>NC_081290.1:2570151-2873181 GCF_030435805.1 Mustela lutreola | reverse complement strand
ATTGTAAAGGACTACTATGAACAAATATATTGCCAAAAAACTGGACAACTTAGAAGAAACGGAAAAACTCTCAGAAACATACCACTTACCAAGACTAAACCAGGAAGAAATAGAAAATCTGAATAGAGTAATTACCAGTAAGGAGATTAAAGCAGTAATAAATAAATAAATAAATAAATAAATAAATAAATAAATTCCCCCAACAAGGAAAAGCCCAGGATCAGATGGCTTCACTGGTGAATTTTACCAAACATTTAAAGAATTAACATCAATTCCTCTCAAATCCTTCTTTTACCCATTTTGAGTTTATCTTTGTGTACGGTGTAAGAGAATGGTCGAGTTTCATTCTTCTGCATATAGCAGTCCAGTTCCCAGCACCATTTATTGAAGAGACTGTCTTTTTTCCACTGTATATTTTTTCCTGTTTTGTCAAAGATTAATTGACCATAGAGTTGAGGGTCCATATCTGGGCTCTCTACTTTGTTCCACTGGTTTATGTGTCTGTTTTTATGCCAGTACCATGCTGTCTTGGTGATCACAGCTTTGTAATAAAGCTTGAAATCAGGTGCCCCCAGTTTTATTTTTGTTTTTCAACATTTCCTTCATGATTCGGGGTCTCTTCTGATTCCATACAAATTTGGGGGTTATTTGCTCCAGCTCTTTGAAGAATACCGGTGGAATTTTGATTGGAATGGCATTAAAAGTATAGATTGCTCTAGGCAGTATAGACATTTTAACAATGTTTATTCTTCCGATCCAAGAGCATGGAATGGTCTTCCATCTTTTTGTGTCTTCTTCAGTTTCTTTCATAGTGTTCTGTAGTTCCTCGAGTACAGATCCTTTCCCTCTTTGGTTAGGTTTATTCCCAGGTATCTTATGGTTCTTGGTGCTATAGTAAATGGAGTCGATTCTCTAATTTCCCTTTCTGTATTTTCATTGTTAGTGTGTAAGAAAGCCACTGATTTCTGCACATTGACTTTGTATCCTGCCACGTTGCTGAATTGCTGTATGAGTTCTAGTAGTTTGGGGTCGAGTCTTTTGGGTTTTCCATATAAAGAATCATGTCATCTGTGAAGAGAGGAAGAGAGAGGGTTTGACTTCTTCATTGCAATTTGGATACCTTTTATTTCTCTTTGTTGTCTGATTGCTGTTGCTAGGACTTCTAATACTACGTTGAACAAGAGTGGTGAGAGTGGGCATCCTTGTCGTGTTTCTGATCTCAATGGGAAGGACGCAAGCTTTTTCCCTTTAAAGATGATATTTCTAAAATATCAAGGAATAGGAAACACTGCCAAACTCACCTTATGAGGCTAGAATTATTGTGATACCAACACCAGAAAAGGACACTACTAGAAGAGAAAATCATAGGCCAATATCACTGATGGATAGATGTAAAAATTCTCATTAAATACCAGCAAACCAAACTTAGCAGCACATTAAAAGAATCATTCATCATGATCAAGCAGAATTCACTCCTGGGATTGTAAATTGGTATAGCCACTATGAAAAACAACATGGAAATAGAACTACCATGCGATCCAGAAATTCTACTTCTGGGAATATATCCAAAGGTCGGAAAAACACTGACTAAAAACAATACGTGTACTTCCATCTTTTCAGCAGCGTTGTTCACAATAGCCAAGACATAGAGGCGTCCATCAGTGTCTGAATGGATGAAGAAGCAGCTGTAGTGCACATGCACAACAGAATAGTATTCAGCCATAAACAATGGAATCCTCTTCTTGGTGACAACATGGAAGTACCTTGAAGACATTATCATAGGTAAAATAAGTCTGGTGGAGAAATACAATACTTGGTTGTCTCACTTAGATGTGCAATCTTAAAAAAAAAAAAAAGAAAACCAAATTCTTAGAAAAAGAGATCAGACTTGTTATCAGAGGTGGAAGCGTGAGGGGTGACGCATTGGAGGAAGGTCACCAAAGGGTCACGCTTACACTCACAGATAAGCACCAGGAATGTACTGTACAACTTGATAATAACTGACACTGTTGTATTATACAGCGATTTATTGCAATGAATTATACAAGAAAGTTGTTAAATTCTAAGTGCTCTCATCACAAGAAGAAATTTGTTCTCCTGTCTTCATTTCATATCTGAATGAAAAGATGGATGCTAGCTTCGCTGATTATAGTAAACATTTCACAATATATGTAAATCAAACCATCCTGCTGTATGCATTAAACTTATGCAATAAGGTATGTCAATTATTTCTCAATAAAACTGCAAAAAAATTAAGATGACCTTCATCTTGTTTGTTTGAACAAACTGCTATGTACCCAATGATGATATAAGAAAGAGAATTTAGGAACAGTTCATTGTGGAGCAGCAAGAATTTCTCACTGAGAGGATCTTGGCTACTGATGTGACCTGTTCCCCCACTTTCAGTATAAAAGCAAAGGTTGCTGTTTTATGGGTATTAAGTTTCATTTTGTAAGATTAAAAATTCCATGAAGTCTGTTTCACAACAATGTGACTATACGTAACACTACTGAACTAACATTACTTTAAAACGGTTAAGATGGTAAGTTTCATGTTATGTGTGTTTTAACAGACTTTTTTTTTGAAGTACGTAAAGAGCAAGACTTCTCAATACCAAGTACGGCAGCTGCGGAGGCATGCTGTTACTCAAAGCGTCCTGCCTTGGATAACTTGGTGGAAGGTGATGGCATTTAATGGAAAAAGTGAGCATTTAGGAGGAGGAGCAACTTGGAGTGAAACGACTAATAGAAAAGATGTTTAGCACCATCTTTTCTTTACCCAAATGATTTCAGCATTGCCAGGGTCGCATCTCAAATGAGAACCCCTGTATCTCTCTCTTTTTCTACCTCCGGGCTTTCTTCTAAGGCATGGGCACCCCCAGCCAGGGCACAGGTGCAGCCTGGAAGGAAGAAGAAGAGGAATCAGTGAATAGTCTCTCCGTTTCACCCATCTTTCGTGAGACAGTTTTGTTCCAGGTTTCAAAGGGTGCCAGCATGTCCCCAGTGCGTCTAAACCCCAGCCCCTGATGCTGGTAATCAGTTCAGTAATCTACCCGCAACCCTTTTCTTGGGCTTTTCTGTATTTGTGGTTTCATTCCCTTGACATCCCTCCTTTTTGCCTTCTAGGATCATCTTCCAGATAAACTATCAGGACCCAATCCTTGTCTCAGGTTCTGATCAAATCTAAGGTCGAGGTATTGAATCAGGGGCACCTGGGTGGCTCTGTTGGTTAAGCATCCAACTCTTGACTTGGGCTCAGGTCATCATCTCAGGGTCATGAGATTGGGCCCCGAATGAGCCATGGAGCCTGCTTAAGATTCTCTGCCTCCTTCTCTAAAAAAATGAAGAAGAAAAAAGAGATACTGAATGATATTTAAAACAAGCAGAGATTAAAGATTAAAGCATAAAGATTAGTTGAAGATGTCCCTTAGAAAGCTAGAAATGAGTGTCATTTCAAAAATAACATTGTTCATTTCTTGATCTACTTAGCTCTCTTTCTTTCCAAAAATTGTTCTTTCATTTCATTTACGTTTTGTATTGTTCTGTGCTTCTTCTCCAATTCTACTGTTGTTGTTTTTTTGAAGCCTGAGATCTTTAAAATAGTTCATGGAAGATAAAGTTCATTTAAAATGCTTTATCTTGGGGTGCCTGGGTGGCTCAGTGGGTTAAAGCCTCTGCTTTCGGCTCAGGTCATGATCCCAGGGTCCTGGGGTAGAGCCCCACATTGGGCTCCCTGCTCAGCAGAGTCTGCTTCGCCCTCTCCCTCTGCCTGCCTCTCCCTCTGCTTGTACTTTCCCTTTCTCTCTGTCAAATAAATAAATAAAATCTTTAAAAAAATAAAGAAAATGCTTCACCGTTTTCTTCCTCAAATGGATTATTAGTGACTATATACAGGTCTAGTTTCTTTTCAGAGAATCTCTGTCCCTCTTGGGTTTCTAGCCTTTAGGCCTTATTGGGTCAGGGCATGTTCTTTTACCTTCTCTGCGCCTTTTTTTTCAGCAAATGCAAAATAGCATTCTTTGAAAAGACTGTGAAAGGTACACAATAGAAGACGTTTTGATCCTGCCTGATTTTGTCAGTCTCCAAGAGCTGTAACAAAGATGTTTCATTTCCTTCCTTTAAAAAAATACCTCTAGGAACTCATTATGTCCATGTGTTCATATCTTATTGGAGGTGCAGTGTCAGAAATGTGGTTGAAATCTGGAGAAATCCAGGATTTTGGGCACTTTTCCAAAGACTAAAAGAAGTCTTTGCAGAAATAAAAGCTATTTGTCTTAGGAAAATTGTTCTGCTTGAATCAAAACTGTTGTCACAAAGAGAACAAAAAACGGAAAGTTTGGGAGATGAAATGTGGATTAATCCACTCTTGTAAGTGAGAACAGTTTTCCTCTTCCTGTTGCAAGGATGCTCTGATCACGTTTCTTTACCGTAATCCTCGCGCAGGCAAAAGGATGCCCGTCTCCTAGGGTATCGTTTTCCTGCCGCTTTGTTTTCTCCCACTTTTATACGTGCTCCCTATTGTCTTTCCCAGAAGTAACTTTTTCCCCATGATATTTAACCTCTTCATAAGGTTTAGAGGACTTGTTAATTTGACTTAAGTTTAAATAAAATCATTGGAAACTGGGCATTCAAAAGACATTAATTCAAGGGTTGTCACACAAAAAAGGACAACTTTAAACAAAACAAACTAGAGTAATCAAATGTTGATGATTAAAAAAAAGGTCAGAAATAATTTCTTTCTTCTGATATATAAGTTTATGTATAAGGAAATGAAGGCCCATGAAGTTTAAGTGACACGTTCAGAGCCACAGTCCAACGATCAGTATTGTCAGGACTAAAACATACTCTTTTGTGCTTTAATGTAATTTAGTTGAAATGAGCTCCAACGTGGTCAGTAAAGCCCGGGAAGTAAGTGACTTCTTGCTGTTGATCTTGTTTATGACATCTGTCTTGTTTCTGAAGGAATCCTAGTGACGATCTCATCTACTTGCTTTGACAGATTTTACATCTCACAGCTGCGGAAAGCCTGATACATTGACTAAGTAATTTTGCTAACCACATGGTTAATCAATGGCAGAACTAGAACCAGAACTCACTCACTCACTCACTCATCCATCCATCCATCCATCCATCCATTCACTCATCCATTCATTTCTTTTCTCATGCAACACACATTTCCTGAGTGCATTCTCTGTTGCAGGCACCAGGCTAGGCAATGCAAATTCAAATAGTGACTAACATAAACTGCCTGCTCTCCTGGAGCTCCTGGGAGGCCATACATCTGATGAGGACATAAGAAAGAGAGCCTGGGAACATTTAGTTGCGGAAAAACAAGAATCCCCAGTTGCTAGGCTCTTGGCTGTCTATGTGGCCTATTCCCCTCAGCCTCAAAGTATAAAAGGCAGGAGGCTTATGGTTTTGGGGGTCCTCTTACCTGGTTGGTTCTTAAGGGACTGAATAAACCAGCCACTTTGCACACACCAGCATGAGGAACTAAGAAGAAATGATCAGTGCATCCAGTCCCTTGTAAACCCCTGTGGTGGGTAACCTCTACTCCCCTTGATTGATTGTTTGTTCTGTAGTAAAGCAAAGTGACGTGAGCAGCCTTTGTTAGCATCTAGATTGGCTTTACTGCCAGTAGTTGAACCAGGTCGACCTTTGTGGACCAACCTGGTCTACCGTCTATTGGCCAGTGAAAGCTACTCCCAAGTGTAGCTAACTATAGATACAGAGTCCGGTCCCAGGAGGGGGGAAACAGGTGGCCGTCCATCATGCCATTAGCTGGCTGGAAACAAGTTCATACCAGAACGCTTCCTCGTTTAACCTTACTTATGTACTTTACAAATCACACTGCTGACTTCCAGATGTACACACGAATCTTTACTTTCATGCAGATCTAGCCCCTCGAGGACGGTTCGTACAGTATAGTTTAGACTTTGATCAAAGAATTGGGCTGACTTTCAGCTAGCGCCTGAAAACATTTATGAAACGAATGTTCTTTTTGGAGAGACTAGCAGGACCAGCCACACATTCAAGTCCTTTTTTATCTTCCCCGGTGTAGGAGACAGACAGATTAATTATCCCATAAAAAGCTATGTAGAAAAAAGGCTGCACAGACCCAGCTGTGGTGAGTAGGGATACTTTAACAAGAATGGGACATCACGGAAGGGCCTAATCTGGGTTTGGGGTGGGAGATAAGTCAGGGAAGGCTCTTGTGAGGAAGCAGCTTTGAAGTGGAGATATTTTTAAAAATAAATAAAGGAATAAGAAAGAAGAAGTTAGATAAGGAAAACGGTAGGAAGTGGAGGGAACACCCCCCTCCCTTCTTCATGTTTTCCATTTCAAGGACAGAATCACTTACACCTTGTCATTTAGAGGCCATTACATCCATATATCTTAGAGCCACTTAAAACCCAATTACGATCTTGACTGTGGTGGTAGTTACATGTCTGTTCATTGGTCAAAACTTAGATCTGTACACCCAAATGAATAAATTCTACCGTATATAAATTGTTTAAAAGAAGTAAAACCAAAATATAAATTATATAGGGCATTGACTACTGTGGTCCAATCGCTACTTTGGCTTCATACTGAGAAGCGAAAGTGACATAAAAGTGTGCACAGGCTTGCACACTTCCTGGAAATTCTAATCTTCCTCTTGCGAATGGAATGTTTGCTCTTGTTTTGGGCCTTGGTCTGAATATTTTATGTTTCTAACACAAGAAGCGCCCTTTACTATGGCTTTATTATTTAGACAGGCTAGAAAAATCCCCAGAAGAAGAATATGTTTTGTAACATACCAATTTGACAGACAGAGTGTCCTCTGAAGGCGTTATTCTGGCGTTACATGACAGGTGTCTTTGTTATCTAGAAGAGATATGGCTGTACTCACTGGTTAAACACATGATATAGGTGTCTGGATGTCATCTCTCCAGTAATGGGAAGACACGAGAGATCATTATCTCATAGTCTGCAACACTTGTGTTCCGTTGTTGTTAAATCGGAGGCCTGTCATTTCTCCATGTGTCATCTGATGACATTGTCTCTGATATTTATGACAAAGGAAACCTCTTGTGATCTTTACCACTCAGGTGAAACAGCATTTTCTCTACCTTTTACAGAATCGAAGACGTCTTTCTCAGGTGCACTTGTGGACTTGCATCAAAATCTAAGTCCTGCTCTCCTCCAAAATGATTTTTCTCCAAATTCGTAAGGGGAGGCAAAGGGATTGCATTTTGATGGTTAATGGCACTGAGATGTGACAGGAAAGGACAATACTGTTCCATTTATATGGATTGGCTTCTTGGTTTTCACAGCAATCACCCAAGCAGAAGAGGTTATTACTGACTCTGTTGTACCAATGAGGAGCGTGAGGCCCAGAGAGGGTTAGAAACTGGCTCCAGGTGGCAGAGCTAGCACGTGCTCTGAGCCTTGTCCTGTTGTGATGGGCTGACTGTGTGCTTCATGTGCCAGGGCAGGTGTGCTTGTGGAGAGGAGTAACGCTGAGTAACTACCGAGCATCTTCTGATTTGGGCGTTTAGGTCCGTGCCGAGTTCTGACTGTTGGACTGTGTTCTTACTGTGGCTTGTCTCAAGTCTTACTGAGACCTCGCACCTGGTTCCCAGCATTAACATGGACGGTAGTTTCCCTTTAAGAAGCTATAAGAGTCTCCGGGGTTTTGGTTCCTTACCAATCTCGCTTTCAGTGGCAGTAAGATTAGGTATGAAACAATTGCAGTCGGAAGTGCAGGTTTCCTTCCGCCGTGTTAATTCATGCAGAGCCAATATTTTTAACTACCATCTCAAGTGTTTCCCTTACTTTGGTAACGAAGCAGCATCCCCTTGCTGTTAAGTAGATGATTCCTTTATGATTCTGTTTTCTTTACAATTCATGGACATTTCCTTATAATACATTTAAAATGTTTAATCTTAGACATGTCCCAAGACTTCCATCCTGCTGCTTTGTTATCTTAAACATACGGTCTTGTCGCTCATCTTTCTCCAAGAAAGATGAGAAATCAAATCCAGAAATCAAAGCACGTTATAGATGAAACTTTATGGCGTTAAGAGGCCCTAAAAATTTGTTTTTAACTTTAAGATTTAATCATGTATGAGAAACACTCTTAAAGCTGACAAGTTTTTTATCGCAGTTTTACTAATGGGGAAAAAGAGATGAAAATGGGTTCGAGTCTGTTCTAAGTTTTCTCTAGCCCCTCAGCGACTGTGAGGTTATTCAAGTCAGTCAGTGTGAAATTATCTGCTTGATTTTAAGACACGGAGCTTTAACTGCTGTGGCATCAGGTGGCTGCTGCAAAGGTATTCTGATGTGAAAATCTGAAGCAAAATTGCTTTCTTGTTGCAGGGGCACAAGTTATCTGAATAGATCCCTATACCCTGCAAACCGTGCCGCACCTGCTGGAGGGCTCAGGCGCAAGAAGATGACCCACCAGGGACTCTTACTGCCTTCGTGCAATTCTAGCACTAAAAAGGATCGCTATTATTTGAAGAAGATAGCTGAAAATGCAAACGCGCTTCGTGACTTCATCTTCCGTTCCTTTAGTGTTCGTCAGAGTAAGGCAGATAAATCTCATTCCTTCTGTAATTCACAAATGGTCACTGGAATTGCCTTTCAGTTGCTGAAACACCAGCAGGCGGTCATAATCCAACCTTGTAAACACAGAAACAAGCTCTTCTGCCACAAGGTATGACATACACAAGCATTAATTTTATTAATTTTACTATCTGCATTTTCAAAGGCAAGGTGAACTGATCAAAATATTTTTTTAAGATTTATTTATTATTATTTATTATTATTTATTTACTATTTATTTGAGAGAGAGAGAGAGAGCAGGGGGAGAAGCAGGCTCCCTGCTGATCAGGGAGCCTGATGAGGGATCTGATCCAGAGCCCCAAGATCATGACCTGAGCCAAAGGGAGAGGCTCAACTGAGCTACCCAGGTGCCCCTGATAAAAATTTTTTAAAAGGATTTATTTATTTGTTTTAGAGCGAGGAGGATAGGGAAAGGGAACGAGAATCTTAAGCAGGCTTCACACCCCGCCCAGCCAGGAGCAAGGAGAGGGAGGTTTGGTCTCCCAACCCTAGGCTTAGGACCTGAGCCAAAATCAAAATAAAATCTTAAAAAAAAATATGGGGTGGAGAGGGGACGTGGAATTGTAAGGGGAACTTACGGTGAACAAGTGTTCAGAGGGAAATCAAAGTCGCATCCCTGAGGCAGTTTCACTCATTCACAAACTGTTGAGTGAAATAAGTTTTCTGAAGGAGCCTGCCTTTTCTCCGCGTTCTCATCAAGGATAAAGTGAGATGCCTGGGGAGCGGATATTTTGGTAATGAGACTGAAATAAAGTATCTCAAACTGGGGCCAGACTCTTTTTTTTTTTAAAGCTTTTTTTTTTTTTTTTAAAGATTTTATTTATTTATCAGAGAGAGAGGGAGGGGGAGAGAGCGAGCACAGGCAGACAGAGTGGCAGGCAGAGGGAGAGGGAGAAGCAGGCTCCCTGCTGAGCAAGGAGCCTGATGTGGGACTCGATCCCAGGACGCTGGGATCATGACCTGAGCCGAAGGCAGCTGCTTAACCAACTGAGCCACCCAGGCGTCCCTGGGGCCAGACTCTTAATCATCAAGTTCATTTATTCATTCGAACATTTACTGCTCACCCACGGTGAGTCAAGTGTCGTTCTAGATGTTCGGTGAGTATCTGTGAAGAGAAGAAAGATCGTTCCCCTCATGCAGCTCACAGGCTGGCGAGGTGAGAGAGACAGTGACCGGGAAGCAGGACACAGAATACGGGGTACATCTGAGAGCCATGAGTACAGAGAGCACCGTTGTCGATGTAGGGCTCCCAGAACCGAATTCAAACCTTGGCCTGCCATGGCCCAGCTGTGTGACTTGGTACTTCCCCGCTCTGGGCCTGTTTTCTCACGACCTACGAAGGACAAGACAATAGTGCCTGCTCCCTTAGGCTGCTGTGGGCGTTAGATAAATTAATACCTGGCAAGCATGCCTGACACGGGAAGAGCTCTCTGTTCATGAGATCGATGGTTGCTGTGAAAAACACTGAGAAGAAAAGCAGCGTGGGTGGCAGGGACTCTGCAGAGGCTGTAGTTTTACATACGTCGTTCAGGTGACATTTGAGAAGAAAATACACAAGCAAAACCTTGGAGGAGTTAGTCGGCCAGATACCCTGGCGAACCCAGCCCGAGGGAGGGAGTAATCTTTGTGAGTGTCCTAGGCTGACTGAGGGGCTGCTGCGCTGGCAGAACCGCAAAGCAGCCAGGAGGGTCCCAAAAGAGTGAGCCTGGAGGTCAGGGAGGAGCTCGGAGCCCACGGGGAGGGTTTGCGTTTTATTTTAAGTGAGAAATTAGAAGTGATTGGTAGTCGTAAGAAGAATGTCAGACACTGACTTTTTGTTTAGGAGGATTCCAATGAGCACTGGAAATGATGTGTGGGGACGCGAGACCGAAAGCAGGGACACCAGCTACCCAGACAAGAGGTGATGACGCTGAAACCTGGGTGGGGTGTGGCAGTGGCGGTCCCAAGAGATGTTGGGATTCTGTACACATTCGGAAGATGATGCCCACAGAGATCCTGCTAGTGGGTCCTGTCTAGTGGGTGTAGGATAAAGAAAAATCTAGAATGAATCCAAGATTGAAAGTCCTCTTAAGGACGTCTCCCACCTGCCCCCCTTCCGGCCGACCGTGGTTTCCATCCTGTCCTCTGTTTTTCTCTTTGACATGATTTCTCTCATGCCGAGACAGTTCCGAAGTCTAGGAAAAATCATAATGTAAGGGAAGAAGAGTGGTTTTGTGAGCGATAATGGGGTAGAAGAGAGAAGCGAACTCCATCTGGAGGAGGAATTCCGGCTCCCAGCTCCTCCGCAGAGTATCCCGGAGACCAGTCCCGGCCGGAAAGAGGTGGACAGGGAGAGGCTCCATGTCCACCCTTAGCATGCCCAGCTCTGTGGGTTATCTGCCACGGATGAGTCAGGGTCAAGACATCTCTCTGAGCTGCTATGGATTTCTATACATCTTGGACATGGGGAATCAGAAGGTAAAGAACTTAAAACATAAATACTGGGGCTAAAAATCGATCTTTGAAAAATGTAGGATTTTTATCTCCTCTTCCCAGACTTTTTCATCACTTGTTTTCTCTTCCTTCTCCATGTATGGGTATAAGCCATATTCAAATATCTAAACTGTCAAAGAAGAATTAATTACTTCAGACAGGTTTGAACCTGTCTGTACAGGTTCAAACCCCCAATGTACTCCACATTGTGATTTTCTTTCTTTCTTTCTTTTTTTAAGATGTTGTTTATTTATTTGAGAGAGAGAGAGATGGAGAGACAGAGCAGGGGTCGGGCAGAGGAAGAAAGAGAGAATCTTAGGCAGGCTCTGCGCTGAGCAGGGAGCCCAACACATGATCTCATGACCCTGAGATCACGACCTGAGCCAAATCAAGAGTCAGACCCTTATCCAGCTGAGCCACTCAGGTGCCCCTCAAAATGGTGATTTTCTGAAGGAGATTATCATATGGGAAAAATCTTGTTTGTCCCGTTTCTTCTTTCGTCTCTCTTTCCTTCTTGCTTCCCTTCTGCCGTGCTTATCACCCACACACGCATCCGTGGAAGCCATTTCGAGTCTGATGCCTCAAAGCCTTCATCTCTGTTAAACTACACTTCCTCTTAAAAAGGAATTTTCCTTGAATCTGATCACGTTCATTTACACATTAATAGATGTTGTGGCCACGGGCTGCATTTCTTGGGAGTAGGGAGAGCGAGGGGACTGGATTCATCGACATCTCCTGCCACAAGTCAATGAGCGATCATTCCGTCCTCTTGGGCCCTAAGCAGGTGCTCCTTCCTTCTTTCTGCCCACCGTTGCAAAGGCTCCCCAGACTCCAGAAGACAGCTCCTGTGTCAGTACTTAGAGGCTCCACTGACAGGTGCTTCTCTATAGAACCAGACAACAGGTGTTTGCCTGGTGCCGCCTGCCAAAAGCCAAGGAGCCAGAGTAGAAAACAAAGCCCATTTGTGAAAATGATTACTGTAATTAAGAACTATGGTGAAGCAAATGATGAGAACACACACACATTCACACTCACGCTCTCCAGAGCCCTCCAGGCCCTTGACAGAGGAAATCACAGGCGACACACCTGCCAGCATTACAGTGTACTTTAAAAAACTTTTTAAGCTTCAATTATTTCTTCTCTGATGCTTTTCCTTTCATTAAAAATTCGTCATTGATGTATAGTTGACAAACAATATCCAATTAGTTTCAGGTGTACAACTCAGTGGTGCAACAATGCTATACATCCTGAAACGCACACCACAACAAATGTATTACAGTATTATCAACCGTATTCCCTAGGCTGTTATTCTTCATCCCGTAACTTATTTATTTTATAATTGGAAATTTGTTCTCTTAAACCCCCTCACCCATTTTGCCCACCCCCTACCTCTCTCCTCTTTCACAGCCATGTATTTGTTCTCCATATTTATGAATCGGTTTCTCTCTTTGTTGTTATTTGTTTCTTTGTTTGAAAGCATAAAACTCTTCAAAGAAAACACAGGCAGTAAGTAATTTCTTGGACATCAACATTGGCAATATTTTTCTGGATCTATCTCCCCAGACACAGGAAACAAGAGTAAAAATGAATAATTGAGACTACATAGGAATAAAAAAGCTTTTGTACTGTGAAGGAAACAACCAACAAAACAAAAACAACCTACTGAATGGGAGAAAATACTTGCAAATGGCATATCTAAAGCCAGTAAGAATGGCTGGTATCAAGATAAGAAACAGCAGTGGTTGGCGAGGATGTGCAGAAAAGGGAATCCGCATGCACTGTTGGTGGGAAGGCAAACTGGTGCAGACAGTATTGAAAACAGAATGGAGGTTCCACAGTAAGCAAAAAATAAAAATACCACACAGTCTAGTAATTCCACTTCTGGGTATTTATCCAAATAAATGAATAAAATGAATACACCCACCTGAAAAGATAAATGCACCCCTATATTTACCGCTGTGTTACCTACAATAGCCAAGATGTGGAAGCAACCTAAAAGTGTCCCCTGATCAATGACTGGGTAAAGAAAATGTGGTGTGGGGTTCCTGGGTGGCTTAGTCGGTTGAGCATTCAACTCTCGGTTTCAGCTCGGGTCATGATCTCGGGGTGATGGGACAGAACCTGAGTCGGGCTCCACGCTTGGCTTGGAGTCTGCTTCTCCCTCTCTCTCTGCTTCTCTCTGCTCATACTCCCTCTCTCTCCAAAACAGATAAATAAGTGAAATCTTAGAAAAGAAAAGATGGCATATATACTCATTGGAATATTACTTAGCCACAAAAAAGAATGAAATCTTGCCATTCGCAACCACATGGATGGATCCAGAGGTTATGAAGCTAAACGAAATAAGCCAGACAGGGAAAGACCAATACCACATGATTTCACCTACATGCGGAATCTAAGAAAAACACAACAAACGAAGGTACAATGTACTTTTAAATGCCGATGTTCTTATCTCTTTTGGTGATAAGTGGCAATGATTGATAAGCCATCTTTTGAAACCAGCCCTGGTAAGGATCCTCATTTAGGATTCACATTATTGTGTCTTTGGGGGATTACAAGGCAGTGTGTCCCGGAAGGAGGCTGCCTTTGGGAACCTATGATTGATTGGAGACTATTTCTATCCAGAAGGAAAATGAAACAGCTGAGCAAAAACTGAATCATGGTAGGTTTGCTTGTGGCCTTCCTCACAGCCCTGAGTTCCACTGTGTGTCCCTCTGGGTCCCAGCAAGAAACTATCTCATCTACAACCAAGAAAAACTCTGATAATAATACGGTGTACGTTCCTCAACCCCTGAGTTAAGGGTTATGCAGGAGCTTCAAAGACAGAGCAAAGAGCAGTGTAGCTTGCATAAACTCTTCTTTTAAAAAAATCTGTGAAGGGGCACCTGGGTGGCTCAGTCAGTTCAGCGGTTAAGCGTCTGCCTTCAGCTCAGGTCAGGATCCCAGGATCCCCGCTCAGTGGGGAGCCTGCTTCTCCCTCTGCAGCTCCCCCTGCTTGTGATCACAGTCTCTCTCCCTCTGTCAAATAAATAAATATAATCTTAAAGATAAATAAATAATAAATAATAAAATTAAAATACCTGTGAATATGAATTAGTCTTTTTTTTTTTTTTCAGGAGCTTAAGATTGTGTCACTGCTCTAATCTGGTATGGGCCAATGGCAAAGACATCGGCTGAAAAAGTCATGGGTTTTATCAACATGATTTGTGTATTACGTATATGCAGCCACAATACTCAAAATAAACTACGTATGTTAGGTCCTTTTGCTTCTTTTTTTTTTTTTTTTTGTTCTGCTTCATTTTAAATCCCATTTGTATATGTTTACGTGGCAGCTGAGACGATAGTCATGTGGGTCGTTCAATTTTATCTGTGATATACTGTGATCATTCAATGCTTTTATACTGTGATTACAAAAATAATGGTCCAGCATTTTGAGCTAGCAGTTTTGCAGTGGGGGGGGGGGGGAGAAATAAAGGAAGAAACAAAAATGACTGATCACAAATAATTCCTGCAGAGTTCACAGGAATGAGATACTTTTTTTTTTGCACTTTTTTTTGTCATTGTCTTTGCTTTGTTTTTTTAATTTTTTTTTTTTAAATATATTTTTTTTAAGATTTTATTTATTTATTTGACAGAGAGAGATCACAAGTAGGCAGAGAGGCAGGCAGAGAGAGAGGAAGAGAAGCAGGCTCCCTGCTGAGCAGAGAGCCGGACGTGGGACTTGATCCCAGGACCCTGAGATCATGACCTGAGCCGAAGGCAGTGCTTAACACACTGAGCCACCCAGGCGCCCTGTTTTTTTAATTTTTTATTTATATTCATTTCTTTATTGGCTTTGGGTTTTTAAAAAGACTTTATTTATTTACTTATTTATTTGAGAGAGAGAGAGAGTAGGAGTTGGGGGAAGGGCAGAGGGAGAAGAAGAGTCCCCACTGAGCAGACCCGGGATCATGACCTGAGCCAAAGGCAGACACTTAACCCACTGAGCCACCCAGGTGCCCCTTCCTTTGTCCTTTTAAAACAGCTTTTCATTAAGCAGAGATCACTTTTTGAGCTTCTCAGAAAATTCCAAGTTTTAGAAAAAGTATGCAAGGAGTATTTCTCTAGAATATGAGACCTACATTTTTCTTGGAAAAAAAAAACGGAAACAAAAGCACAGCATCCGCTTGCTATTGCTGAAGAGATCTTTCGTTTTGTGACTTCCCTGCCAACAGCTGCCTCTCCAATTTGATCCTGTGTCCCTTTAACACTGAAAAAAAATAAGCATCTTATTATTGGAGGGAAAAAAAACTTAGTCTGTGTGGACTGGCTTTCAGAATTAGTCTGAGAAATCAGCTTTGATCAAATTACTTTCTGAACAAATGGCCTTTGACTGGCTTGGTGAATGGACAGCCCATGGACCCCGGTTTCAGCAGCTTCCTAGCTGTTTTTCACTGGTACTAGGCTTGGTCTCTCTTCTGTTCTCTTCCCTCCTGTCTCATTTGGCACAAGAGGGATGTCCTAGAAGAGGACACTGTGCCTTCTTTCTCTCTCTCCCCCGCCCTCACTTTTCTCGAATGAGCGCCCATTTGCTTATGGCCTGTCTCTCTGGATACAAACCAAACATTCAGAATGCTAGAGCTATTGCAATAGTGGTAATTCTAATTCAACCATTTTTCCCCTTTCACAGACAAGAAAAGTCTCTGATTCCCCACTCTTACCACTGGACACACTTGGTATGGGGAATTAAGACTGGAAGGACCTGTGTCTCTCCACGTGTGCTCAGAATGACCTCTCTAAGCATTATTAGATGCAGAATGTGCCAGGCACAAAACCTGTTACAAAAGGCAGACCGGTCAGGTGCCTGGGTGGCTCAGTTGGTTAAGTGTTTGCCTTAGGCTCAGGTCATGATCCCAGAGTCTTGGGAACCAGCCCCACACTGCATCGGGCTCCCTGCTCAGCCAGAAGCGGGCTTCTCCCTCTCCCCCTCCCCCTGCCTGTGCTCCCTCTCTCACTGTGTCTCTCTCTGTCAAGTAAATAATAAATAAAATATTATTTTAAAAAGGGTCAGGCTAGACTGTTTGGGGAAGATCGTATTTAAGCACACGATCTTTAGAACGCCACATACGGTTTGTGCGCATGTTTAAGAGGCACTGGGAAGCACCTCCTTCACCTTCTGTGACTTGCCGCAGACAGGACAAGGGGCTTTATACTTGATGAGCGGTGGTTGTCCGGAATTGGACACCGCACGTTCAGGTGTCTAGAGGCCTGTCGTGTTGTGGACTCAGTGGCTGGATTTATCAGACGCTAAAACCGAAATGGTCACAGGGTTAGTTGGAGGGCCCCCGGATCGAGCTGTAGAGTTGAGCTTCAGTTGAGCTTTGAGCTACTTTTTAAAGAAAAGAACTGATTTCATTGAAGTGAATTCAGGTCACGGCAGACCCACTCCTACGAGCAGAAGTTGCTTTGCCTTCTGACTCCACACGCAGCAGAGAAGGCCAGAGGCCTGCGGCTGTGTCAGAACAAGCCATGGAGGCTGGACACCCATGACGACCTCTCGCCCCAGGACCTGGAGAAGTTCGGGTCACCCGCGCTGCCACCCTGCTTGGGCGCCCTGGCTTCGCGTCCCTCGCACATCCCTCCTCGCCCTTTCTCAGCCTCCTTCAGCCACAAGCTGTTCTGTCGAGGCTGCGCGCAAGGCCGGAAACAGAGGGTCCTGGCCAGAGCATGGCCTGAAGGCCCCTCACGGTCAAGTCCTGACCCCCCCCCCCCCCCCCCAGTACAGCTGCGCCTCCACTACCAGCTGAACGGAGGGAGCCCACACCGGCAGGTCTTCAGGGAGCTGGTTGGCCAAAAGGGGTCCCGCCTTGCAGATACAGCCTCTCGCTGTGGGGAAGGGCGTTGGGAACCGACAGGGAGGGCCGCAGGGCCCTGTAGGCCCAGGTTCAAGCCGCTCGCTCAGGAAAGCGTTCTGAGAACCTCGGGCTCCTGTGCGCTTGGATCAGAGACGACCGGTCCCTGCCTTCCCGCACGGAACCTCAGGCCAGGCGACCCTCCCGGAGTGCGGTTCGGCCCGGAACAAAGATTGGGCGCGGGCGCCTGGGTGGCTCAGTGGGTTAAGCGGCTGCCTTCGGCTCAGGTCATGGTCTCAGGGTCCTGGGATTGAGCCCCGCGTCCGGCTCTCTGCTCAGCGGGGAGCCTGCTTCCTTCTCTCTCTCTGCCTGCCTCTCAGTGTACTCGTAATTTCTCTCTGTCAAATAAATAAATAAAATCTATAAAATAAAAAAAAAAAAAAAAGAAAAAAGATTGGGCGCCACCGAGGCTCTTGGAACCAACGCTTGAGCGAGGCGGGCCGGTGCAGGAGCTGCGGGTGTCCAGGGTGCAGAGGCGTCCGGACTCGGGCGTGCGCCGCCCCGGCTGCTCCCCGACCCCGCTGTGGCCCTCCCGTCCTTGCTCCGACCCGGCGCGACGCAGGGCGGAGGGACCAGGCCCGGGCCTTCGCTCCCGAGCGCGGGTCTCCGGAAACCGGCCTCCAGGGACCCCCGGCGCAAGGGTGTGAAGAGTGGGGAGGCTCGGGCACCGACCCCCACCCCGACGTCCTTCTCCTCAGGCGTCTGGGCCCCCCTGCGAGCCACGGAGGACGTAGAGAGATTCGCCATCGGGTTTCTCAGACGGAACCGGTGAAGGTCTGGAAGGACAGCTCGGGGGCTGGGGCTGGGAGAGGGGCCGAGGTGAGGCCGAGGGGCTGCAGAGCTGCTGGAGCGCCGTCCGGGAGGCGCGCGGCGGCGGGGACCTCCAGGAGTGGGGGGAACCGAGCCGGTGCGCGCGCACTCGGACCCTGGCGCCCGGGTGACTGGGGGCGGGGGGACCCCCTCACCTGCGGATTCGCTTATCGGTTCCCTGTCGGGGAGCGAGTGTCGAGGAGTGGACACCGGCTCGAGGACCGTTTGCTCTGCCCCTGCGAGCAGCGGGCGGCGTGCGCCTTCCCCCGGGCCGCGCGTCCCGGCTGGGAAAGTGCGGGGAGGGGGCGGAGAGCAGCCCGGCGCCCCGGCCGTGCGTGCGCTTCTGGGACTTGACCCTGACCCGGCCCCGCGGCTGGCGGGTGGGCGGCGCCCGGGTGGTCCCCGGAGTCCTTCGATGGTCCCCGAAGTAACCGGAGAAAAGTGGCTCGCGCTCTCCTGGAGGGGTTCAGGGGATGCACGGCCGGGGTGAGCCGAGACGGTGCAGTGAGACGCCTTCCGGCCGCGCGTCCGCGGGGAGCCGGGCTCAGCGCGACCCGGGCTCAGCGCGACCCGCAGCGCGGGGTGTGGGGCAGGGCGCGGGCGGGGCGGGCGCAGCCGGGGACCGAAGGGCCACCGTTCCGGCCCCTGCTAAGCCTGGGGGCCATGGGGGGCAGAGGGGGGCGTTGCAGGCTTCGCGCAGGAAACACGTGCCCTGTAGTCTGTCTTCACTACTCATCTTGTTTCTTCCTTTTCTTCTTCTTCTTCTTCTTCTTCTTCTTCTTCTTCTTCTTCTTCTTCTTCTTCTTCTTTTTTAAATGAACAAATACGTGTTTAACTCTCTTGTCATAGATCTTAAAGGTTTGGTGAGTCCCCCCTGCTTGCTGGCACGCACCAGCAGAACTCTGCTCCCCACCCCACCTCAGCCCCAGTCTCCCAGAGAACTAGAAAGGAACCTGGGGTCTAGTTTGCCAAATTCAATTCCTTCCCACCAGAGCTGGTCACGTCTTTTGTCTTAGTGAACACTCGGCCCTTCCTGAAGTCCGCCCCTAGGACCAGAGAAAGCTTAAGTGCACCTCGCCGGCCTTCAGCTGAGGTGAACTAAAGCCCAGGCTGACGTCTAGGCCTTCCTAGATCACCTCTAGACAAAAGTTTGGTCCTCTACTCTTGCAGCAGAAAAGAGGGATACAAAAATCAAAACAAAACAAAACAAAAAAACCAGTTATTTCAATGGGGGTGTGACTTAAGCTCAAAGAAAGGAAAAAGACAAGAGGCCCAATTGCAGCCTCCAGAGGCTCAGCCAAATGGTCTTTGGCTTCCCAGGTTCTGGGAAGAGGCTGATCGTCTGGGGCAAGAGCCACTCCTCTTTGAGCAGACCCCTATGGAGGGGGAACTGGATTTGTTTGGAATATCTTTGCCCCCTGAGGCAGGGGATAGACTGTGTGACACGAAAGTGGACTTAATGGCGGCATCCAGAAGCACCTACCTATGGGTCTTTAACTCTCACAGCTTTGTCCCAAGGGCATCACCCTCGGAGGGCACAGTGCCCAGATTATCTTCCCACAGTCACTCACTCAGGAAAGAGACAACTTCGGTCAGGTACCCTGTTCTGAGGGACTGCTGTCTGTTCACAATGTCCACTTGCAGGATGGCCTTGGAGGGTCTGCCTCGCCACACCAGTTAACGCGGGAAGTACAGAGCTTGAGGCTAGAACAGTGTAAAGAGAAGGGGTGTTCAGCCCAGGAGACAATCTTAATAGTGTATCAGGGGCACGTGTCCAAGACGTCCACATCCATGTGCGATATGATCTCTCCCTCCACAGTGGCTTCCCTGAACTGTCCAGGTGACTCTCTGTTTTATAGCTGCCTTGATGTTAAGTGTGGTAGTCACGAAATATTTCCAATCCTGAAAAATCGACAAGCGCCTTATAAGCTTTTCATTATTGAGATAGGAGCTCTCAAGCCGGTAATCAGTAATGGATAAAGCTGTAACTTAAGATCAGGTTAGCTTTTGTGACTTGACCTTATCGGACAAAATTACCACTTTTTCATTAAAATGACCAATGAATAATTTATCAGAGTGTAATTTAAAGCTCCAAATATGTGTTCAGACAAATATTCCAAGAATGCAAGTAAGGTATATTTCTCAGATAAATGACAGTAGGGGCATCGTATACACGGAAATTCTCGGTTCTCAGGTTTCCTGAAACACAGCGCGCGCGTCATCAATCATTCATTGGGGTCGGTCCTTCCGTCAACCGCAGCTCTGAGGACGCCGAAGCGAGCCCTTAGCTAATCCTTCCTGCCAAGGGGATCCTGGGGTGAGAGAGGACAACTGGACACACGTGCGGGTGCCCAGACCTAACCCCCCATGCCCCTCTCCGAGCGCGGTGTGCGCGTCCGGACGCAGACCGAAAGCTTCCCGTAAGGAAATGCAAATCGGGCATAACGTTTAGCGCAATCCAGAGTTTCCAACAGAAGAGTAGCTCCAATCGTGGCCTAATGGCTCAGGGTGGCTCTCTAAATGCCAAACAAACCCGCTCCTTAGCTGTTTAATAAATCAAAACAGCAGCAAGAAGACCAGCCTTTTCCTCCTGCCGCGCGGCCCGGAGGCTTCCCAAGTTGGGCTGCGAATCCCGGCGTGGTTCCCCGCTGCGCGCCCTGGGCAGCGCCGGGAGGCTCTCGGCCGGACTCGGCTCCCCGGGGCTTCCCAGCACCGGGGCTGTGCGGGCGGGCGGGCAGGGAGCCTGGAAACTGGGTCCGGGTGGCCAAGAGTGCGCTGCTGGGGCGCAGGCGTGCGGCGGAGGTGGGCGAGGACGCGAACCCCCTTCCACGCTTAGACCACTCCCCCCCCCCCCCCATCTCGGTTGCGGCCCCCGGAGGACTCAGACGCCCGCGCGCAGCCGAACGCCGCGCAGCACCGGCTCCGGGCGAGGGGGGCCGGCGGCGCGTGAGAGCCGCTGGGGTGCGTGGCCCCGGTCTGCGCGTGCCCAGCGTCGGGGCGCAGCTCCTCTCCTCCCGGCTTCCCCTCCCACGCGCCGTCTCGCACCTCCTCCCTCCTGCACACCCCCGCCCCCGGGGCCGCGAGGCTCCCTGCCCGCCCCGGCCGGAGAGCGCACAAAGCGGCGGGTGAGGGGAGGCTTGGCGGGCGGGCGCCGCGCAGTGAGATCACCGGCGTTATAAATACCCCCGCGGCGGCGCCGGGATCCGCTCGAGGGGCCTCTGTCCCTCCCTCCCCCTCGTCCCCGAGGCTATGTCCACCCGGGGCGGCGAGGGGGGCAGCGCCAGAGGCTCGCAGCCGCGCGGGGGCCACGGAGCCCAGAAGCAGCCCTGCAAGATGCGCGTAGACACCCGGCGGCTGGAAGAATGAGCTTGTCCTTCCTCCTCCTCCTCTTCCTCAGCCACCTCGTCCTCAGCGCCTGGGCTCGCGGGGAGAAGCACGTCGCCGCCAAAGGGCACCCCGGACCCGCTGCCACCGGTCAGAGCCCGGGAGGCGCCCGCAGCAGCCGGAGCGGCAGGGGCACGACGTCCTCCGCCTCCGCCTCCGCCTCCGCCTCCGCCTCCGCCTCCGCCTCCCCCGGCGCTTCTCCGGGCAACCGAGGCGGCGGCTCGGAGCAGAGCAGCTTCCAGTGGAGCCCCTCGGGGCGCCGGACCGGCAGCCTGTACTGCAGAGTGGGCATCGGCTTCCATCTGCAGATCTACCCGGATGGCAAAGTCAACGGCTCCCATGAAGCCAACATGTTAAGTAAGTTGCTCCCTCGCCCGGCCAAGCGCGTCCTGAGCGGGCGGCGGGGGACTCGGGCGGGGCCGCGGCTGTGCCCCGGCCCGCGGGGGCACCTTCGGGAACGCGGGCTGCGGGACCGGGCGGCCCCGGGGCGGCCGGCGGCTCGGGAGCGGATGCGCCCCTGCGGCCGCGCTCGCGCGCCCCTCTCGGGGTTAGAGAAATGGCGATCCCTGCGGCGCCGGCGGCCGGGCGCTCCGGACGGGCCCCCCGTTTCCCGCTTGCGGGTCCCGGAGGAGCCGCAGCCTGTGCCCGGGGAAAAAACAAGTCCTTCTGCTCGTTGGGTTTCTGTTACCTCCCGCTTCTGCGGCCGGGCCAGCATTCTTCAAGAGGCGTCGAAGTGCATCCTTCTCCTGGCCCCAAACTGACCAGTTACTTTTCTTAGAAGAGTCAGATTCACAGGCCGCCCCTCCAGCGGCCACCAGGAAGCCCAGAGCAGTAGGCACTACACACACCTGCGTCCGGTTTATGCCCGCGGCCTGCACACCTGCACGCTACACACACACCACGTGCGCGGTATCCGGGGGAGACCAGACAGCGCCTGCCGTGAAGAGGACAGGCGTCTGGGAAGCCGGACACGTTTAGAGAAAGACAGTGCTGGGCGCTGGCGTGACTGACTTCAAAGTTGCGTTTAGCGACGTTCAGTGCGTTGAGACCGTGACAGCGCCTTGTGAGGAAGTGGCCAGCCTTTGGTTCCCCAGGACGGTTAAGGAAAAGTTCTTTATTTTGGAAGAAACTCAGAGGAGGTTCAATTCCTTACAGGTGCACAGTGTGGAAGTTGTTTTTTTGTTGTTGTTGTTGAAGCCAAGTTTGACATTTTCTTTCTGAGGTCTCTCTCTAGCTGCATCTCCCCCCTTCCCTCGTGCCTTCCGCGCGCGGGCGTTTCCGCCGGTCACCGCTGCTCCTCGGGTTCCTCTCGCTGCCTCCAGAGCTGCGGGAGACACGAGACTCGGGGTGTGCACGAGACCGGGGGGGGGGGGGGGCGATCGCTCCGAGGCTTCTCCTCGGAAGGGCCAGATCGCTCATCCGGCAGGGGTTAACCCAACAGACAGACCCACAGCCGGGGCCTGCGAGATGCCCAGGAGGAGCGGGAGCGTGGCCAGAAGGCTGCGAGGCGTCCGGTCCCCTGGCCGTCGAGTGTCAGCCCGGGAGCGAGCTCCCAGGTGTGCGCGACCCCACGGGCCACTGAGCTTCTCTAACCCCGGGAGGAGCGCGGGCGCCTCGGCGGGGCTGGCAATCTGGCTGCCGCCTGCCCAGCGGGGCTGGAGGTGTGCACGTCGGGGGGGCGGGTGCGGGCGGGCGCGGCTCCCCCCGGGGTTCGGAGGCAGGGTGCTGGAGACCTGGCGGTGCGCGCGTCCACACCCGCCCCTGCCCCGACTCCTGCGAGCTGAGCGGTGCAGCTCCAGCGGGCCGCGGTGCGGTGTTTCGGGGCCCTGGAGCCCCGAACCAGAGCGCGCTCTTCCGAATGTGCCCCCGCGAGCCCCGGGGCCTCCCACGCGCTCCGTGGAGGAGGCTGTTTCTATGTTTTAAGGTTCTCCGCACCCTTATCAAACAACTCACCATCTTGGGTCATAAAGGGCAGGTGTGTTAGGGCGAAGGGGACCTTCACAAGATTCCAGGGGCAGCGAGAGTCGCCATGTACTTCAGTATTTCCACTTGTGTTTCTCATTCCCCCCCCCCCACCCAACTTCCCACTTCTGATCTTTCCACCTTTCTTTTACAGGAAAACTTTTCCTGTTTTGTTCTTGTAGTTTATCCAGGAAATCAGCACCAGCACAAGAGAACTTCTGTGTTCCCAAGGGAGGACCCAAAGTTAGCATTTAACAGGCTGCTGGTTGGATCTGGGGTGGGGGGCACGTCTCCAGGGTGGGTTTGGATGTACTAGTGGTCTCTGAAATCCAAACTCCTTCCCCATATACTCACCCTCCTCTCTTGGAAAAGACAGATTTTTGCAACTTAGGCCTTGCCAGAAGAGAGGTTCTAGAAAAGCACAGGAAGGAACATGAGAGCAGTTCAGCAAAGAATACATTCACCTAAAGGAGGCGTTGACCGATATTGCTATTAACAAGGTATATTTTATTTTATTTTATTATTAGTTTTTAAAGATTTTATTTATTTGACAGACACAGATCACAAGTAGGCAGAGAGGCAGGCAGAGAGAGAGGAAGGAAAGCAGGCTCCCCGCTGAGCAGAGAGCCCAACGCCAGTCTGGATCCTGGGACTCCAGGATCAAGACCCGAGCTGAAGGCAGAGGCTTTAACCCACTGAGCCACCCAGGTGCCCCAAGGTACATTTTGTTTTAAAATCCACTTTAAAAAGATACCTAGAAAGGAACAGCTGATGTTCACTAAAAATCACCCAAATAAAACTTCCTTAATTTAACAGGTTCCCCCATTCATTCCTGTTTAGAATAGCCTTTCCGGTGTGGTCTGTCTTTCAGATGGCCACCATCATTCATTCCCTCACTCATTCATGTGTGCGTCCTTAAAAGGCTGCCTACATCATTAGCCTTGATATTTTGATTACTTCTGGGGGTTGGGGGATTTTTTTAGTTTATTTTTGCCTTCCATAGATTTTTCTCACTGAGAAAACCATAACTTGAATATTTAAGTCCTGGTGGTTTTCTGCTTTGTGATGTCTGGTGTCCAATACTACTAACTATGATTTCGCTACCACTGCTGGATGGAGAATTTATGAAATATGTCATGTTGAGTGGGAAAGCATGTACTTTGAAAATTTAAGATAAGCCTCTGCCCCAAAGAGCTGTAAAAGAGAGACAGAAACCTGCTAATTGTGGTCATACACCTCTTTGAAAGCAACATTTGACGGTTTCCCGACACGTACATAGAACTAAGGCATCGGTCATGGGCTGTTGTGTAGAGTACATAAGGAAACCTTTGTTGTTTAAGTCTCACAGGAGACACAGAGCTGGGACCAGAGAGGGCCACAGAGGACACACCAGAGCTTTACCTTATGATCTCATGTTACGGTCTGTGAGTTAGCAATGAGGAAAACTCACATTCCTTTGGTTACAGCATAATACATGCTACTTCAGGAAAGAGTCAAAACCTTGCCACCGAGCTGCCTTCTTCTTTTTTTAATCAAACTGCCTTCTAACAGGTTCTTTTAAACTCAATAATTTTCTGTAATGTTTGTCAGAAGAGATGCATATAACTATCATTTGATACTAACATTTCTGAAAACTGTGAATATTTTCTAGTTTTACCATCAGAAGTATACTCTGACCATAGATTTGGAAACACAATTTATTTAGTTAAGGCATACCACTTAATATATTGTTAGCTTCTCTTACACAGTAGTTATTCTAAGTTTTGGAGACAGAAAAATAAGCTCATTCTTCATGCTCGTAGTATGAAGAAATACTAGGGAAGGATTAAGAAAGATGGACAGGACAAGGCAAATGATAAAATTCCTCTATTGAATAGAAACAAAGGTTTTGCTTTAATTTATACACTTCCAAGTTCAGCTTCAATGCTTCTGTTTACTTATGTTGGGCCATTGACGAACAGGCAGTCAAGTAATTATCAATTCAGGCAGCTAAAGTTGAAGACTATGGTTGCACAAAGCCAAAGTGTTCACATAAAATATGAAAATTCCAATCATATATTCTGACTGAACTGAACCCTTGGTTTTATTAATTTTTGAAAATCTAAATTCACTATCAATTTTGGGGTCATGTAGAGTCAACCTTTTAAGTAGTCCCCCAAGCCTAGCTAAATCTATAGCTATATCTCCTGAGCAGAAAAACTCAAGTGAAAGATCTTTTACTAATTTAATCACTGAAAACTGCTAAGTTGGGTATTTCAAGACTCGGATTTGATAATGGCACAGCATATCTGTTGCTGTGTGAATGCAAGTAGAGAAACTTCAGTTTTGAATTATTTTCTTTGAGGATTTTCAGATGAGCTGTTGAAAGCTTCTGAATACAGATATCTGTGTCTTGTATGCCATTCACTAAAAAAGAGAAAAGGGAAGAGTTTACATGATTTTATCAGCCTTCATTAATAGAGTCCTGCTGTATTAAAAAAAAAATCTGGAGAGAACAAAGGTTAAAAAAATCTAGACATATATTCTCTTACTGAAATAAATTGACTTTGTAATGCATGTCTATGCTTGTAAGTAGTGGATTAGACAGTGTGTGGAGAAGTTCTTGCCTCCTTCAATCTAGATGCCAACCCTCAAATTCCACCAAGAGAAAATAGTGTTTTTCTATTACGCACTGCTTTTTTCTTTTGATTTTCTTACACGTTAACACCCTAAGAAAGATAACACATTGTCACTAGCACTCTAATGGGAAGTAATCACCCTGCCTGACTCCCCAAGCAGAAGGCCAGAATTGAAGGAGAGTAAAATGTGTGTCCATACGTGTGTGCACTTGGGGTATCCTGAAAAAGGAAACAGAGGTTGTGAGAAGGTCAAATTCAGCTTAGTGAACATTCATTGACTATCTGATCTATGAGATATACTTGGCCTTCCACAATTTTGCTTACGGATACCAGCTTGGCATCCATAATGGGAATTGTAAATTCTCATAAAATTTATTATTACTGACTCTAAAAAGAGTCAGGAAACTACTGAAGTTGAGAAAAATTTAGTTTTAGAGAAATGCTTTCTGGGATTTATATATGTGTGATTTAATGTATGAGGGTTTAAAATATTATATAGAATTCTTTAGTGCCTTCCTGAGATTTGGTATAGTAAAATCAATAATTGTGTGATCTCTTGGAGGTGGGGTCAGGGAGTTGAACTGCAGAATTTGCTCCAACATTCTCACAAAAAAGATCTTGTGAAATTACTGTTGAAATTACGTTGGAAATTATGATCTTAATACCGTTCTCAATATTACATCATAATTACATTAAGATTTAGAAGATCATACCAAAGTTACCTATGTGAAAAAATAATTATTTCATCTGAACTCATCTTTATCTTTCCTTTGTTCTTCATAATTTTAAATAGAATATATGCAAAAGTATATTTTAAGCTTTCAATTAAATATAATTTTTTTTTTTTTAATTACAAAATCCAGAGGTGCCTGGGTGGCTCAGTGGGTTAAAGCCTCTGCCTTCAGCTCAGGTCATGATCTCAGGGTCCTGGAATCAAGCCACACATAGGGCTCTCTGCTCAGCAGGGAGCCTGCTTTCCTTCCTCTCTCTCTCTCTGCCTGCCTCTCTGCCTACTTGTGATCCCTGACTGTCAAATAAATAAATGAAATTATTTTAAAAAAATAAAAAATTATAAAATCCATTCATTCCCAGGCAATATATCATTTTTACACTGGTACTTGCAAGAAAAGAAACCAAGCAGTATATATAATAAAATAATAACCCTTTACACATATTATTTCATCTTCCCAGTGTAATTTGTTATGCTGCAAATTTTACATAGTATATACATACAGAATGTACATAAAGTGTGTTAGGAAACAAGTGACTCAAAGTGGGTTTTTCTCAAAATAGAATACATTACTTGTCAGAAGCTATAGTTTACATAGTCAAAGCTTTAAACAAATACTTACGGAGACTTTGTCTTGACCTCTGAAATGTTAGCCTGTAAATGGATACATTCAATAAGAATTCTATCACTTACTCTACCATGTATTTTTTTCATTAAAACACAGGTTTGTATTTACAAAACCAAGTAATTTTCCAAAGAATGAGTAAAAACACTAACAATGTAGAACCATAAGTAAATTGGGAGAAAACATCCAACTAACTCTCCTTTTTACCAATCCATATTGTCCCTTTTGTTTCTCTTGCTCGACACGTAGCCAATTTCTCATGTTTTGGTATCTCATTTGTTAACACATTTAAGCAACATTCACAACATTTCCCCCATCTTCCAAATATCTAAAATCCTTAAGCTGTTTTTAATATTCTGTGTGATAGAAATGCAACTTTGTATCATGTTCTATTAAAGCTTTATTAATAACATCATCACAATGTATTACATCGTATTTTGTATCTAACCTTACAAAGCATTCTGTGTGCTTCGTCACTATGTGATAAAATGGTAATGCGTCTAAATCCTTGGGTGTGCGTCAGTCAAATAATTTGTACAGCAAAACCTATCGAAGAGAGCATCTTGAAAATGTTTGGAAGAAAGTAATTAATGAGTGACAGTTTATTTAGGAGTTTCTTCTTAAAAGTGAAAGTAGTCCCTTCAAGTAGTTTTTTGGTTGTTTTGTTTTCAAGAAATATCCACTAATAAAGGGTTAGTGGCAGTTTCCCGGAAGTGTTCTGCTTACTCTGGACTAAATATGCTTATAACAAAGACAATAGTTCGGCTACCCCTTCCCCCCCATGAACTTTCTGATCAAGTGTTTTTAAGTTGAAGAAATAAGCAGCAATATTTGCTACAATTATAGGTACTAACTCACATTGTGCAGAAACGTGCCTAATGAAGGCATTTATATAGATGTATTTCTATATGTCATATATATGTGTATCCACAATACTGCCTTTTTGGTAAATTGACTAATTTTATATGTATTTCGAATACTGCAGGTGGAGGCTACTGTTTTTCAAAACTTCCGGTGACTTTCTCTATTCAGCAGAATATTATTGAGATATCTTCTTAGTATGTGTATTTAGAATAATTTAGGTCAAAAGGTTGAGATTTTCTTCCCTTCTCCTATCCTTTCTTCGCTCCTTTCTTTCTTCCTGGGCTAGGTCCCTTCTTAGCTCTAGCGAACTATAAGATTGTGTCCTCCCCTACCAATTTTTTGGCAATTTGAGGTGGGCAGTTAACAAAAAAGCACTATGCTTTTCTCAAGTTCATATAAATTATATATGAGTTTATGATAAACAGACAGGAATTCTAATTATATACAGACTATGAATTTCATCTTAAAATACTGTGTGAGCTGTGGTATGTGATTCTCTTGACACAGTTGATGTGGACTTCCAAATTATTATAGGAGACAGAGGAACATGGACTTGATAATGCTAACTATGAAATACTAAATATAAACAGTAATGTAATAAAATACCTCATTAAATTTTTTGCCAGAAAAACCGTTTAAAATGCAGGATGTCCCAAACCATAATGCCTTAACACTCATTGAGCCAATAATCCCAAATTATTTATAATGCTTTCAACATCTTTTTATGTGTAGTCTTTAAATGAACTACTCTCTGAATGATTGAATATGGTACATATTGATTTGTATAGTTATTATAATTTGAGGAGAGGGATTTATTTCATGTAAATAAGAAGAATTTGTCTCTGGCTTTCAGTGTTTATATCAGTCTTGGGCCAGACTTTATGAGATTTAATATTAAAAGCAGTGTATTTTCTCTGATAGAAAACAATGGATGAGAATTAGTTTGAAAAAATTTAAGATTAAGATTGACAAGATTTTATGGGTAAACACTGTTTACTAAAAGTGACCTATTTGTAAGGAAAAAAAAGAATTATTAATGAACCAGAACTAAGCTTTTGAATATTAAAAATTGCTATTTTAAGTGAACACTTGCATGCTAGACTTTTCTTTTTTAACATAATGAATATCATGGAAGATATGGATGTTAAATACTGTTTTTTTTTTTTTAATCACAGCTATAAAGAATGAAAAGAATCGATGTAGAAATTTAATTCTACTCAATGATATATAGAGGAGTGTGTGTTTTATTTTGGGATTTCTGTCATCCTAGGTATTTTGGAAATATTTGCTGTGTCTCAGGGGATTGTAGGAATACGAGGAGTTTTCAGCAACAAATTTTTAGCGATGTCAAAAAAAGGAAAACTCCACGCAAGTGTAAGTAGAACCACTTTATACTTGTTAAAGGTGTTACGGAGTTTCTACATTTGTAGAATGGAACAGAGTAATTTCCCACATTGGTAGAGGAACAATTTGCTCAGAGGACATAATGTTTTTATTTTTTAAATTATATGTACATTTAACCAAGATGTTCTTATAAGTAATCATTTTTATATTTTAGTCACTTGAAAAGATAATACAGAGTTCACAAAAAATTTTTAAGGATGAATGTATTTCAAAATAGCACCACTCTCAAAGTGATCGCTACTATTTATTTCTTAAAATTTGTCCAACTGAAGAGAAATATTATGGAAGTGATAATATTATATAACAACTAAAATGTACATATTTGTGGTGATTGTGTGTGCATATTTACTAGATCAGGCTCTTATTCAATTTTATAAGCTATTCATGATGTCAGAAATTAGGTCTAAGTAATATAACATATTTTCACATCATTAAGTGTGGAGAGGAATCAATAATGAGACGATTTTGATCATGCTTAGAGAAATTCAATTTCTCCATTTGTGGACTCTCATTTTGTAATTTTGTTGCATCAAAAACAATAGTTAAAATTATGAAGACTAATTTTGCACTGAAAAAGTTTCTCAAGCTACTTATATATTTTGTAATCAATTTATAAATTATAGATTTCTATGTTTTTTTTCTGAAAATACCCACTACTTGGGAAGCATTAAAACATTGTAAAGATAATAACATATGTCTAGCTTGGTTTTTCTACTCACAGATTTGATTTACTTTTTTTAGTCCCTATGTACAGCACTTAAAAGTGATTTATGCCTTTTCTGTAGTGTACTAAGATTTGTCACATTATATCATTTTTATAAAGCAATTATTATTTAATGTTAGTCCTTTACTTCTTATTCTCTCTAATTTTTACTAAATGAATTGGAGAAATATTGCTTTTCTAGTTTTTGAAGTAGGTAGAAACTTTTATTTAAGAATGTAATCAATTGAAACTTGTGATTTATCATTTTTACTTACAGATCTTTAAAAAATTCATTGAGAGTTTCATTTGTTTCAATGTGTAAAAATTTCAATTTTCCTTTTTCTAAAGGTGATTTGTTAATACAAGGGGGTAGCAGAATTCAAGCGATCTCTATACTTATTTGAAGATTAAATGAGATAATATATTTAAAACTTTTAAACAGCATTTGGTACATTGTAAGTGCTCAGTAAATACTAATATTATACAGTAATCTAAATATACTAGATACTGAATGATTGAGATAAACAAAAACCCTTGCTAACCTCTTTAATCACTGATTATAAGAATTATAAAAAGATTTACCTACTTCATCTTGTGCGGTGAGAAAGCTGTAATACAGTTTTCACAAAGTAATCGGTCTTTGATTATTTATTTACAGGGGCAAAGTTCTGCATCAGTGTGCACAAGCAGGGCATCCCGTTTTATTAAAAAAAATTTGATTTTTAAAAATCCACATGCAGAATATTGAACACAGTGATCAGACTCGTCTGAACACAGGAATTTCCCCCAGTCTACTTTAAGGTTGTAAATAATTGGAACACTTTCAGAATCTAAACATCTTAATAAAGTGCAGGGCGTGTAAAGAAACTTTCTCATACTGGTTTGTTTTGGGTGAGCATCTTAACTTTTAAATTGTTCAATTTATGCTCTAGTACATGCAAAAAATAGCTAAACTTGGGCCAGCTTAAGGATAATTGCCACGGAACTCAAAGTACTACAAATGGGTGCCAGTTAGAAAGGTCACGCCGAAAGGTGAGGTTACATGATTCCCCTGTCAAATGCGAGTAACCAATTTCCAGAAATATGACCCAAATGCCTGAGGACGGCTGGCTGAAATAATGCAGATAATGCAAAAACAGCATCTGTTATTCTTTCTCATCTTGGCAGGCTCAAGTTATTTCATGAAATAATGACTTTTAAACAGTACAAAGCAAGTCTTGCTCCTGTCACTCACCGAAGCTCTTTGATATAAAAGTCATTCTGATGACTTTGAGGGGAGCTGTAGATGAAAAACTAAGCCCTACGATTATGTGGATTCTTTTTAAATCAATGGTCCAAGCCCACTTTCTCTTATCTGAGCTCTTATTGGCACTTTTTCTTTAGGTGGAAAACTAATTAAATTATAAAGTGATTTATTTTTAAGGAAGTTGAATTCAGAAATAGTATTAATCTTAGCAATTATCAGTTTTATGCCCAGATGGTTTCTTTCCTGTTTTCTTCTAGTGAAACACATTGAAAAATTGTTCTTGTAACTTTAGATATAACTATTTGATTTAGTTTTGATTTGCACAAAATTGCATTGTCACAGAAAAAGTTAAAAACCTTTACATTTTAAGATTAAATGTGTAATTTGTGAGCTGCTCTAAATTAATAACTGCCCAGAGACATTTAAAGAGAAACTTATAATTATTTTGCTATGTATATATGCATATATGTGAAAATCATGTTGCACACCTTAAACTTACATAATATTATATGTCAATCATATCTCAACAAAACTGGAAAAAAATTTAAAATTAATAGAGTACTTTCAGGGTTTTATCTATAAAGTAAATGTGAACCCAAAATGTAAAACATTCATATAATTCTGGAGAAAGTGATTCCCATATTGTATTGAGACATATTCATGAATAATTATAGATTTTCAACTTATTTTTTACAGTAACAATTAGAATACTGAGAATGAGTTGCAGGCCCAGACAATGTATTTGCACAGTTCTTTAAAAACTCTTTCACTCACATTGTCTCATTACATGATTTGGGGAGGAAGCAATCTTAGAGATGTTAAATCTTTTCCCAAGTTAACACGTGGTTGAACCAGAATCATCCTTCTAGAACTCTCTTTTTCTATAAATGCTATAATGCTTTGTAGGTAAAAGCTAGTTGAAAGAAGATGCTGAGTTTTGTTTGGAAACAATTTCATTGTTTTCCCCATATTGTTTTATAGGAATAATAATATTTTCATATTACATGACAAAGAATAAATAGCATGGTGCATCCTTACAATATTTTGCTTGTGTTTTGCACCCCTTCCCCAATTCTGTTTGGATTCTTTTTCCCCATCTATTTCTGTGTCTCTAGTACTCAACTTAAAGTCTAGAGAAGCAGGGCGAGGGGCGCCTGGGTGGCTCAGTAGGTTAATGCCTCTGCCTTCGGCTCAGGTCATGATCTCAGGGTCCTGGGATCGATCCCCCCATCGGGCTCTCTGTTCAGCAGGGAGCCTGCTTCCTCCTCTCTCTGCCTGCCTCTCTGCCTACTTGTGATCTCTGTCTGTCAGATAAATAAACAAAATCTTTAAAAGAAGAAGAAGAAGAAGAAGAAGAAGAAGAAGAAGAAGCAGCAGAGGGGATGTGGTCCTCGCAGAACTTACCACAGAATTTCACACCTGCTGGTCACTCAGTGTGATGCTGTGTTGCATAGGGGATGCCTCTCAAGATGAATTTTCAAAGCAGGAGTGAGCTCTGCTTTGTTCAGAATTTTTCATTTAGAAAATGCTTCCGTATCAGCGACACAAAGATGGCAGACAGGAAAAAGAGCCCGGAATGGGTCACACTGCGGCAACATTTGTGCTGATGTTTTTTTCTTTCTTTCTTTCTTTCTTTCAAGATTTTATTTATTTATTTGGCAGAGATGACAAGTAGGCAGAGAGAGGGAGAAGCAGGCCCCCCGCCGAGCAGAGAGCCTGATGCAGGGCTTGATCCCAGGACCCTGGGATCATGACCTGAGCTGAAGGCAGAGGCTTTAACCCACTGAGCCACCCAGGGGCCCCTGTGCTGATGTTTTTCTTGTGCTAAGTTTGTTACTTCAGTAGAGAAATTTTCTCTTGGCGCCAAGTATGCAGGTGAACGAGTGCACGTAGACGTGCACACGGAGATGACTGAAGTTCAAACAACATTTCACTAGAATGTTCCAGCACGAGTGCAGCCCGCTTCCTACTGTGCAGGTGTTCTCAGCGTTCCGTGCAAGGATGAAGGCGTCTGGTCTTCCCCTTGTCAAGGTGTGCTGGGAATCACTGCGGTGGGAGCCCATGTCTGCCTCCCAAGAGCCGAGAGGGTTAGTCAGACGGAGCCTTCGCTGGGACTCCACTCGCCTCCTCAACTCATCCCAGGCTGAGGTACTTGTGGAAACGAGCTCGCTTCTCTTGCTGTCTCTGTCTCTCTGCCTGCTTTCTGTTCCTGTTCCTCCCTCACTCTGTTCCTGCTCTCTCCTCAGCTTCCTTATCTCTGTCGAAATCCCCCCAGAGAGCCCTTCTGGGTTTGTCTGAGGTGGGTCCAGATGGAGGAGTGAGAGACCCTGAGTGCGGGGGTTACCGACACAGTTAGATTGTGTCCTTCTAGTGAAATTAAACCTACTCTTTTATCTAATCTTTTCCTTCCTTGGTTTTATCAGCTGTAAACGGAGGAAAACTAAAGTAAAGTAACCATCTATTATGATAGTTGAGCAGTTTAAATGAGATAATACATATGAAAGATCTAGAATAGTGCCTGGGGTGGGGGGGGGGATAAATTCAGCATTTATTTTTTAAAGACGTTTTACAATTTAAGAGTGAGAGAGAATGCGGGTACACTAGCAGGAGAAGCGGGGAGAGTTAGAGGGAGAAGCAGACTCCGTGTTGAGCAGGGACCCCCAAGCAGGCTCCATCCCAGGACCCTGGGATCATGACCTGAGCCAAAGGCAGAGGCTTAACCGACAGAGCCACTCAGGTGCCCCGTGTCCACCATTTAATTTAAGAAAGAATCTCCTTAATTTGCTCGGGGGCAGCTGTGTGATGATCCTGTCTCCTCTCTCAGGAGAAGACTTCCTGATTTCGGGGTCAGGCAGCTGTGACCCTTCAGATATTTAGACCAGCCTCAGTCCTATTTATCACTGATGCTTTTTTCCTTTAGGTCCAGATTTTTTGTGTCCACGGGAGCCCCTTATCTCCAGAGTTTCCCTTTTTTCAAAGAACTTAATTTGAAAACAAAATTCTCAGGCTCACGCTCTTAAGAGACAAGCATTTCTTACGATCATAATCTCATAATTCTTTTAGAGCCCTGTTGCATCTTGTTTTTTCCCTAAAGAAAACGGAAATCCTGGAAAAGATGGTTATCATGTTTTTTTTTTTCAGCCTTTTCATAACATATGCAAGATAGTATGTTGTCTATTGGAGAAAAAACATTGTAGCTTATTTTAAAGGTCCAGAGAGAAGCATGTGGTAGAATTATTTTTGTTTCTCAGGGTTTTAGGGGATCATGTTTGGAAGGAAAGCTAATTGCAGAGTTTACGAAACAGGCATGGAATGTGTGCTTGATCAGCCCTGAGCAAAGCCTAGAGCGTCTTCCTTTGCTGGTTGTGGAGGTGCCAGCTGGCTGGCCCCGGGTGGGAGTCTGGAGTGGACTTCCTGCGCTGGGGGCAGTGTGAGGAGGAGTCAGCAGCCCCGAGGGCGTGTTTACTGAAAGGGGGAATGGAGGCTTGAGCAATAGTTACCATCATCATAAAAAGAATAACCTATTAAGCACTCCACTCTCCCCGTCCAGACCTTGAGCTCTCCAAAGGCATTGGACTAGAAACTCCCCTTGCCCTCTAAGGGCTTTCAACTTACATAGTAAAACTAAATGTCCATTAGTTCAGGCTCAAAAATGGGCTCAGGGCTCAGCCTTTGCAGTAAATGCCAGTTTTCCCTCAAATTCACACTATGTGAAACTAGCGAGAGAGCCTGTTTTACTGAGGAAATCTGGGTGGGATGAGTGGACGTCCAGCTCCAGAGTTCCACGTCAGCCCAAAGCTGGGGACGGTGCTCTGTTTCGCCAGTGGTGTGGAGAATGGCATTGTTTCTCATCAGTATTTTAACACGGAGCAACTTCCAGACAGGTAGGACTAGACGGAAGTCTAGGAGATGCCCTTGGGTTTGTGTGGTGTGAAGGAGCTGAGCTGAGGCGCCGGGAGATGCGAGCTGGAAGTCACAGGTGCCTAACCCCGCGCTTGGTAAACATGGGGCTCCACAGAATTGCTTTCTTTCCTTCTCGGACCAGAGAATTAGAGCACAGCATCCTGCTTGTCTTGGGATTACTGTGAGGGAGAACCAGGAGATGTACGTTCCCCGGCACAGAGGAGCCCTCAGTAGGCCAGCCGTTGGAGTTATTAAGAGCATCAGAGAGAAAATTCTTACCTCCCCTGCGTCACGTAACCGTAACACGGGAGGCTGGTTAATGACATAATTCCAGGGTCTCACCTTACACTTACTAAAACATGACCTCTGCAGATAGGGCCTGGGGAATCTGCATTTTGAACTGGCTCCTGGAATAATTTTAGGTCAATTCGTAAAATTGGGAGGGGGAGAAATCCGGTGGTCATTTTTCTTCATTACATTATGTCAGGTTGGTTTATTAATATTTTTGGTTTAGTTTTTATTTATTTATTTGACAGAAAGATCACAAGTAGGCAGAAAGGCAGGTGTTTGGTGGCGGGGAAGCAGGCTCCCTGCTGAGCAGAGAGCCCGGTGCGGGGCTCGATCCCAGGACCCTAAGACCATGACCTGAGCCAAAGGCAGATGCTTAACGACTGAGCCACCCAGGCACCCCACATTGGTTTATTATTAAATCCCACTTATATATTCCCTTGGTCACTCAGGATGAAGGACAGAGATATAGAATGGACAGATGATCAGTGCCAAGCAGGAAGCAGGCTATGCCCTGGAGATAGCATAGTGTGGCTGCAACTGAACTCTGGGAAACCTTTGTAGTCAAGAGGAAAATGTGGCTCTTTGGGGGAATACCGCCCTGTGCTGGGGTACTCTGCGTGGAAGCAGTTGGAACAAGGTCTGCCTTTTAGCCTTTAATCACCACCCAAGGTGGAGCGCCTTTGGTCAGGGAACATTCAGCACAACCACACAAGACAGCCTAGGCTAAGGGCACCTGGCCGGGGCAGCCCCATCAGTGGGAACAGGGGTGGGACCCGAGAAGCACTAACAGGAGACGGAACCCGACGCAGGGATGCAAGCAGTAAGGGAGCTCTGCTTAAAGTACAGTTCGGTTTATAATCGTTTTATCACAGTCTGTAATAATGTCTTAATTATTTCATAATATGAATTGGCTGTAGCCCACAATAACATTCTAATTATTTGTATTTGGTTAATTATTCCTTCACAAGGTTTTTCAAAAGAGGGAGACAAATCAAAGAAAACAAAGCAAAATAAAGAACTAAAATTGAGGGGCACCTGGGGGGCTCAGTGGGTTAAAGCCTCTGCTTTCGGCTCAGGTCATGATCTCAGGGTCCCGGGATCCAGTCCCGCATGGGGCTCTCTGCTCAGCGGGGAGCCTGTTTCCCCCCACCCACAACCCCCGCCGTCTGCCTCTCTGCCTGTGATCTCTGTCTATCAAATAAATAAATACAATCTTTAAAAAAAAAAAAAAAGAACTAAAATTGATTAAATACCCCACAAACTGCAAGGATCATCCTGGCATAGGTCCAGAGTCACTCTTCCCCCTCCCTTTCTGCGTGCTACATGCGTGTTTCTGCGGCATGAAGTGAGAACAGCCGCTTGTTTCCCGCGACGTCCCTATCATACACACCAGGGGATTTACGAAGGAACGAAACTATGTTAAGAGGTTTTAGAAAGCTTTTAAAAAATAATGTTTCAGAAAGAATTTTCTGTTTGGCTTACTTGACCCTCAGATTTCAATTAAGCAGAATTAGTCTTTTCTAAAATATCCAGTTAATCAAAGTTTTACTTTCTTTGAACTGAATTTGACCTTTCTTCTAAACATCCATTGTGTGTTCTCACTGTGGGAAGAGATGAGTAAAACAAGCCTTCTAATCCAAAATTTCTTGTTTTCCTTAATGGCACTCTTTCTCTCCCTCTGAAGAATTAGGCTATACAAGCAAAAAATAGCTTCATTTGTTCAAGTTTCATTTGTTTTGTCCATTAGGACTATATTAAATTGCATCAGGACTGTACCAAGTTACATAAAAATTTAGCCGAACATTTCATTTTAATTTTACAATTATGATTTGTTGAATGTAACGTGTTTTTACACTTGCAAGATCAGGGGAGAAATTGAGGAGAAAAGCACCTAATTTAATTCAACAAAGAGCGTGGACAGGACCGTGTCTGTTTGGTTTTTCATTGGAAAAGTGGCAACTAGCAGAGTGCCTGACAAGTGATACATAGTCCGGAAGCATCTTTTGAGGAGACCCATAAAAATGAATTTTTTCAAAGATATGGGTACTTTAGGACCATTTTAGTGTTCGGTTTTGCGATGGCCGATGGTGCTAGCCCAGTGCGGCCATGCGGGTCCTGAGTCCAGTGGCTTCCCTGAAATCCCATTCCCCTCTGTGCTTCACACCCGCACTATAGAAAACGTCTTTCTGGCAACTTCACTTTATCTAGGAAAATAATGTAGTTCTATTATTGAAAAAATATGTGTTTTGCCAAAGGACTTCTTATAATTCAAAGGAGATTTAAAAAATTAAAAACCACCTGGTTTTTAATTTAACTTACCATCCGAAACTGTGTGATGGTAAACGCATACATATATTCGAACACCTGTAGCTAAGACCCGTATTGCTTACTGAGTCGCTGCCATATAAACGGTTCGTGCGTGACATGAGGGACAGAAGTTAGGGTTAGGGCCACCGTCATTTCTGAACAAAGCTAGGAGTCGTGCTCCTCAAGAAGAAACTAGATCTCCTGATGAAAAAATCACTGATGAGTTTGTTTCAGATGGTTCTGTTCCATCGCAGCTGGAAGACTTTTTCAGACAAAACACGAATTTAGAAGTCCATTGAGAAAGCCAAAACAGTCTGACTGCCTTCACTCCTGCTCCCATGTGGGGGCCGGAACGGCTGTGGGGCTTCCCACAGTGTGCGGGTCCTCGGGTTCTGGGCACCTCTGCCTCTGGTGACAGTCAGTGACCCTTGGAAAATCTAGAGCCCAAAGAGCCTTCTGTCCTCTTAAGAGCTGAAGAACATGAATCCTAAGGAGGGAAAGAAGGTTTTAGACAGAATAATTGGAGCGGGTGGAATCGGGGGGCTTCCACCCATATGAAGGCTCTAAGATGGGATTGTTGTAAGTTTAATTCAGTGCGGTGTGTGTGTGTGTGTGTGTGTGTGTGTGTGTGTGGGCAAAGGAAAGGTTAAATACTGCAGTACACTTAAAAAAAAAAGTTAACATTGGACAAAGCAATCACTGCTATCCTTTTTCAGGAAAATGGATTTTTGTCAAACATGAGTAAAGTCAGGTCAAGGTATAATGTATATATTTTTTAAAATGTTTTCAAGCACATTTGAAGAAAAAAATATGAGGCAGGCTAAATATACCTGCTACTCTCGTTGACGAAGCCCCATATGCCTTTCTAAAATGCGTATCCTTCTACGCAGCCCAAAGCATTACAGATGGCTAGAGCTTTTATTTTAAAATAAAACTTTAGGATTATCAAATGAAATGTGACAGCATTTATGCCCTTTTAAAAGCCAAGCTATTAAAAAAAAAAAAAAACTACATTGACTTGTAAGAAAGTCTTTTTAATAAAAAAAATAGGAACAGTAAGTGCGTCCTGTTGTACAGAGATGTCCGCACAGTGCCCTTGGCCTAGACATAGGCCGGTAGGACGTCAGGATGCGAGCAATGCCATAGGTGGTGGTTCTTGAAAACACCCACGTCCAGCGCCTGTAGCTTCCTGGCCTTCAAATAAAGAGCCTTATTGACTGAACTATGCTTGAATGTAAATAACTTGGGCAGGCTGTCATCCAGAACGTCGGTGTGCTGCTGGAAGCTGTTGGAAACACCCTGAAACCTGTCTTCCAATATCGTCAGTACTTTGCACAAGCCAAAAAATTCATGTGACCACCAAGAGTAGATCTACGGAGGCTGCCTTGCTGTGTTCTGACTTTCGATGCTAAGAGAAGAGCACGGCATTATTTGAAAAAGCAAGAAAAAAAAGAAAAGAACTCTTAATTCCAGTATAGTACTTCTTGGTCTGGTATAAAAAGGATATCTCATATATATTTTGTGTTTTTCTCTACAGACATCAGCATATTTGGTGCTCACAAACCGAGGAACTCTAGATAATGGGGCTCCCCACCACTGTGAAACCTGGTGGTCTGGTCTAGGATAGGAATCCTTATTCTTTGGGACTTTGGGCCTCTTTTGCATTTGAGGAAAGCCACCCATCTTTTCCCTGGAAAAATATTTTGGTGCTCCCAATAGCCCTATGGATAAGGATTGTGGATAAGGAGCCTAAAGCTTGCCCTCGACGGGCAAGAGTGACATTTGATTGCAGATCTGTTTGTGTTCATGCTTTTATTTTCCTTTAATTCCTCAACAGAATCTTCTGTTAGCAGTGAATTGTTTAAGTGAAAATCTCAAAGTAATTTAAAAACAGTAACAGAATTTAAATATATTAAGAGTTCCTGTCATTTTTATAAGTATTAGTATTATTTCACTAAGTACACAGTAAACAGAAAACCATCAGCAGGACAGGCAAGGCATAGGACGCGTCTTCAGAGCTCTCCCTGGCCAACTGTGTCAGCCTGACCTCTTCTCCTAACCCACATCCTGTGGGATTACTACCTCCACCACATTACTACGCTACTACCTGTGGAAGTTGCTACCTACCGTAGTGTCTTGCTGACCTATGGACACACTGTTTCCCCTCTGAGAACTCTTTCTCATGTCGCCTGCATTACTAATATCTTGTTGTGCTTGAAGACTCAGCTCAAATGTCATCTTTTCTTTTCTTTTTTTTTTTTTTTTAAGATTTTATTTATTTATTTGACAGACAGAGATCACAAGTAGGCAGCGAGGCAGGCAGAGAGAGAGGAGGAAGCAGGCTCCCTGCTGAGCAGAGAGCCCGATGTGGGGCTCGATCCCAGGACCTTGAGATCATGACCTGAGCAGAAGGCGGAGGCTTTAACCCACTGAGCCACCCAGGCGCCCCTCACCTGTCATCTTTTCTAGGAAGACTTCTCTGCCCTGTGCCCGGCCACCTCCAGCCTCCTGGATCCTTTCCTCTTGTATCCTCTGCAGACCGTGATCATTAAGTCCCGCTATCAACCTCACCATGATGGACACTCACTTGTCTGCTTTTTCCACTATTCTGGGAACATTTCAAGGGCAGACAGTGTGTGTGTATGTCAGTGTGTGTCAGAGTCTGCAGAGGGAGAGAGAGATCTGGATGAAGTATTGCTAATGACTCCAAAAGTAATTTTTTCTTCTTGGCATCGAATATTCTCTCCTGTATCACTGTGTGAAGATATATTTTTTCCTGAAGAACTCTAACACATGCAATATTAATAGGGCCATATGCTACCCCTCTGTCAGCACCATGAATCACACTGATAACATTGAAAAATGTATCCTTGTTTCAAAGGAATAATATGACCCCATTTCTCTGAACATGAATTCATGTTTTACCAGGCAATTGTTCCTTAGTAATTCAGTTCTGTTTATTTTCTTAATGGCTTAAGAGGGGGGAAAATAACTTAAAATTTCAGAAGTTAATTTTTTCACTGCCAGTCTCAAAGTAGTTTAAAAACCGGAACAGAGTTTCAATATACTAAGAGTTCCTGTTATCCTTTTTATATGCATTGATATTATTTCCCCAAGAACATAGTAAACTGGAATCAGCATTACAAAGATGAATCAAGTACGGAGGTAGACATGAAACGTCGTAGTCTGAAGCAACCTTTAAAAAGAAGCGATGGGTCTTTACAAGAAAGGAGGCAGGAGGAGGCCTTCCCTCCGGAATTCTCGGTTTTCTTCACAGCGTGAGGCCTCGTTTTCTTGCGTGCTGAAAATAGTATTACTGCTTAAGTTTCTTCTTTTCTCCCCCTAGGCCAAATTTACAGAGGACTGCAAGTTCAGGGAGCGATTTCAGGAGAACAGCTACAACACCTACGCTTCGGCGATCCACAGAACTGAGCCTGCGGGCCGCGAGTGGTACGTGGCCCTCAACAAGAGAGGGAAGGCCAAGCGGGGCTGCAGCCCCAGGGTCAAACCCCAGCACGTCTCCACTCACTTCCTGCCCAGGTTCAAGCAGCTAGAGCAGCCAGAACTTTCTTTCACGGTCACCGTTCCTGAGAAGAAAAAGCCACCCAGTCCTGTCAAGCCAAAGGTGCCCGTGTCTGCCCCTCGGAAGAGTCCCAACACCGTGAAATACAGACTCAAGTTCCGCTTCGGGTAACCTTCATCTTGGCCTTGGAGAAACCAGGCCTTCCCTCGGCGCTTCCAGGGCTGTGCTGATGACCTGAGAAAGAAGAGTATTGGGTCCAGCTCCAGCTCAACTGCACTGTCTCCAAGTCAGGTCACGGGTTTCAGTGCCACCGAAACAAAGATGTTTTCTGAGAGGAGCTGAGCCGGAATTCTTCGTCCTAAGTGGGGAGCCCACGGCTTCAGTGCCCAAGATGGGAAAGCCTTCTGCTCTGTGCTTGGTGGTACCCAGTATGTTCTGGAAGCTCAAGAGCGTGGACTTCATACTCTCCTGACTTTTACAGATCAACCTGAAAGAACACACATGATACATTTTTATTTTTGGTTTCCAAAGAATATTTTGATGCAGATGAAATATTTTTATTAACTTTTGTTTTTGTTTTTTGGGTTTTTTTTTTAAAAGTACCTCTGCATTGAGCATATTTTCTTACTTTTTTATTTTAATTAATATGGCATAACCATTTGAATGCAGTTTATGAATATAAATGTGTTTATAGCCCATTTGTAACATGTGGATTTTTTCATTTTTCTTATTCATTGCACTTTTAATTTTTATTATTATTATTATTATTTTTACCATACCTCAGATAATGTAAGTTTAGTTCTTCGTCTTAAAATGCTTCAGTTCTCTTCAACGGCACCAAAGATTCAACTTAGATCTGTGTGTGTGCATGTGTGTGTGTGTGTGTGCGTGTGTGTAAATTCGTGGCAGTATGTGGCATCCTGCCCTTTACGTGGCTGGGCTATCGTGGGCCGGGACTAAGGAGAAAATATAAGGATTTTTGGATGGAGTTATAAGTTGGAGATAAGGAAGAGAATGCAAGGCCCGGGTACACTACGTTTGCAGGATTTACGAGGATCTCATTCTGCTTTCATTTCTCTTCCTTTCTACCCCTCCTGCCCTGATTCTTGAACAGCTGGAGGAATACATTTTATTCTGTCCACCAAGCACACACCATGAAACCAGAGCGCTTTAAAATACCTCTTGTATGACCCTCTGCTATCGCCACTGTACAGAGCCACAGGGAGCAGCCCACTTAGCAGAAGAACATGGAGACCAGAGGAGATGAATCGTGTAATAGTCATGCACATCGAGTGCCGTTGTCAAAAATATTCTTATTACTCAGCCTAACGCCCTTTGAGTTTGCTCTCCTGAAGGTAACCATTCCAGTGAATAGATGGCCCTCTAGAATAGATACTTTCTGATGTAGGTTTTTAGAAAGCTGGCCATGCCCTGTGGGAAATTCAGGGCTGGGAACTTGGTAATTGAAAATGACACTTGAATCCTGGGCACGAATCACAGAAAATTTAACTTAAGAGAATTTACATAATTTATATGTTTTCTTGGGCAATCATTTCTATGGAGTTCTATAAAATGTGTTTATATTCAGAAATGTGCCAATAAAAAAGGTACAGCTAAAGCTAAGAAGTATGTCTTTCATAGGAAGAGCAAAAGAGTTCACAGAAAGCCTGTGTCTGATAGTTAAGCATGCTTCTTTTCTTTTAAAGGATTCTGGCGAATTTTTTTAAGGTATGGTTTATTTTGGTGCACCAATGCAAAGTTGCATTTTATGCAACTTTGCAAATTGCAAATTGCAAGATGCAAATTGCAAATTGCATTTGCAATTTATCACAATTGAACTTACTATTACTTAAGCAGTTTGCTTTTTTTTTTAATGGAAACAAAGTATACACATATTAATATATGGAATCACCCATGGACAAAAATATCATGCCTGTACTCTAGTATTGTGTTTTATTATAAATCCGATAATCTGACTAAATATTGTTTGCATCCAATACATGATTTTAAAAAATACAAAATGAAATACTACAAAAATTTTCTTTAATTTATACATTATAATTCTCTTAAGTTAAATGAAATAAGACTTTGGAGACAAAATATGTCCAACTCTTATCCAACTGTCATGTCACCTTAAATGCCCAGTAGAAAACTGAAAATAACCCTTTTGTTTATTCTAATATATTGTTAAGAATTGTGCACTGTATATCAAGTTCTTAGTACACATAATGAATTAAACTTGTAAAACAGAACTGTAGACACGTGTTCCTAAACGGGCAAGGAAAAGATGATATTAATGATGATTAACAACATACTGAATTGACACATATATTATATTAGGCTAATGCTGCTGGTAGTTTATGTTAACCATAAAATAATGGCTTGGTTTGATTAGTATATGAAAGTTAAAATAGGATAGTTACTAAATATATATTATGCAAGTCAGGACTCATTAATTTCAAAATTTAAAAGGCAAGCTAAAATTTGAAAAAAAATTAAATTACACTGATCTTCAGTTTACTGGCCATACACAATTACATTTAATTAATGCTTGCTGAAGCTTAAAGTTACCCAAATTAATGAATTAAATGAACTTATGTACAGAAAACATGTATAAATAGAACTCCTTACTAATACCTAGAACTTTTGATGGGAGGAGTCCTTGCTTACGTGGTTTTTGGTAATTTTCAAGTAACTTGGTCCATCTAACATCAAATGAAGTTGTTTAATCACGGTTATATTTATCTTAAAAATCTACACATTTGGCGCTAAAATTTAGGAACCTAATTTGCCTAGAAGAGAGATGGCAAATACTTTCTGACTGACAATTCAGTTTTATTAGTTATATTATGTTTAATTTAAGAAAGTCTTTATTTGGAACATCTATAGAAGTAAGTATAGGTTTCCAATAAGATGTAATAACACTGATTTTTATTTCACAAATGATACTGTCACTTCCTTCTAAAGAAACTAATTTGAGAGTGTGGGTGTATATAAATTATCTTCATTCTTTTGCTGAGTTACAGTGGGCCAGCAGTTCAAAATCACGTGATGACAATAAAGGATAATGCCAAAATTTATTTCTGAAGATAGTAATGGTATTGTTTTAGATGCTTTTCCCTCTCATCCCTGAAAATAAAACACCATATATCTGGTAGGTGAATTTTCTATAAAATTGATCTTGAAATAGAAAACTAAATAATTTTCTTACATTAACATTTTTTACCCTTCCAAAGGACAGAGGAACTAAGCTAGGACTTCCCACATTTTCAATAACAAAATGAAAATATTACCCAGACCAAAACCTTGAATTCTGGCATCATTTCTACCGTTGTAGAAAATTATTGTACAGTTAATTTTTTAATTAAAAGAGTACTGCAGGCATAGCTGCACTAAGAAACAGCCAAAAATAATTTGTCAAAGGAATTCTACACCTCCTTTAAGATTTTTTCATTGCTACATCTAAATTTTGATCATGTGTAATCTATTTTTAAGCCAATGATCTTTTTATTTTAGTTATTTTAAAGATCTTATTTATTGAATTGACAGAGAGAGCTCAAGCAGGGGGAGTGGCAGGCAGAGGGAGAGGGAGAAGCAGGCTCCCCGTTGATCAAGGAGCCCCATGTGGGGCTCCATCCCTGTACTCTGGGATCATGACCTGAGCTGAAGGCAGGCACTTACCTAACTGAACCACCCAGGCGCCCTTTCTTTTTAAAAAGATCATTGGTTTGGGGCATCTGGGTGATTCAGCCAGTTAAGTGTCTGCCTTCAGCTCAGGTCATGATTCTGGGGTCGTGGGATGGAGCCCCACATGGGGCTCATTGATCAACAGGGAGCCTGCTTCTCCCTCTCCCTCTGCCTGCCACTCCCCCTGCTTGAGCTCTCTCTGTCAAATAAATTTAAAAAATCTTTAAAATAAAAAGTTTTGAGAGAAGGAAACTTTAAATAAAAGAGCAGGACTCATCAATTTTTGTCTTTTAGCAGTAAGTCCAATTGTGAGCCACTTTTTGAGATAAGATTATCATATAATTTATTAGTCAAAGAAAAGAGTTAGCTCTTCCATCTCACATTGCGTGTTGGAAAGTCTCAGGAGAGAGGGGGAGGCAAAACCAGCCTGAGCTGAACTGGTGTTGGCACTTTTACATCTGAGAATCACAAAGAACATTCAGATACACCTTGAGACAACTTAGCTACAAATAATCCATCAGTTTTTAAGCAATTTTATGTAATAAAAATAGTGATTAGAAATTAAGAGTTCTTGCATACTTTTTATTTTATTAAATTATTGTACTTTCTGACTCTGCCATATATTTGCAAGTCATTCTGCCTCATTTCATTGTCCACCACATGGTCTTCAACATCTTTTCCAGCTTTGTCATGGATTGTTGAGTCTTAAAACGTTGAGGTACCAGGAAAAGGACATGGTTCCTTCTCAGATAAAACTAAAAATCAGTGTCCAGATTATACTGGATAATCACATGAAAAAAATGTTCAATGAAGTGATCAACATAGATATTTGTATCTTTTAAGATTTTGTTGGAGAGAGAGAGAAAGAAGGAGCACGAGTGGACGTGGGAGGGACAGAGGGATAGGAGGAAGCAGGCTCCCTGCTGAACAGGGAGCCCAATGTGGGGCCTGGTCCCAAGACCCTGGGAATGTGACCTGAACCATAAGGAGATGCTCAATGACTGAGCCACCCAGATGCCCCATATGTAGATATTTTTTAAAGGCCTTGTCTGGGATTAAAAAAGAAAAAGAGAAACACACACACACACACACACAACCACGTGTGAGATTGGGTCAAGAGATTTATAAAATGGCATCAACTCTGGGCTTAGCATTTTACAAAGGACTTTGCAAATTTGAATTAATCAAGAGGGAATGGTCAGAGTAATATCATCGTTGATAATCAACAGTTCTAAGATCTTATTAAACATGTAATTCTTGAACATATCTGTTTTGAATGAAATCCCACTTTCCCCATGAAGCCTTCTAGAAAGCCATGAATATGAGTGACGTGGTCTTGACGCCACTCCTGCAAATCCGTACAGCTCCTGACAGCGTTCCCTCATCGTGGCCTTACTTTCCCGATTATTCTGTGTTTTCTGAGATCCTGCCTTGCACAAGGCATCCAACTAGTGAAATATTCCTTTATTTGCTCAATACTTGTTCAGCACGCTCCTCGTGAATGCTAACATCAGGGGACACTCAGAGTTTGAATACTGGAGGGAATACATCTGTCCTCCTTGTACATTGCCCAATCCAAGTTCGGGCTACTCAAAAGAACTTAAGAGATGCTCTTAGCTGATAGCAATTTTGAACGGGCAGGTCCCTCTGACTTAAAGACTCTGTGCAGCCTATGGGATATTCTACTTAGTCCAGAACTTGGTATGTAATTGTATTTACGTATAGCTTCCTGGCGTATGTTAAGTGTTCAGAAATGCTTATAGAATGGATATAGGTGCTGAATAAGATTTAATGAAGGTAACGATGACAGAAGTTCATGCCACATACGAAAGGGCACAGAATCCTGCAAGAGTAAGAACACATGCTACCCCCTCACTATACTTGGACTTCTCAAACACAAATCCCGAGTCCAAACTAAAAATATCAGGCACTTGAAAGCTGCATTTAAGTACCAATAAATCACCCACTGTATGAAACTTCAGTGTCATTGGTCATCAAAACAATAGCTTACTACACAAACCCTGAAGCTCTCGCTATTTGGAATTCAAACAAGCCGTCTGGTGGGATATCAGCAGGTGTCAGTGGGAGAGTGAAGACATTTATTTCTGGTAATTTGTTCTTTCCTTTAACTCAGATAAACTCTCTCAGAGAAGACCAACTTTCTCTGCACCCTACAGAGAGATTAGTGAATATGTAATCACCCAGTGACAGGTCTGGTTCCAATGTGTTTCTCATTAAATTCTCTGTCGTTTTCTCTGTGGGAAACTGGGAAATTTATCAGATTTTCATAAAGGGTGCTGAATTTCTGCTGAGGAGGCCACACCATGTCTTTTACTCTCTGGAGTGCGATTATGTCTCTTCTTTCCCAGCAGTGACTCATTTTACCGTAGGGCTCTCTTGGTAGGACGTGTCTTTCCTAACGTGTTTCCATACTTCGACACAGGTGATATATTTACATTTTTTAAAGTTTGCTGGTTGTCCTACATCCTCCTCAGTAACGGGCCTCTGAGAGTAAGCAAAACTGCACACTAGCCTGTTCAATGGGCCAGAAGGGTATACAAAGGCCTTCCTAAGAGTCACATCCTAATGGAACATGGGAGAGAGTAAGTTTAAATTTTAGGAACAAAAAGCTGCAAAGAAGTTGTATGTTCTCAGCCTGTGCTTTTTTGTGCATGAAGGATGCCCTACAAAGAGGTGAAAACGTGTCTTCTGTTGAACTAATGGCAGAAAAGCAGAAGAGCAGTCATCTCAGTGACCGCGCTGAACCCTCCGAGACCTGCCGTTCTTGTCAATTACGATCAGGAGGGAAAGTCATGCCCGTTGGCGTTGCCACGTTAGTTGTATCGCTGGATCATAAAATGGGTCAGCTACCTTAGAAATCATGTCTGAGATTCTCAGCCTTCCCCACCTGGAGAGCAAGAGCGCAAATGAGAAGGAGACACGCGTCCCAGCTTGCTGGCCCAGAGCACAGACCACAGGATCTCTCTACCAGTCAAGGGAGTTTAATGTTTAATGATGTGAAATCAACTCCGTCTAGCAGACTCAGTCCAAAGGAGCCTCCTCGAACTAAAGCAATAATGATTTCTTAGTTGCTAATAATTTATGGCACAGATCTCTAATACATTTCTAATAAAAAGCATTCAATGTTCATTTAACTCCTTACAGTACCCTGGCATTGTTCTGGATTCTGGGGGTAAAACTAAAATAAATGACTTGTCTGTATGGGGGGGGGGGGCTTACTTTCTTGCTTATATTATCAGGGCAATGGATCATATATTTTGTGTGTTACATCCAGTTCTCCATGAGTTAAGGATGACTCTTATTCTTGTTAAAGGGATTCAGTATGTTAGGATACTTCGTACCACAAATGACTCAAAATCTTAAGCCATAGGTTACATTATATAGTTCAGAAGTATTTTACCAGTTTCTTTGGCTCTACCTTTGAGAATTTATAGCGTGATTTCCACTGGCTATTGACAAAGATGCAAGATAATTCTATGTTCATTATGGGATAATTAAGAGTCTGACAGAACATAGGAAAATGGACTATATGTAGGCTTTTCTAGAAAACCCTCAAATCTGATAAATTGTAACCAAGCCTAACCTGATAGCTGGGCTTGGAAGCTCAGTGACCATCTCATCTCAGGATTGCTCAAAAATGGGGAAAACTAACTTGTGCTTGTGAAATTCTAATTTCTTCTCTAGGACAAAAAATGTACACAGGATAGAAACAATTTTGTGTGTGGATTAAAAAATGAAAGTGCGAATGATCCCAAGTCTCCCCCTAACTTTTCAGCTGTCTTTCTACCTGTTTGCAGGAAGCTGGAAGACTATTAACAATTTAACACTTAAAAAAAAAAAAAAAAAGGTAAATAAAAACACTACCTCCCACTGTTCTCCTGAAACAAAGGACTGTATCAGACTCCCTTTGAGAACAGCTGCTGCTTTTGGGGCTGCTAGGATTAGTGCAAATGAACCGCCCCCAGGACAAATGAGGGGGGTCGGCCGATGTTGCTGTGTCTACCTTCTGCGTTACAGAGGCAGCCTTGCCGTGCGTTCAGAAAGCGTTCCTGCAACGTTGGCCTGCAGTCAGTAAGTATTTCATGTCTCTTGCCCCGAGGGTGTGCTCAGAGGACCACCCTGCAAGCGTCAGCCTCTGTGGCCACAGCTTCACGCTGTGGGCGTAAAGGTGGGTGTTGAGCCAGAGGCAGGATGTTGAGGCAGGATCCAATGTGGTTAAAATTTGGGATCGCTGGTCTGGCTGTAGGGGATCTGGAGACTTCTTCATGTCAACACTCATTCTGGGAGGAGAAGCATGTCCACCAGAGGGTTATCATCAAGCATCATCGTGACTCACTCAAGGGTTAATGGAAGGAAGCATTCATGAGAGGTGAGGTTGCAGGTTAAGGAGAAAGAAAGGCCTCTTGTACTTCTCACCAGGCTTTCACGGTTGAGGCAACTACAAGGTCGTCTCCTGTTTAAGAAGGACACTCAAAATTCCCAGAAGCCAGGGACCTAAGTGGAGAGGGGTCTGTGTCTCCTTAACTCTGTGAAACACATCATGAGCGGAGCCTCAGAACAGTAAAGCACCAAGTATTTAATGAACTGAATGATTCAGGGTTTGATCAAGTTTCTAACTGTTTGATACAGAGACTCAAAGGCCAGAGAAAGTAGAGCCAGTTTTCTGTCACTAAAGAAAATGAACGGGAGAATGAACATGGCAGCTCACCTAATGGAGGGTGTGTCTGGGTCTTATTATTATAATTCAGATGGCTTGCTTGTTTGTTTTTTGTAGACATTGGTTGAGTACCTACTGTATGCCTAATATAGTACCAAGCATTGTGTAATCAGAGATAAAGAAGGCGTGGTTTCTTTCTTCAAGAAGCATAAAGTCCAGGCATGCCTGGCTGGCTCCGTTGATAGAGCACGTGACTCGTAACCTCAGGGTGGTGGGTTCAAGCTCCATGTTGGGCGTGGGGCCCACTTAAAAAAAGAAAAAAAAGAAGCAGCAGCTGAGCTGCTGAAAGTCTAGATGGAAAGATGGACAATTAAACAAATAAGCCCCTTTCCTCCTATTTTGGAGGGGCTGGGCTCGGAAGGTAATCATGTTAGTAGAAGTAACCTGGCTACGATAATTACTCCTACCCCTTTATGTTGGGACAGCACGGTTTAGTTCAGCATTCTTAGTTTGCGGGTCTATTTAACTGCCTTATCTAATTAGATATGGAAGGAAATCATCTAAAAAGAAGTGAACAGCTTCCCAGCTGTTAAACCTTGGATATTGTGGTGCTCTGTGCAAATTTCCTCTTCAGTCCCGGGACACCCGTTCCCAGCTACTGGAGATGCAGGGGCTCAGGGCTGTGTCCTTGCACCTTGGGGAGCACTCTGCCTTATCCCGGTTACTCCCACTCCCAGAGGCACCCTGAGGCCAATGACTGGCTATTGCCAATACAGTGGCCTGGTCCACTTGCTACAGTTTGTCATTAATATAGGGCCATGCTAGCTTCAAAGCTCTAGGATCCTCTGACGCCTCTGTTGTCACCATACAGAGGACCACCTTCTCCCCCTACCCTGCTTTCTTCACTTCCTTCGAGGTAAGGATGCTGAAAAAACAGTGCCCTCAGTTAACGTTGAATTCCAAGTGGAGTGCACACTGTTTTGGTATTAGCATATCTGCGTGTTTGATGCACATCCTCTGTGTTTATTTCTCAAGTCGGGCGGCCCATGTACCGGTGGGACTCTCCCGGCGCCCCCAGTCACTTGCCCGTGTGCGACTCTCAACCACAGATCGTTTTTAGGAAATGCGTTCACTAGGAAGAGGTTTATGGTCCATCAGCAACTAGGAGAACCCTGAACCAAAGGGAAAACTCAAAGGGAACAAGAGAAGAATCTAGGAAGACCTTTCACATTTGGGGCGGCATTTCTCAACATCCTCATGGGCATGGGAGAGCTCGATACTCACAAGCAGTGACAAACTGAGACGCTTCAGTGGCCATGCGGACCCCTGGGGTTCTTCATCCCAAGGGTGGTCTTGAGGCTCTGACTCTGCCCTACCCCACAGGACAGTGGCTCTGGGTCCGTGTGTCTGTGTGTGTGATGCCAAAGCACAGGGATGTACTGAGTAAAATCAGACGGGGAATGGGATCAGTTGGTGACTCATCACGCACACTTCCGGAAGTCTCTTTAAAAGTTGATCACGCCCTCCTTCGTGGAACACATTTTCTACACATTTTTCCAAAGCGCCCCAGGCTGCTGGCCTCTCTGACAGCTCAGCAGCTGCTCCGTCCGCGGCCGACCCTGCTGCTTCTGCCCCCACAGCCTGCGGGAGCCCAGGGCTGCTTCTCTCGCCTCTCTCTAAACTCAGCCCCGCGGTGACCGCACCTCTGCTGCAGGTGACCGCACCTCTGCTGCAGGTGACCGCACCTCTGCTGCAGGTGCCGTCTGCCGGCCGAGGACTCCCAGGTCTCAGGCCCAGCCCCAGCCTCTCCCAGAGCCCCGGGGGCGGTGGCTGCTGCCCCACACGCTACCCGCACACTGACAGGACTGTCCAGCCCAGCCGTCCCGAGCTCCGCTCTCGCTCCCAAACCGGTTAAGCTTCCTGACTGCCACAGGTTAATAAACAGCAGGATGATTTATTTATTCAGTGCCTTGAGCCAAAACCTGGGAATCGCTCTTGTGCCTTCTCTTCTGCTCATCAACCTCATCCAGTCCGCCAGCAGCTCCTTGGCCTCAGCCCTCAGAATAAATGCTGAGTCTCAGGCCTTCTCGCGTTCTCTGTTCCAGACTCTGGTCCCAGCTACCCTCGCCTCTAACCCGGTCCCCTGCCGTAGCTCCTAACGGGCATCCCTCTTCCCACCGCTGTGGAGTCTACAGAGAGGTCAGAGTGAACGTTTGAAAACGGAAATCATGCCGTTTTCTGGCTTAGAACTCGCCCTCATTAGCTTCCCAGCCCCCAAGACGAGCTGGTCCCTCCTCTCGGCTCCCGCGGCGCCTGCTCTCCCTCTAGGGCAGGCTCTGTTCTCACACACTGGACCCGAACCGCCTGCCCTGCGGTTCTTCACGGACCCCACTCTCTCTCCTCAGAGACGCCTTCCCCACGACGGTGTGAAGTCTCTTCCCCAAGTTCTTCTGTCCGTCCCCTTCTTATTTTCTTTAGCTCATTCTTCACACTCCTTAACGACCTCGCAGAGCTCTGCCCCACCACGGTAGAACGCAAGCTCCTTGAATACTCAACACTTCCTGACCGAAGGAGTGAAGACAGCCAGATCTGTAGCAGCATTTGTTTTGAAAACATTCATTGGTTCTCACTTGGTTCATAGATGAGGGGACAATGTGAGCATGATGGGAATTTTGGGTTTGCTTACATGCAATTTTCTCTGTCAGAAATACGAGGCATTTCAGCTGTGCCACCTGCGAAGGAATACACAACACACACAACACACACAACACACACAACACATGCTTCATGAGGTCCGTGAGCTGCGCCTGTCCTCGTCAGGTTTGACGACTTTCCACCTGATTTTCAGATATATATGATACGTGAAATTTCTAGAATCAACAATTCCAGCCTGTGTGTGTGTAAAGGTGGAGTTTTTCCCACCAACAAGCAATTCTCTGCCACTAGCGAGGCTGTCCTACAACTCAACTCCACTTTGATACTGTCTACCGAGAGATAGCATCGGATCCCACAAGTAAGAGCTCAGTCCCACAAGATGCCCTCCAGTTCTGATGCTAATCACGAGCCCAGTTTGTTACCTGGTCTTCTGACCGAAAATCCAAGGTTCCTATGTCTCCCTCCCTTGGGTTGGCTTAATTTGTTAGACACAGAAACCAGTTAAATCACTAGATTATTGATTCCTTACAAAGGATTTTAAAGGCTATGAATCAACCACCAGATGAAGAGATACATAGGTGAGGTCCCCAACAATGGAGCCTCTGTCCTTGTGGTATTTGGGGCCCAGCACAAAGCCCGTGGAAGCGTTCTGGCTCACCAACATGGAAGCCAACCAAACCCCTTCATTCTGGGGTTTTTATGGAGGCGGCATTACACAGGCATTATTGGTTAACTCCTTGGCCACTGGGGATTGTTTGAACCTCTAGTCCCTCTTCCCTCCTTGGAAATCATGGTGTGGAACCGCACATTCCCACACTCTAGCCATGGTTGGTTCTTCTGGTAACCAGCTCCCATCTGCAGGTGCTTTCTGAAAGTCCCCTTATTAACATAAACTGTTGTGAACAGCAAGACATTCCTTTCACCTTTATGGCTCCGGAGTGATTTCAGAAAACTGGGCACAACAGATCCAGTGTTGTAACAAAAGATGCTCCCATTGCTCTCATTGCTCAGGAAAATCCCAGGGTTTGGGGGGGGCTGTGAGCCAGGAACCAGGCACAGGATACATATCGTATCTCTTATAAACCTTTGTCATAAATGTATACATTTATATACATATAAATATTTCTTATGAATCTTATTCTATGTATAATATATATAATATATTTTTTCCTCATAACTCACAATATTGAAATCGTCCCCCTGTCGAAGGTAAGCACCTCAGGGAAGCCACTTTATTCGACTTATTCACTGTAGTTTCTTTGGTACCAGGCAGTGTGCCTGGCCCAGAGCAGGCACTCAAGCTTGACTGAATGAATGAAAACAGTCAGTTTTGCTCTACTGCTTGTTTTGAAAAGCATGAATTGGTTCCAACTTGATTCATGTGAAAGAGAATAACCGAGGATGATGTGAATTTGGGGTTTGCTCACATACGACATCATTTGTGAAAAATCCTAGGCCTTTCAGGGGAGCCAGGCTGCACCGGAGTACACAGCACAGACATCCCCAAATCAGTGAGCCACATCAGTTCTCATCTGGTTTTAGAACTTTCCACCGGACTCCAGAGAACCCTCTTCCAACCCTCTTATGGACTGAATTGTGTCTCCCTCCCAAATTTGTATGTCAAAGCCCTAACTCCCAGTGTGGCTGCATTTGGAGACAGAGCCTTCAAGGAGATAATTAAGGTTAAATGAGGTCATAGGAGTGGGGCCCTAATCTGATAGGACTGGTCTTCCTTAGAAGAAGAGGCAGAGCCACTAGAGCTCACTCTCTCTCCCCAGGCATTCACAGAGGAAAAGGCCATGTGAGGACAACACGAGAAGGCCCTGGTCGGTAGGAGACTGCTTAAAAGCATCAAGTTGAACAAAACCGACATGGCGGCCCTGACGCCTCCCCCGGGTTTGGTTTTAGACTAAGTCAACTTTCTCGTCTCTTCCATAAACCTCCCTTCCGCCCTTCCCGGCCTTTTGGTTCAGGAACCCCTACGACGCCGAAAATGACTAAGGAGGCTGGCAGCAGCTACGCCATTCCTGTCAAAACTGGCTGGATCCTGTACTTCCCCATAAACGCCCCAGCCCCTGCCCTGGGGCGGGTTGCAGGTTTTGTGGAAGGCTGTAGCCGGCTGCCGCCTCCTTGGCCCAGCAAAGCAAGAAGCTAGCTTCTTCCTTGACGCAGGAACCCGGCCTCCCAGCGGCCTAGGTGGGCTCCCAAGAGCAGAGGTCCGTTTTCGACAACAGGCAAGCCAGGAAGACAGTTTTCCAGAAACCAAATCTGCCAGAGCCTCCATCTAGGACGTCCAGCTTCTAGATCTGTGAGAATCCAAGTTTCTGCTGTTTCAGCCACCGATGACGGCAGCCCGAGCCCGAGAACACGAACCACTTGACAATCACTCAGAGGCCGTAACTCTTCCTGCGGCCGCCCCCGCCCGCCCCCCTGCTTCCCCTGCCTCCATCTCCCCTTGCCCTCTGTTCTCTGTTCTTTTATCTTCATCTCTTTTATGATCAAAGTTTTGTCTCACTTTTCTTCTTTCTTCTCTTTCTCTGTTATACAGAATACAGTGGAAGCTTAAGTACAAGCAAAAATGTAAGACCTTTTTAAAGGTAAAATGCTGCATTTATTATAGCATTCGTGTCTCTTAACCACGTACCATGTGGGAACTGCGCTGTCATTTCTGTTAGGTTTCTGTCACCTTTCACGGGCTCCTCATGAAGTTTCGAGTGTTGTGCTCCCAGTCCGAGTTTCTCAGGGATCCTATGCTTCTGATGGCACAATTCTGCACACTGCTGTGATTTCTAGAATGATGTATGTTGGGTTACATCAGAAATGACTCTCTAATCCTCACAGAAAATTAGAGTTAGAAAAGTTTCTCTCACAGATGAAGCAGAAGATTGAAGCACTTTGCGTAAGTCACAATGTGTTCTCATTTACTGTGCCAGGCAGGCTTCTGACTCGAAGCTTTGATATTAATCCTTATTTTTAGCACTGGCAACCATCTTTAATCTGATCATGTTCAAAGGAAGTTGTCTTTTTGTGCTGATACTTGCCTTGGCAAAAAGAAATAAGGATATGGCTTAGATAATTTAGGTCCAATGTCTACCACCAACAACATAGTAGGGATTGAAATTTTCAGTGGTATATATCCTTATTACTGGACTCAATACACTGAATCAACAATTGCCTGATCTCCATGCATTATCTTCTTTTGTCGGTCAGATAAACATTCATTATTAAATAATATCTGTTTCAAATCATACAGGTCTCTTGCAAATAAAAATAAAGTAGATCAATATCTAAAAACCACTTTATTATGGTTTTAAGAAGCCATGCACTTTATGGTTAGATAATATTTTTCAAACATGTACTGTGTGCTGATATGTAAAAATGACAATGATCTTTTTATTTTATTTATTTTAAAGAATTTATTTATTTATTCGACAGAGAGAGCTCAAGCAGGGGGAGTGGCAGGCAGAGGGAGAGGGAGAAGCAGGCTCCGCCCTGAGCAAGGACCCCCATGTGGGGCTCCATCCCCGGACCCCGGCATCATGACCTGAGCTGCAGACAGGCATCTGACTGCCCGGCTCTGTAATGGGAAGAACCGAGACCGGCCAACAGGAGTCTGTGTCCTCACATCAGCCTTGCCATGAATTAACTGAAAGGGCTTGGACATGTTCATGGAGCTTAACTTGCTGATCTGTCAAGTTCCTCAGCAACGTGAGCAGGTCTACTAGTCAGGGTTCTCCAGAGAAACAGAACTCACAGGATATTTATATCGATATCTACAGATTTATATGTCTATCTAAGAGATTTGTTACAGGAATTGGCTCCTGTAGTTATGAAGGCCGAGAAGTCCCCCGGCCTGCCGGCTGCAAGCAGGAGACGGATGCCCCAGCTCCGGAGATGGCATCTACCCTCTACCTTGTTCTGTTCGGGCCCTCCGTGGATTGTGTGAGGGAGGCTATCTTCTCTCCTCAGTCTACCGATTCAATGCTGCCCTCTTCCAGAAACACTCTCACAGACACACTCAGAAGTAATGTTTCACCAGTTATCTGGGCATCCCTTAGCAGTCGATTTTACAGACAACACGAACCGTCGCAGCGGGGTCTTCTGCTGCTTCCCTCAGCCCACTTTCCAAGCTGGCTGCGTTCCGAGCCGCTCTCTGTTCAGACGTGACTGGTCTCATGGAGAGCTCTGTTCTTCCACCCAAACAAGCTACCCCGCGGGGTAAAGAGGAAATAAGGAAAAGTCTTTTCTAAGAACACGTAGTTTCTGATAACTTTTGAACACGGTGTACCCAGGAATTAGCAATCTAACAGTTGCAGACTACTGAGGGGAGGAGAGAATGCCAGTAAGACCCGGCTGCTTGAATTAGTACAGTTAATTGAGTGAATGCAAAAATTAACGCACATTTCTTTCCTTGCTGCTCTGGGCCAGCTGTCAAAGATTCTTTTAACATTATTCCATTCTGGAGTAAATGGAGCCGATGAGATTTTTCCAGTGTACAGATAAGCAAAACCTTTAAACTCCCACCAGATGTAAATCTTGTTTTCAACGTGACTCTGTCAGAATAGATCACACATCCTAGTGCAGCTCCCATCAGTGACTGGTATATAAGCTCGTTTCTCTTTCAAGACTCTTTTATTCCTTCTGAGAGTGAATTATTTCCAACTGAAAAGAAAGGGAGAAAAAAAACCTAACAGCTACATACACAAACATGACAAAAACCAAGGTAAATAAATAAATGCACACAGTAAGATACAGCAGGTTGTGTTAAGTTGCTTCTAAGGCACTGTCCGGATCTAAGCTTTCACAAAGTTCATAAAACTTACTAGACGTGAACATGTCAGCTGAGCAGCTGCTACACTGTAAATTAGAATTTATGTCATTTGTTCAAAATCTCCCGGAAGTGGAAAACCGTGGTAACAGCCCTCCCAGGACCTGACCTTGAGATGTGCCTCAGTATCGCCTGTGCTGAACCACGGACTCAGAAAGCTCAAGATCTTGTCTCTGGGAGAGCTGGTAGGATTAACTGTCCACATATCTTGAGCTGAAGAAATGAGAACACTATTGTTATCAACGACAACAAGCAAATGAGCGAATGGCTGAATTCTACAAAAGATGGTCTGTTTTGTCTTCCAAAGACAGCAGGGGGCAAAGGAAAGGGCACTTTAAGAAAAAGGACACGCATATTTTTAGCAAAAGTTATGACCACTCATGTGATTCAACATAAAATATGTCACATCTCCATAACAGCGTCGTGTTTGCCATTGTACTAACTGCACTGTGCCCTTCTGATGCACGCCCTATTCATGTGCAAGTCTGGGTAACAAAGGGTCGAAGTCAACGGTCACGGCAACTGGACGGACTGAATGTCTTTCTTCTGTGACTCTGAGTCAGTCTGCTCAGTGGATTACTAAACACATTCCAGAAATCTCATAAGTTACTACTGGTCTAAAAATGGATATAATTAGAGATGAGTAAACCTACCGCAGAGTTTGATGTAATCTTTTAGGGTAATTAACACAAAGTATTTACAATGGACTTTTATTCTACGTTTCTAAAGATTGCATATATGTTACTACAAGTTCATATAGCTTACCATTACAAAAGTGACCCCCTCTCTGACACAGTCATGCGAAGAAAGGAGATACCTGCATGGTAACTGTCCTACAGGAGGGGGGATCTGTAACTATGGTTGTAAATTTGACCCAATCCAGACGAAGATACGGGAACCCATAACGACTTTCACCACTTTAAGGATTTACGGGTAGATACCTTTGGGTTTCGGAGTACTGTGATTTGGAGCAGTAACTTCCAAAGTCTAAGAACTGATCATCTCAACTAAGCCTGCTTTTATTGTTATGCCGATAGCTGGTTTCCATGGTGTAAGGAGAGCCGGTTCATTCCTAAAATTCTCCTTTTCAGGTCTGAGACAGTGCTACTAAAATCGAGAAAATAAAGTTCCTTTTCTATCTATTTCCTAGTTTTCTTTTAACTCAGACACTAACTTTCCATAGTAGGGCTTTCTATTCTATGTGAACTAAAAAAAATCTATGCAATAGGATAGGACACTTCTGGATAATTAATTTTATCTCTACTTTCATAATTGGCCATTACTTTTTACAGGCCTACTTCTTCGACCTCTGTCGGCCCACAACCATTTCACATGGATGAGGAATTGGCCCCTTAGAGGGCAGATGAAACTGACGCCCACGGACAGTATCAGTCAGTCTCCTCGGAACCAGATCAGCTTTGGTTCTTCCCCATATGCCCTGTCGTTTACCCAGTATATTCGTCCTTGAGACTCTGTTACGTACGACATAGTTCAAAACCTAAATCTTCCCTTCTCTACTGAGACAGCTATGGGGGTGCTACAGAGTTTATAGAGAAGAGGGAATGGTCAGATGTGCATTTGCTTCTCTGAGCCGAGGCAGGGAGAGTGTATGAATTTGTTCACTGGCATTTATGAGAGACGCACCAAGCACTGAGGAATAACTTGGCGAAATGAGAGGTTAAATACAGATTCGAGATACTGAATTGACCTGCTTTAATCACCCTATACTTTTAAAGGTACCCGTGGGATCCTCAGCGTATCAAATCCTTTACTGACCCTTGATGAATAACACATCATTACAGCGAGAGTTATGTGTAGGTGTCCATTCAGGATTTTAATCAGGGATTAAAATAATCTTTGACTTCTTTTTATTACAGCAAAGAAACAGAAAACCAATTGTAGAAATCAGTTGTAGAAATCAGTAGTCACAAAAAACAAAATCCTGCCTTTGAGCTAGTTGAGTCTCACTATGATTCGACCTGACTTTAACTTAAGAGTAGCTGAGAATATCTTCCTTTGTCGTAGTGTCACAACTCAGTTGATACATCACAGATCCCTAAAGCTATGCAGGGATCTCTCCCCTTAATTCCGTCCGCTTCATTGCGAAGCATCTGTAATAGTCCCAGCTGCGTTCAGGGAGAGTTTGCTTGCCATGAGTGTGAGATCATGGCCTAAGTAATTACGGTGAGCGTGCAGTGAAAATATGCGGTGAGTATAATGTCAGGAAATCATGCAAATTTTATTATCATCAGTGAAGTGGTGGCTGGTGGAGAACTTGTCAGTATTTGCAACTTGAAGCCTCTAATTACCTTGATTTACTTGTAGTACCATTCATAACCTTGCTGCTGTGCTGTTCCTGACAGCACTTCTGCATTTTACAAGAAAGGAATAATGCCACATAAATAATTTAAAAACAATAAATCATTTAGAGTGGCTTTAAACCAAAACCTAATGCAGGAGCTGGCTGAGTTCTTGCTACACTTGACAGGTAGCTGGCATGCAGAATTCATCCGTGCATTATAAGTATTTACTTTTAAAATTCACAAATCCAAAACGGGACTGAAGGAAAAAAAAAATGAGACCTTAACTCCTCTCTCCCGAATCATCCATTTCACCTTGTGGAGGTCAAGTGGGAAACAGAGAAATTAAGCCCTGTAGAGGACAGCTGCACTAAACACAGATTTGCTGAGTTATGCTAGGTCAATGAGTAATTAAGACCGATTCTCCAGGCGGAGCTGGCGGAGTGCTGAGGAGTCTCTAAACACCCCCGGGGCAGCATCCCCACCCCTTCCCCTACCCACACAGGAGCCAGAGGGGAGAGGCTGGAAAGGTTGGGGAGCAGGATGAGAGAACACGCTGATCCTAACCAGTTCCCACCTACTCTCCAGGAGGACAGCTCTTTCTCTCTGGTCCTTTCTATTCACCCAAGACAAAGCCAAGAATGAAAAGCAAAAACCCATGGAGAAAAGCTTCTACTTAAGAGAAAAGGTAGGACTGCTTCCATTATGCCGCAGGGAGAGCGGGGTCTGCCAGCTGCCTTTGGACAATTGAGCTCCTACTGGGTGCCAAGCAGGTCATTATCTCTTTTAATCCTCGCAACAATTCTCTGAGGTAGGTATGATTATCCCCTTTTACAGATAAGGACAAAACCGAGTTAGATTAAGTAATTTGCCTGAGATCACCAGCTAGGAAGTGACTATCAGAACGAAGTCCGAATCTGTCTGACTCACGCAGCACCTCCCTCCGTCCCCTGCTCCGTCACACCCACCTCCCCCACAAACCTGATTTATTCTTAACTCCGTCTCCAAATTCATTTACACGTTGGTCATTTGCGAGGCAGTCCTGGAAGCATTCAGAATGGTGGAGTCCCAGGGGTAAGCAGCATCCCAAAAGTCACCAGGAAGACTTACGCCTAAAACATCCTGTTTCTCCCGCTGCAGAAGGGGTCCCCTAGCAGATTCTGCCTGAACAACCCACAAGAGGACAATAAGGCACCTGGACGGCCTGCCCGAGGCAGGTGGCGACCGGCTCTCCTCTGCACATTGCTCCCGCCCCGAAGGGTTATGGGCTCCAAGTTCCTGGTCACCTCTTTCCCTCATCAAGTGTTTCTCTTCCAAGGAGGCCTCCCCCAGATCTGTTAAGACCCCCAAAATGCTTTCTTTCTTCCCGAATACCTGCCTTCAAATATTTATTTACTTAGGTCAGTGGTTCTCAAAATGTTAGTCTGCAAAGAATCACTGGACAGTTTTGTGAACTACAGATGTGGAATGCTCAGGCCCTTAATGGTTATTCACTGAACATCTTCCTTTTCATTCTGACTTGTAAATGATCCCCCATTTTCCCGGTTTAAGTGTGTCCTACTGTTCCCCAGGCTTTGGGCATCGGTTTCTATTTACGGCAGCAGGTTCCTTGAATTAACGCATTCAGAGGGAAGAAAGTCCTGGCAGGGAGGGTTTACCCCTTTATTTGTGCTGCGTAAAAAAAGTAAATTTAAGATCCTTGTGTCCTCTGGTGCCTGCGCGGCATGCACAAAAGACTTCGTAGTGTAACCACAGTTGCGCATCATTTATGGGAAGAATAGACTTTCATTAGAAAATGACTCAGTTCAAATGTTTTGGCGACGTTTCGAGGAAAAGAGAGCAAATGGCACAGTCCAGCGGATAAAAGCTGCTAGAAGCTTACTGTAGCTGGTGAGAGGCAAACACGTTTGCTGGAGGTTGGGCTAAGCACACATCAGAAGGGAAGCAGGTTCAGACTTGGGAGAGCTCGTTGTCAGAGAATCCTGCCTTTGGTAGAGAAAGATGGGCACGGAGGAAGGAACGGGTGGGTTTTCACCAGCTGCTCAGAGGGGTGGTTCTCAGTGGGATCCCTGGACGGGCACCGCCAGCACCACCCGAGGTCTCGACAGAATGCCTACTCCCCGGTCCCACCCCAGACCTCCTGAATCGGAAACCCTGGGAAATACGTGATTAACAAGAGTTCCAGGGGATTCTGATGAACCAGAAGGTTTGACAACCCTGGCCTAGAACACGTTTTTTCAAGAAAGGAACAAAAATGGTGGACAGTACATTGACGTGAGATTTTAGCTGCGACCCGTCTGTCACAGCCCCTATACGCATTCGTGAGGATGATGAAAAACAACAGGAGGGCAGAAGTCCCGGTGATTCTCAACCCTGGCCACGCTGGGATTACTGGGGCACTTGAAAATGCCATTCCAAGGAGATCTATGCTACAGAAACAACAATAAAACCCCCAAGCCCCCCAAACAACACACAACCTGCCCCCCGACTCTGCTTTACCTCCTACCCATTCTCTCATTGTCCTGAGGGGGGCCCAGCGTCCCTTATACTTAATGGTTCCTTAGATGACTCTACCTTGGTGGCCTGGGTTCACAACCATTGTTGTGGAGACCCGAAGTTTGGAACAAGGCAGAACTGAAAATACCACAAGGGAAAGTTCGTGATATTTTCTTAAAGTGCAGTGTAATTAAGGACTGGGTGTTAACAGCTGCCCTTTAGCTGAGTAACCCGACCCGTCACCGTTAGGACACACTGTAGGCGTCACAAGGCTGCGGCCATCGTTCCTAGCGGGAACCGCTGGCGGACTTGACTTCACAAGTCTGCTGGGCCACACACAGGGAGAGGTGTACAGCCTTGCCACCGAGCCCACTGCCCCTTTGTAAGGGTCCTCCGTGTGGCGGGAAGGTGCTGAAGGTCATGGAAAAAACTTTGGCGTCCCAGTGAGAAAATCCACGCTGGAGCGCCTGGCTAGCCGCGACCAGCTCCGCAGCTAGGCCGGTAACTTAAACGCTCGCCACGTCTCTGTTTATCTGCTCTACCCAGCAAGCTTCCTTCCAACTCTGAAGTAACAGCTTTACTCGTAGTTTCTTTTGTTAAATGAAAAATACACATTTGTACATTTATGTAGTATTAAGAGACGACATAATCCAATGGACCATCGATCTCCATCCTTGAGTCTTTTTCCCTTGACTTTCTCATTTATTAAAGTTGACCTTTCCCTTTTCGATAAATAAGATGGATGCTCTAAGAGAAATGCAGAAATTGCCAGAATTACGCTTACCCTATGAACTAAGAATGTCCACTTTACCTCTTTCAACTGAAAAAAATCACACTGACACCCGGTGCCATCTATTAACTTTCCTATAAAATCAAGTTTTGATGAAAGAAATGGAATTGGCCATAGAAAGTTAGAAGCCTTTTTAATTTTATTTATTTATTTATTTATTTAGGACTACTGTTAGATGTGCTTACATTTGATTTTATGATTCTTTTTTATTATGGAGCCAACGTATAAGCTGAGAAGGGCACATTCCTTTCCTCCCATAAATGATGCTCCGGACCGTACGCAATGCTGAGCGGTACCACAGGAAGCGTATCACACAATTATCGCGGTCCATTCATCACGGTTGGTTTCAGCGGCTGGGTTTGGAGACCATACAAGGGTCAGATTCTAAATGGCACACTTAGGAAGGAGATAGATATGGTCTCTACCTTTATTGCTCCTGTACCCTATTCTTTTTACAGTTCAATGTTGTAAATAGTCCTTCCCCTGTAGATACAAGCAGGAGCTCTCTGTTCCTGTCTCTCTCTTCCCTCCTACCTTTCCCTCTTACTCTAACGTATCTCCAAGACTTATTAAATCAGAAAAGCTCACTGGAGAATTTCCTGTAAACTTTTATTTTTGTCGAGACACAGGTCAACCAATAAAGCCAGTTTTCATTCATATGCTTTAAACAACCTTGATACCGTATGTGTCAATACAGTTCACATGCACATTGGCGCACATACACATACCCCCCCCCCCCCCACACACACACACCTTTGCAACCTCAGTAGAAAAACCTCCCCTTCTCCCTTCTCCTTCACTGACACATGGCCTTGGAGGGAATCAGGTGGGTCAGGACTGGACGGCGAAGTAGAAAGTACTGGAGTGGCTGAAACAAGACCTCCTCTAGTTAAAGATGCACAGCGCGTTCTTACTAGCACGAAGGAATAACTGATTGTTCTCAAGGAGCATGAAGATATAATGCTAGATTTCAAAAAAATCTTTTATATAATTGGCAGATGGGGTTGAAAAATGATATTGTGATTCAGTAAGCAGAGCCTACATTGCGTCTCTCTCATTTGGGTCTACACAGCTTGTGAAGAATATTTTTCAGTTATAGCAGCTACTTAAAATCCTATACTGGTGGGGCGCCTGGGTGGCTCAATGCATTAAGTCTCTGCCTTCAGCTCAGGTCATGATCCCAGGGTTCTGGGATCGAGCCCCGTATCGGGCCCTCTGTTCAGCAGGGAGCCTGCTTCCCCCTCTCTCTCTGCCTGCCACTCTGCCTGCTTGTGATCTCTCTCTGTCAAATAAATAAATAAAATCTTAAAAAAAACCCAACCAAACAAAAATAAAATCCTATACTGAAACACACTGAACTTAAAGCCATAGCCTTGAGTCATTGTACCACAAAGGGTTAAACCAAGTTTTAAAAAAAAGCCTATTGGGGCGCCTGGGTGGCTCAGTGGGTTAAAGCCCCTGCTTTCGGCCCAGGTCATGATTCCAGCGTCCTGGGATTGAGCCCCGCGACCTGGGATCGAGCCCCGCATCGGGCTCTCTGCTCAGCAGGGAGCCTGCTTCCCACCCCCGCTGCCTGCCTCTCTGTCTACTTGTGATTTCTCTCTGTCAAATAAATAAATAAAATCTTTTAAAAAAGAAAAGCTCTCAGTTAAAATATTAGTATCAGGGAGAGCAAAATTATTTGGTAATATTATTGGTAAATTTTATTTAACACGTTTAAAATTATAATTTATCTCCTTTTCAATCTCTATTTCATATATATTTATAATGTATACTATATATTATATAATATGTATATATTATATGTAAGTATTACATAATCTATTATATATAATGTATGCTATGTATAATCTATCATATATAAATCTATTGATATTTCATGCTGTTAAAGGAAGACCACCTATGTAGGAGACAATCTGTGACAGAAAACTGTAACAAAAAAGATCCTAAGTAGATGATTTAGGCTATTTGGTTTATCCACAAGCAAAGAAAGTTACAGTCCTTTTTTTTTTTTTTTTTTTGGAAAACAGACAAAGGAAAACCTCTATGAATCTTATTAAATACTAATAAGGTGACTGCTCTAATTCAGCAAGACAGATGCAAAGGGTATATACTAGGATGAGTTCTCCAACTATGAGCTGTGAAGTATTTCAAATACATATTAAGGGTTTGACAGGTAGAGTTCCTTTATGATACAATTTGTGTGGTTTCTATGAGCCTTGGGAATTTAAATACCTAAGGGACTCCTCAAATTCCATTTTATGCTCACGGACACTCAATCATCCTCTGTTCTCTTTTCTTCTTCATATCTGGATATAAACAAATTAAAGTGGGAGAAATGTCAAGCTAAAAAAAAGATGGATGAATCAATAGGTATTTAGAAGTATAGATACAGGGATGAGAAACACTTGAACCCCAAGCCAGAGTCTCCATACCCTTTGAAATCAATCCTATTAATACAAACTTATTTGATCTCACATCCTTAACTTTAGATGTTTATAAATGACATAAATTACTATTGTATCAGTATATAATTGTCAATAATGTGTACCAAAATAAAGTAAAACACTTTATATTGATTTATAGCATATCCAATGGGACATTTTCCTTGAATTAGTCGGGTTTTTAATTTACTTTGTCATCTTCCCCTATCTCTTCTCTGGTCTGGGATGTAATTTTTGTTCACTGAACACTTTTGACCTCTTATGACTTTCTAGGTACTATGCTAAGAGCTCTAAATGATACATAGATCAGTTGGACTTGTCATATCTCATCTAGTGTGTGCCGATTACCTCTGAAAAAGACACACACACCCTAGATAGAATAGTGACTTTTGAATTAATGTGGGCATATGGTTCAATGTAGGCTGTGGTTGGTTACCTGCTGGTCCTCTATCCCAATAGTACTGCCCTCCTGGAAGTAAAGGAGATAATAAACTAAAAGTTAATGTATAAAAGTGGGACATTCCATTTATGTATATATGCATAAAAGGTATATGCATCAAATACATATGCTATATTATACAGTATACATAAATATATAGCACATATGTGAAATATGTTTTATATATGCTTTCTATATGACATACATTGTATATATAAAATATAATCTATATTATATATTTATCTTTTAAATCTGGTGTTCCATTAATGTTACTATTAGTATCAATGCATATGTTATAAATGAGGAAACTGTAGTGTATTCTTATCAGCTCTTAATTATGATTAAATATGAGTATAAGACATAAATTATTGAGATTTTCAGATTGTTAGGCTAAGAGCAGGAATAAGATTCAAAGTCGTGGCACCTAGGTGGCTCAGCAGGTTGGGCGTCCAACTTTTGATTTCAGTTAGGATCTTGATCTCAGGGTCATGAGATCAAGCTCCTTGTAGGACTCTCTGGTGGGCATGGAGTCTGCTTGGCAGTCTGTCTCTGCCCCTCCCCCGCCCCCCAAAGATTCAAAATCTATTTGAGAACCATATGCCAAGCATTGTGTGAAATTTTTCTATGTGCATTTTATCATCTCACCCTTTAAAATACTTCATACTAAGCACTTTTTATTGCTTTTTAGATTACAAATTAAAACAGGCTTAAGAGAGACTTTGTGATTTGCCCAGTATTCCATAGTCACAAAATCATAGATCTAAAAGTCTAATCATGATTAAAATGCAGATCATTCTGGATAATAGCTAAGTCTCTGGACTCAATTCCAGATTGATTTTCCTACCTCTCTACTGGTAAGGATGTGTCAGTGCTTCATGGAGATTAAAATCAACTGCATTTAAATGCAGTTTATAGGGGCATGTTTGGACAAGTCACTTGTAAGTAAGCATTCTTGTGGAATGCTTTATTATGAATTAATGATAACACAGGCTATCAGCTCTGCCAAATTTTAATATACACCCAATAACTGTTTTTATAACAGTTAAACCTTGGTCTTAAAAAAATATGTGAGTGGGTAATTGTTAAAAATATGAAAGACAGCCAGCCAGACGAGAAGACTATTTGCTTCAACTTTCCCTGCAATTATATGTTTTTCCTTTCTACAAGCACAGAATACAAACGATGTCCCCACAGTGCTGACATGTCACAGATTCATTAGCTTCTTCCTGATGAGGGATTTTAAACTTGCCCTAAGTGCACCCTCTCTCCCAACTTCCAGAGAAAACTCCTCAGAAGAGATCATATTTCCTTAGGGCAACTCCATGGTCGTTCTCCCTGCAATATTCCTTGGTTCTGGAGGCAACATCTTGGGGTCAGTGGGTTGCCCTGAACTCAGTTCCCTTTGTGGTAACACAGGCTAACCTTCGGCTGAGTTCCTTTACTGAGTGTCTCAGAGACGTAATCCTAGTCAAGACAGCCACACGTGAGTGAGAGATGGAATTTGTAGAAAGACAGAGAGACAAGTTGAAAGTCTCCGTGTCCACGGGATCCCTTATTTCATTCTTCACTAATCTTTATTGCTTTGCTATCGGTCTTGTGCCAGATGCTGTTTTTTTTTTTTTTCTCAATGTGTTGCAAAGTGAGTGTGGGAGCAGTTTCCCATGTAAAGGGAAAAGTGGCAGGTATTTACATTTTGAAATATGGGGGGTACATACATTAAAAATTTAATTGGTCTTTTGTGAACAGATGTTCTATTGCCTGACTTATATTAGTGCAAATTTACTGCACAGTGATATGACATCACTCTTTGGTACTTTTGATTTCTGTGTAAAATCAATCTGTAAAGAAATATGTCCTGTTTTATTGAATCAAAGACTTCTGACCCTGTGATTAAGTAACATAATCCTTTCAAAATAAATGGTATCACATTTCTATTTTGCAGAAAGGCAGTAGTGTTACTGTGAACAAGTGGTCAGAAGAAACAACTTTTCAAGCAATTTATATTGAAGAACAGAAAACAAAAAGAGGAGAAAAGGAATGTTTTATTAGAGATAATCATCCATTAGTGAAAAGTGGATTTTAACAAAAATGAAAAATCTGGATAATTGTATAAGTTCTTACATACATCTTGACATAATACATTCAGTTGTTTCATTTAATGCTAAAATATTGTAAATTATTTTTTTAAAAGTAGTCCCCAAAAGTAAAATGATTTCTATTTGAGATGACATGATTTTGTATATAGAAAATACGAAGATAAGTAAAAATACTAAGAAACTATCAGAACTAATGAACAAATTCAGCCAGGTTGTGGCAACAAGATCAAGATATAAAAATCAGTTAAGGGTCTGCCTTTGGCTCAGGCCCTGATACCAGGGTCCCAGGATTGTGCCCCACATTGGGCTCTGCTCAGCGGGAAGCCTGCTTCTCCCTCTCCCACTCCGCCTGCTTGTGTTCCCTCTCTCGTTGTGTCTCTGCCAAATAAATAAAATCTTTTAAAAAAAAAGATATAAAAATCAATATATTGTGGGTATATATGAGAGCTTATATTCTACTATAACTTTGCAATGACAAATTCAGAAATAAAATCAAGAAAACAATTTCAGGGTGCCTGGGTGGCTTTGTCCGTTGGTCGTACAGCTCTTGATTTCAGCTCAGGTCATGATGTGGATGTCGGGGGATTGAGCCCTGCAATGGGCTCCCTGCTCAGCATGGCGTCTGCTTGGAATTCTCCGTCTCCCTCTCACTCTGCCCCTCCCTCTGTGCGTGCTCTCTCTCTATATGGGTAAATAAAATCATTAAAAAAAATTCTTAAACCAATTTCATTCAAAATAGTATCAAAAAGAATAAAATGATAAGGAATAAATTTAACAAAATATGTGCAAAAGTAATACTCTGAAAACTGAAAAATATTTAAAAAAGAAACTAATGATCTAAGGTAAACAGAAAGGTATCTTATGTTCCTGAATCAGAAAAATTGTTGTTAAGATGGCAATACATTCACAAACTGATCTATAAATTCAATGTAATCCCTCTCAGAACCCCAGCTGGCTTCTTTGTAGAAACTGACGTGCTGATCTTAAAATGCATATAGAAACACCAAGTATCCGAAATAGCCAAACCAAGTTTGAAAAAGAAAAAATTGGAGGGCTTATATTTCCCAATTTTAATACTTACTACAAAACAACAGAAATCAAGACAACATTGTATTGGCATAAAGATAGATATATAGATCCACAAAACAGAACTGAAAGTCTAGCAATCAACCCACATATCTATGGTCAATTGTTTTTCAATGAGTGTCCAAGACCATTCAATGGAAAAAAGAGTCTTTTCAGTAAATGGCACTAGAACAACTTTATTTCCTTTATTTCTTGAAAGAAATGAAGTTGGACTACTACTTCAATATTGCATGTGAAAATCAATTTGAAATATATTCAAGATCTAAGTATAAAAGCTAAAAGTATAAAACTCTTAGAAGAAAGCATAGAGGTAAATCTTCATTACCATGGATTTGACAATGCTTTCTTAGATACACTACAAAACAGTAAGCAGCAACAACAAAATAGAATTTACCAATATTAAATTTTTTTGTACTTCAGAGGACACTATCAAAAGAGTGAAAAGACAACTCATCAATGAGAGACATAATTTGCAAATCATTTATCTGATAAGTGGATGGTATTTAGACTATCAAAAGGACTCCTACAATTCAATACTAAAAAGGCAACCATTTAGTAAATGGGCAAAAAGTAATAGACATTTCTCCACTCAAGTCATACAAAGGGCCTGTAGGTACATGAAAAAATGGTCAGTACAATTAGTCGTCAGGGAAATGCAATTCAAAGCCACACCGAGATATGTACTCTAGAGTGGCTCCAACCAAAAAGTCAAATAATAACAAGTCTTGGTGAGGATATAAAGAAGACAGAATCCTCATTTCGTACGTGGTGGGAACGTCCAATGGTACAGCCCTCTTGGGAAGCAATTTGGCAGTTCTTCAAAAAGGTAAACATGGAGTTACCCCTTGACCCAAGAATTCCATTCCTAGGTACACACTCACGCAAAGAGAGGTGCACCAGGGTTCACAGGAGCATTATTCACAATCGCCAATGGGTCAAAACAACCCAAATGTCCATCAACGAATGAATGGAAACACAATAAGCCAGAAATATGAAGTATTGATACATGCTATAACATAAATGGGCCATAAAAATATTATGCAAAGTAAAATGTCAGTCACAAGATGCCACACATCAAAGATTTCATTCATATACAATGTTCCGAACAGGCAAATCTGCAGACAGTAAATAAGGGGTTGCTGATGACAGGGGAGGAATCTGGGTGGGCTCATAACTAGGGCTACACGTTCTCTTTGGGGAGTGATGCAATACTCTGAAGCCGATTGTGTTGATTGGTTGCACAACTCTGAATCTACCAAAACCACTGAGTTATACACTCTAAATTTACGAGTGGTAGGGTGTGTGAATTATACTTCAGTAAAGCTGGTACCAAAAGTAATATTTCTGAAGCAACAATCACACACTTAATATTAAGTGCGTAGCCCTTTCGATATGGATTTTCCAGCCATTATCCATGTCGAATAAGGAAACATTTTTGACTGTTTTTTGAAGAAATTTTACTTGGTCTGGATGATTAAATCTCCAATATACTTTCGAAGTACAGATTCATTTAAACTTTGGTTTGTTCCTTATTAACATTGTGAAGTTAATGGTTGCAAAGGTCAGGGGTGTGAAACTGGAGAACAAATTCTCTGGACAGTTTTCTTTCTTAAACAGGTGCATCCTGTCTAGAGAAACAGTTGCTGTAACCCTCATATCCATTTATTTTGTTGTTGTTGTTGGTATCTCGGTTGAAAATGCTATTTTCAGAAAGTATTGTCTTGCCAGCGAGTTATACATTTACAACCTATCATTCTTGCCCAGCTATGAAAATAATCTAAGGGCATCACACCAGAATCCCCAAGAGCTGGTGTAAGAGCCAATTGTGCTTGTCTCTTGTCTCTTTTTTGCCTCTGAGACTTCCTACTTAATAGATCTGAGAAATGTATTAGTCACAGTGGTTTTGTGTTCTGCTTTCCTAAAGCTCTGCTCTAAGTGAGCTTTCTGCACTTGTGAACTGAGATCTCCCTGCCCTTCGCCGTCTTCCTCCCTGCGCTTTTCCAGACCTAAAATGTCAAAGTATCAAGCAGATGGAATTACATTTGGAACATTGGTTTGGTGGAGAATGACTCCATGCTTTTAGCAGATCTGTAGTTGTATTCTTTTTAAAACAATGAACTGTTAATAAAAGACTTACTGAATCCAGTCCTCTGTCTCAAGTAACTACTGTGTTTAGATAAAATATTGGATACTGTAAAATAAAATCAGCACAGGCCATTTGCTGAGCTATCTAGGATGTTGTAGTAGGCCATATTTGTGTCTAGTAATTCTCCAGAATGAAGGATTTTTCGGTACACTTGGATATCCTTCAGTATCTTTTTTTTTTTTTTTTTTTGGGTATCTGGATTAAAGAAACTATAATACTTATACTACTAATGTCCTTTTACACAGATGTTTGGAATGGCTTCATTTTTGCCAGGCTCATTTTGTTATACCCCTACAGAGAATTGGCACTAGAGTTTCCGTAACTACAAGTGCACAAAGACACATTTCTGTGATTGAGAGGGGAGTCTTTTGTTTTTCCCCTCCCTTCACATACTAGCTTTCAGACCTACAGGACTATGATTATGTCTTAATGCGATGTTGAGTACAGCAGGGAAAACATGGGGATGAGTCCTGCCAAACAAATGACCAGGGAATCAGGAGTCTTCTGGGACTCTCACGTCCTCTGGTTTGGGTTAATAATTCCGTCCTTCAATAAATAGTTATAAGCTGATACTATGCGCAAGATACTGTCTAGATACCTAAACTCTTTCGATTTCACTTTTTTCATCTATAGAATGAAGCATGATCTTTAGGCTATAAGCTTGATTATTCTATGATCCAGAGAGCAGAGGTTAACACATTTGACCCTTTTCTTCCAAAAAATCACAATTTTACCCCTATCTATACACTTAATACAACACTTTCTCATTCGCTGAGATGGTCCCTATTTTTCTTAATGGTGTTACTAAAGTCTCATACAGGTCTTGAACCAAATCGAAAGTCACTCTAAATGAATACTGTGCCCATGTGTATACAGCACACACTCCTGTAATGCCACCGGTGGCGGGGGCGGGGGTCGGAGACGAGGAAGCTAGGCTCCTTACTTTTAAGGGTACCTGCCTTTTCTTGCTCTGCCCCTCCCAATTTGAGGACTTAAGCAGCCAAAAGAACCTGTCCACCCAGACCTGGATGCTTTCCTTTTGGCTACCTGGGATTCCAGACTCTCCCATTAACAGAACCCCCACCCTGCAGGCATATGGGGTGGTCAGGCTGGGCTCAGAGCCAGATTAAGCCTTCAGGCTGGTGTGTCCACAATGTGTGCATCAGAAATGGGATGGACTCCAGGCCATGGAAATTTTGAGGCTGTGGGCCTGGGACTATAACTATTCTTCATAAGACATTCTCCTCTATGCACATTTCCATGGTTGCTTTCTCTGTTCGGCAAGAAACACACACTTGCAGAAAAAATTAACGTAAACCCTGCCAAATGGTCAACTTGGTTAAGATCTCCTCTGCCTTTTCTTTATCCATCTCTTGGTCATACTGGTGATTTCTTCCCAACATATGCCAGCTTTATCATTGGCTGTTCTTAGTCCTTCCACTGCCATGGGTCACCCACCTGGACCGGGTCCTCTCCTTCTGTGCACCTCACCCCTCCTACCCCAAATCAGCATGGTTAGGTCTCCTTTGGTTCCAGAAAGTGCTGTGCTAAGTAACTTGCTTAATTAATTCAATGTATCTTTGATGATCCATGTACCTATTAATGTGCTCTTTTTTCCCAGGCAGCAAAAGGGTTAATCCTGTTAAAACCTACTGCTCCACCGTGAAACAAAAACTCAGTGCAGGGGCGTCTGGGTGGCTCAGTGGGTTAAGCCGCTGCCTTGGGCTCAGGTCATGATCTCAGGGTCCTGGGATCGAGCCCCACATCGGGCTCTCTGCTCAGCAGGGAGCCTGTTTCTTCCTCTCTCTCTGCTGCCTGCCTCTCCATCTACTTGTGATCTCTGTCTGTCAAATAAATAAATTAAAAAAAATCTTTAAAAAAAAAAAACTCAGTGCATCCTAGATTTTTGGAATTCTAATCACCTGGTGACGATCAGTCTTGATACTGTTCCCTGTGTCCCTCTGGAGTTTGCTTATTCTGGTTAGTTTCCATGACTTCTGTTACCATCAGTCCTGGCCCATTCTTCTCTGGTGTGTGTACAATCCCTTGTTATTGGTGAGAAGAAAACTTTCATAAATCCTACTTTCTTTCTCAGTACTAAAACAGAATGAAAGGGAGACAGATTACGAGAAACACAAAAATCTGGTTTACTAAGCACCGTCTGCTCCGCTATAACACAGTCGTTGAAATCTTAAGAAACCTTGAGTTCTCAATAATATGTAAGAAAACAATAATTTCAATAGGAAAAGGTAGGAGTGGGGGCTAGGAGGACACCGATTCTAAAAACAAAGTCATTTTAAGCAGCAACACTATGATCCCTGGCCGGGATCTCAGGTAGGCTGTGGGGGAGTCTTTGTCTGGCAGGCCTAACGCCCTTCCCAACCACCACATTATGGCCTCTGCCAGTGGGTTAAAGCTATTCCTTGAGGGCACTGCTGGCAAACAAAGAGGCAGCCCTTGGATCCTGCTTTCAGTCTGGAGAGACTCGGGCAGGAGCGCCACCCACAGGAGGTTGGGCTAAATTCATTATTCGGGGGGAAAATGCGGCATAGAAAAATCCAGGCCAGAAGCCACGGTCAAGGTCATACTGGAGAAGTAGGGGAAGGTATCTGGCCGAAAGGCAAAGTCAGATTATAAATTAAAGAATGACAAACGTCATCAGTATTAGAAGGACAGAACTGGGGCGGCTGGGTGGCTCAGTGGGTTAAAGCCTCTGCCTTCGGCTCAGGTCATGATCCCAGGGTCCTGGGATAGAGCCCTGTATCGGGCTCTCTGCTCAGCGGGGAGCCTGTTTCCTCCTCTTTCTGCCTACTTGTGATCCCTCTCTGTCTAATAAATAAATAGAATCTTAAAAAAAGAGAGAGAGAGAGAGAGAGAAAGGGCAGAACTGGTTGGAGCACGGTATAAATAAAGGGCAATTGGTTCTGGACCGAGAACCTGAACAATGACTGGTAACAGTTGCCATCCAATGTCGATGTTGCGGCTAAAGCCTCACGGATGTAGGAGCTCCAGGCTTAAAATGAAAAGGGGAAAACACGGTTTCTGTTTCATGTAGCTTGTTTCTCTCAATTAACTTCACTATGTAACTATGACTGAAGGAAGCTGTAATTTATCACCGACATCTCACAGTAGAATGAGATACAAGGAGTTACAGGATTTGATCCTGGTTCCCAATTAAATACACATAACAAGACTTCGATTCTCTGAAATCTGGATCAGTGCTACATTATCATATGGCTTCTCAGGAAAATGGTCTTAGTTTTTCTTGACCTAAGGGAAGGCGTACCTACTTTTTTCTATTAGTATTCATAGACCTAAATAAAACTTGCATTAGCCTAAGAAAGCTATTAATTAAGGTTGATTAACATGTAAAGGAACAAATAGGCTAGTGATCATGTAACTATAGTGGTTGATAAATTATATAGGTCTATAATAGAAAGTGTGCAAGTATCTTACAAAAATAGTACTTCTTAAATAATTATGCAGGCCAAACTTCCAGAAATCAGTAGGAGTTTAAATTTTATTTTGAAATTACCTGGACTATTGTTAGTCTCTTTTAAATTAAAAATTAGATTGCTCCCTGTGTATTCGTAATTATTTGGAAACTTGGAGTGATTTAGTTTAACCAAAATGATTGCCAACAGTCTTCTTGTTTTTGATAGCTGCCCGTGTAGTAACATTTGATGGTAAATCCTGGATTTTTAATTGAAGTAAAGGATAATATTCTTAAACTACAGTTGAAGAAAATTTAGGAATTTACTATATGCTGCAGGTCACTCTTTCTGGAATAAATATTCTACTGGGAAACGTTATGAAGGAACAGAAAGTAAAAACCGGTTTTTCTCTCCAGCGTAGTTAGCCGGAGAGGTTTTCAGAATACTTTGCAATCGATTTTTATTACCAGTCCTTTATAAAAACCTTCCAAATCCAGTAATTGACTCATGAACTAAATAGCAAATGGAAAGGGGAGAGATTAAGAAGCACGGTTCATTATGCATGGTATCAGAACCGGAGGCCCAAGTTAGGATTGATGCACTCATTCGGTTGTGGCTAAGCACACATACTGAGCCACGTTTTCAAGTCCCGGTTGTTCTTAAGACTTTAATTTGATCACAGACTCACAGCCATTCTAGCTACGTTGCTCCCATCACTGCCTCTGTCTCAATGTTCAAGAACACAAATCGGAGACATTAGCAGTGATGTGCCCCAGGAGAAATCGGTTCTCAAATTCGAAATGCCTAGAACAGCCACAATTCTGAAAAATAAGAAAGATGTGGGCTAGTAATTGTGTATTTGAATATTCAGCGGCTAGTAGATAGTCTGAATGGACATGGAAAACGGGAAGTTTTAGGAAAAAGGTAAAAAAATTCTGATAAATAAAAAATGTTAATAAGATCTTCCTAGAAAAGACAATGCCAAGACGCTTTAATACGCTCACACAAGTAACACATTTGTATTAAATCCATTAAATAAGTGTGCATTTAAAGAACTGCTGAAACATCAGAAATATTTACTCTTGGTTATTGAAATCGACATTTTAAAAATTCCTTTGACTAATGTTAACCTCTTTTTGGCAAATGGTGGTAGTGCCCATTAGAAAAGCTTTAAATTTTTCTTCAAAATTAGATTCTAAGGTAGTAAAAATTTAATGTTCAGATTATTTGGCTAGGGTGAGCTTCAGTGACGTCTGAATTTTCCTAAACATAATATCCATCGTACCTGTTTTTATATTTAAAAGTGAAACTGCCTGCGGAGGCGGATGTCCTGGGCTGGTAGATGGGGAGTGAGGTCAGTGGGAGGGAGAGGGAGGGTGACAATTTTGAACAGGAAAAAAATGTAAAACAGACGTTTTACATTTTTTACGTTTTACGTTTTGTTTGAACAAGAGATCAGACACACCGTGGCCATATGCTAGTTTTGCCAAGCATGTTGATATCTGTGGTCGTCAAGTAATTTAGTACAACAGGTGTTTTTTCCTAGCAAAGTGCATTAGAGGGCAACAATTCTACTCTTCTGGGAAACGTCTTCAGGTTACACCCAATTCGTAATGATTGTGAATGTTACAAGGGAACATCACAGAACTGTGAAGCTAGATGTGATCACAGAGATCATCCAAACTTACCCCATTCTTTTATTTATTTATTTAAAATATTTTATTTATTTATTTGACAAACAGAGATCACAAGTAGGCAGAGAGAGAGAGGGAATACCCCATTCTTTTAGAGAAGACAAAGTTATGTTCTGATTTCTTAAAATACAACATGTTTGAATTCTTTCCGCTAAATCTGTTCTTCACACATGGAATCATCTTTTTTCCACTTGGATTCTACTTCGTACTTTGTAAATATGTTTATGATTTCTATGAATGTTTTTTTGTCATTTATTTACAAAGTTGTTTCCCCAAATCTGCTTAGTTCATCTCTGTTTCTTTTACTCAACCAACTAAGTCCAGGCCCTCTGGGGCTCTTGTCTCATCCCTAAATTTTAATATCCTTGAAGAAGAAAAGGACCAGGTTTATTTCTCACTGTGTCTTCAGGGCCTCCCTAGCACAGAGCCTGATTGTGTTATGGGAAATTACTGCTGGGTCAGTCAGTTTCACCTTTGCTTTGGCAAGTAAGAGCTAATGGGAGAGATGGATCAAAATGTCTTTTATTGTGATTATTGCGCTTAATTTATCTGTAGTCAGAGAATGTTTGATATCCTGGAGAAGCAGAGCCAAGTACAGTGAGTTAATTAGCTCTTAATGGAATTGGCATTCCTTCCTTTAATGCTTCTTCTGGAGAGGCTAGTGAAGCCGAGGGAGCGACCGTCCCTCCCCCTGCGCTCCTTTCTGTATTAGCTCGGTTGTGACTGGGGTTGTGTTGTGACTGGGGTTGTGTTGTGACTGGGGTTGTGTTGTGACTGGGGTTGTGTTGTGACTGGGGTTGTGTTGTAACTGGGGTTGTGTTGTTACTGGGGTTGTGTTATTACTGCGGATGCAAAAACACCTGAATATCTCATGAGCTCTGACATTGTCCTCAGAGGCTAGAAAGAAGACGGTGTTTTAAAATAGATCAAGCCTCTCCTCTTAGGAATTCTATAGAGGTCATTGAGTATTTTAGAGGGGCTATATATATTCCTCAGAGAGACAGCCTGTTTCCACCTTGTATCTGGGGTTTTAAAGAGGTCACTTTATATTTTCTTCTGAAAGTCCATCTAAATTTACTTATCTTCACATCAGTGCCTCATTATTTGAATTTGTTAAGTACCAACAAGTTTCCATTAAAAACCAACAACATTGGGACGCCTGGGTGGCTCAGTTGGTTAAGCAGCTGCCTTAGGCTCAGGTCATGATCCCGGCGTCCTGGGGTCCTGGGATCGAGTCCCACATCGGGCTCCTTGCTCGGCAGGGAGCCTGCTTCTCCCTCTGCCTCTGCCTGCCATTCTGTCTGCCTGTGCTCGCTCTCTCTCTGACAAATAAATAAATAAAATCTTTAAAAAAAAAAAAAAAACCAACAACATTGATGTAGTTCTTATTTTGAGCAGGTAGAAAGTTAGACCTTAAGTGAAAGTTTTCTGAATCTTAACTCAGGTGTAAAAAGTGCTTAGTAAACTCGAAGTCAGTCGCTTCTCTGTAGAATTTCCTACCCCCACCCCAGGTTCTTTGAATCTGTCTTCCCTATACTTACTCTCCAATTCAAACTCCCCTTCCTTCTTCTCTTCTAGATCTAAGAGGTCTTTCTGCCACCCCTTCTAATCATTTGGTGCTGTTAGGATAATCTTTCTAAAGTACAGTTCTAATTACTACTTCTTTCCAAACACTTCTTTTGATTCTCCTTTACGTGGAGAATACGGTTGAAGTTTATTAAGTTCACAAATCACCCCATGGTCAGCTTCTGACTTAGCATACTATTTTCTCCACTCTTACACATATTTTGAATTATAATCAAACTTACTTGAACAAACCTGCAATTTTCTTTCTTTCTTTCTTCCTTCCTTTTTTTTTTTTTTTTAAAGATTTTATTTATTTGGCAGAAAGAGAGAAACAGCAAGAGAAGGAACACAAGCAAGGGGAGTGGGAGAGGGAGAGGCAGGCTTCCCGCTGAGCAGGGAGCTGAATGCTGGGCTCAACCCCATGAGCTGGGATCATGACCCAAGCCAAAGGCAGCTCCTTAACAACTGAGCCACCCAGGAGCCCCAAATCTGCATTTTCTTGCCTTGAAATTTTGGCACATGTGACTCATTCACATGGACTTTTATTTACAGCCCCATATCCCTATCTCAGTAGTTCAGATTTACTACAAAGTCTGGGTTATACTTCGATTTTTTATTGGATCTCCCAGGTAAAAGTGATTTTTAGCAGCTCTGGATTTACATACTGCTTCAAAAATATCATTTTGTCTTATGCTATTGCATTTGTATTGTGAAGGACCTTTCCAAAACTTGGGTGCTGAAGTTTAGGTTTTTTATATTCCTCACACTAGTAGTTTCCAAAAATGAATGAGTAAAGCATACAAGAGGCATTTTGCAAATAGTTGATCGCATGTGAGAAGTTCATAATGGTGAGGGGAATAGAAACTGCTCTGGGGATATGTAACAGAAGATCATCTACTAGATCTCAGGACTTCGACTGATACGATGGAACTCATAGTTAAGAAGAATGTGTACCTTGAAAGAGTGTTCCAGGTAGATGTAGCAATGTTTAAAGATCTGTGCCAAAAAGAAATAGTGGCTTCTTTAAAAACTGAAAATATTCAAGTATGGTTGGAACATGTCATGTGCAGTATGGAGGGTGTCAGAGGAGAGTCAGAATGTGAAAGGCCTGTAAGCCACGTTGTTCAAAGGGCAAAGGGAAGTCAGTGGAGGTTGTCAGAGGATTGTGATGAAATCAGATCAATGTTTTTAAACAATCACTAAGATTACACTCGCAAGAGTAGAATGGAGCCAGTGGGACAAGGGGACCAGAAAAGAAGCTATTTCTGGAGGGTGAGTATTAGTCTCTGGCTTAGGCTAGAAAGCAGTGGGAATGAGATGGGAGAGAAATTGAAGTCTACAGGAGTCAGACATGGGAGACTGAAATAATAGACCGTCTGTTCAGGGGTGAAGGAGAGGCAAGGGTCCTGTCTTCCAGGCTTTGGCCATGAATCACCAAAATAAAGGAGGCTGTATGTTGAGAGGGAACCCTGGGGTAGGAGCAAGATTAGGAGGCAGGGTAAGAGAAACGAGCCAGTTTTATACACTTGATATATCCAGTGGTGTCTGGTAGGAAGTTGGATGTTTGGTCTTGAGCTTCGGAGGGTAACCTGGCTAGTCATACAGACTTGGGAACCGTATGCATGTAGGACATACGTAAAGTTAATGGATATGGATGTGGTCTCAAAGTGAAAGAGTGAAGAGGCAAAAAAAGGCCTCCAGGACAGCACCCTTAGACTCTCCCAATTTCAAAAACTAGCTCAGGGAAAAGGAGCTAATAAAAGAGACCAAAAAAAAAAAAAAAACACACACAAAACCCAAACAAACAAACAAACAAAAAAGGCAATGGAAAACCAACCAACCAACCAACCAGTCTCAGGGCTAAGTAATGTGAGGGAAACTAATAGAGTTTTGAAGAAAAGGGAGTGGTCACAGGACCTAAAGCTCCTGAGAGCCAAGTAGTATGAGGATAGAAAAAAAAATAGTGATTGACGCTTAATCGCAAGGAGATCATAACTGAATTTTGTAAAAAGTTTGTGGGGCGGTGTGTAAAACCTGGTGAAATGCATTGGGCAGAAAGTGGTTGGAAAGAAAGGGGGAGTGATTATAGCTAACTCCTTCATGAAGCTTTGCTGTGAAAGGTGGCAGGGCCTACTGCTGAAGTGGGCCGTGAAGTTGAGAGGTTTGCTTTTAAGTTCATTTGCTTGTTGTTGCCTTTTTCTTGGGGGGGGGGGGCTTGGTTTTTAAAATGGGGAAAAGGTGGAGGCGGATGGAGAGATCTTGAGAGAAGAAAAAGGAGAAGAGAGACACATTCATGATAAGAGTGGATAAGCAAAGTAAGAAATCCTGGGAAGGCAGAGGAGAGACAGTGTAGAACAAAGGTCGGAGAAGAGGTAGATCTCTTCCTTTGAAACAAAAGGGAAGATGTCAAGAATTGATGTGTAAGCCTGTATATTTGACTAAAGAATATCTAATCTGGTGAGTTTTACTTCATTTGTGGAGAAGTTAAGATGACCTGTTTTGTAGCAGGAGGATATAGGATTAAAGGGAGAGAAGAAAACAGGAAAATTCATTGAGGAAAATCAGAGTGAACCGAAGGGAGAAAACACAATAGGACTGGGGGGCAGTGGTGAGTACCCAGTTGAAACTGGCAGCTTTACACAGATAGTGGGGCCTTCTATTTCCATGTGATGTTTTCTAAGAGTGTTTGGTCACTCAAGAGAAGTAATATTTAAGGGTAGAGCCCCATTTCTACGCAGACAAACAAGTTGAGGGAATTTTCAGTGGAACTGTTAGAAAAACGTTACGGAGCCATTGAGAGTCCAAGTTTCCTTCTGCTCCGAAGACATGGTTGTAGCTATGATATCTACCATCCCCACCCCATCGTGCAGTCGCACTTCTCAACTGCTATCAGCTGCTAACACCTGGAAACCCCATTCTTGTTTTCTGGTCTTTTGGATCCTTCCTGTTACGTGCTGTTATAGCCAAGAGGGGAGAAAACTCAGGATGTAGGGGACATGTACACATTGTGTCTCCAGACAGAAGCCGTGGAATCAGAGCTCCAGCGTTTTAGAATAACTGAGACAGTGTCAAAGTCCAGTGATCTCATCACAAGAAATATCTTAAATTCATTCAATGTCGTCATTATGACAAAGCACAAGAGAGCTCTCCTTGGCTGAGATTAAGCAATAGTCCCCATCTGCAGTCCATAGAAACCTAATAAGCACTTGGGCAACATCAGACACAAATCTCTTATCTCATTAGAGCAAGCATATGTTTTTCCTTCTTATGATAATGGTAATGTGTTAAGTCCATTTTAACCGAGCCATAAGTTCTTCCTCAGAGCATTGAGCATCTCATGAGCATAGTAAACCAGCCATTCCCCTTCTGAACTTGTCAACATACCAGAAGTATGTTTCCTATTCACTATTTTTTCAACAGAGAGAGAGAGAGAGAGAGAGCGCTCGCACGCCCGCAGAGGGAGAAGGAGAAGCAGACTTCCCAACGAGCCGGGAGCCCAAGGTGGGGCTCGGTCCCAGAACCCTGGAGTCATGACCTGAGCAGAAGGCAGACACTTACCTGACGGAGCTACCCAGGCGCCCTCCTGTTCACTTCCTCAGACATCATGGCATATTGCTGAACATCTGGATATAGAAAAGAGTAGGGATTAACTTAAATTCTCTTGTGTACTACCACCAGTTAACTACTGTACCAAAGCCTGTTTATTTTAAGGAGACACTTACACTTAGATTTTGCCTACATTCTTATGAACTTTGTTTTTATCTTGCTTTTTGCTTTGCTTTGTTTTTACTCAGAACTAAGCTAAATATGGCATATGTTCTGTTATTCTTATATAGCACATATTTATTCTCTTTACATTTTGGAATTTTGCTGTGAATATACATAATCCTTGCTGGTCCTTTTGCAAGGAATGGAATTTCTAGGATTTGGTGCTAAATTTCAGATTTCAATCTTCAAAAATCTTGGACTTTAAGTAGGAAAGTATGTTATGCAAAATAAAGTATTGTCCCCACAGTTGTAAATAGGGACTTGCTGAAGCCCATTAATTTCTCTGTCACTGTCTTTTTCTCAGGCATGAGTCAAAAAGGACTTTTGAACTTAAACTGAAAGTTAAGCAAAACACAACTGAATTAGGCCTACAGTAATTCAAGCTTCTCTGTGAGGAACAAGTCTAAACTTACAACTTTTCTTTTTCTCTTTAAATATTCATAGAGAAACCGATTTGTTCAAAATCATCCTTTTTGAGTTAGAAGACACAGCTAGACTCATTGACTGAAAATATTTATATAACTGTTAAAATTCAGATGCCTTAGAGATTACTTCATCAAAGAGTTGTTTACCAAATAATAAATTTAATGAGGTTTTTCTACTGAAAATGCACCATCACAGTAGATCCTAATAGTATGACACATAAGCAATGACCCTGCATTTTCCTAAAATACAAGTCCTTATAATCCAAGTGCTATAGTTTAACGAACCCAAGATTTTCTAGATGCTTTACTGTTTCTTGAAAGGGATGACATCTTGATGGAGGAGGACCTCAAAGCACATGTAAATACCAAGAGACGCACCCCAGGGGCTTTGACAGTAAGACATGACTTTCAGTAGTGACTGAGCATCACTCAAAGCCATTTTTATTTTATCTTATTGTGTTTTTTTTTTTTTTTAATGGTAACTTAATTTTTTTTTTTTTTTAAGATTCTATCCATTTATTTGACACAGAGACAAGAAAAGAGGGAACAGAAGCAGGGGGAGTGGGAGAGGGAGAAGCAGGCTTCCCACTGAGAAGGGAAGCCTATGCTGGGCTAATCCCAGAACCCCAGGATCATGACCTCAGCCCAAGGCAGATGGCTAACCGACTGAGCCACCCAGGCGTCCCCTATTGTATCCTACGGTTATTCAAGGACATGATTACTAACTTTTCAAACCCTTCAACCTACTATTCAAAGCCTTCCTATTAAGTTTGTCCCTTCAGGAAGCTTCTTTTTCTCTACTCTTCTTAACTGCCCCCTCACAACATTAAAACAATGTGCAGCTTTCTCCTACACAGAACCTAATGTTTCTTGCCTCCCCATCTTGGAATATACATCCTTTCCTCCTGTTATTTATACTAAGTCTATACTCCCTTGCATAATCTGTTATTTTTTCTAATAAACCAACAATAACAACAAAAAAACATCCATCTTCCATAATTAATTCCGTGTGACTCTGCAAACTCTATTCACCTGGGCTTTCCTGTGTGGGCAATCAGGAGTAATAAGCTGTGTTGCTGTTTTTATCTTTAAGATCTCCACCAATCTGTTTGGATTCACTCTGTCTCTATATTGCAAATAATGCTAATGCTACTTTCCTAGTGGATTTGTTGTCACGATTAAACAAGATAATGCACAGAAAGCAGTTAGAACAGAGCTGGCACATGGTAGTCTTAATAAATATTATACTATAGCAAATACTTGTATTTTCTGCATATAGTAAGTGGCTGAGACTTTTCGAAGCCTTTGCTGTGATCAGTTCACACAGAATAATGCTTCTTTCAGCAGAGACTTCAAGGAGTTACTTCTCTATTCTCTATCTCTATTGATAATAAAGAATATTGAGACTTATGTCCCTTGTCTCTTAGGACATCTTAGATATTAGATGACGTCAAGTTGCTGGTGGTTGTTAATGGTAGCACAATAACTAGTTAAGGAAGTAACCAATCTGTGGCACTTATGACAGTACTTGGCATGCAGGGAGGGTTCAATAGATGTTATTATTGTTGCTGTTTTGTCGTATTTTCTTTCTTTTTTTTTAAAGATAGGCTCCACCCAACATGGGGGTCCGACCCACCGCCCTGAGATCAAGAGTTGCATGCTCTACTGACCGAGCAGGCCAGGTGTCCCTTTGTATTGTTGGTGTTGCTTCCATATTTTGAGTATTTAGGATTTCCCTATCCTTTCTGTTCTTCTGAATTCAATGATTAAATCGCATTAAAAGAATTCCAAAATGCCTTTTAAAATATTTCAAGATATTTTCATTAATTAAAAAATAAGTCAGTGAAATCTTGAGATTGTTGTGTCTATATCACTTAAAATGTGTACACTGTGACACTCCCATTTTTGAGATGACCTTTTCAAACTGGGGAGGCTGACTGACCGCCCAGTATCTTACCAGGTGTTTTCATTATTTTTTTTTTTTTTTAGCTCATCTGAAAATCTTCAAAAGCAATTCAAGCCGTGGAGCCACTACCACAGGCTCAGTATTGCACTGCGTTAATTTCCAAATATCTGTAAAGTATTAAAATCTAATCGGAGTTCTAAAAAGGTTGGCCAGCTGTCGTGTTGATGACTTTAAATCCGTTTTAAAAATAAAAAAGTTTAAAAACAAGCACTTGGGGCCAAAAGAGGTCTTCAAAGATACTTGCACGGAATTCCTTCAGTTCGGGAAAGTCACACATTCCTCCCGTACCCGAGCCGTCGCCATAACTAGGCTTCCGGAGACCCCGAGGACGTAGCGACTCATCCCGAGGCCCTCTCCGGCGGCCTCGCTCCGCAGGGCGCTGCCCGCAGGAACCGCGCAGGAGCCGGCGCTCCCCGGGCATCCCCGCCGCAGGACGCCGTCGCGGAGCCAGGCCGTCCCGTCCGCGCTGTCGGCGCTCGGTGCGCGCGTCCCGCCGGGTCCCCGAGCCGCACCTCCCCAGCGCTCCCGCCTCCGCCCGGTTCGCGGCCGCGGGCGGCGTCGGGGCGGCGGTCGGGTACGGCGGAGCGGGGACTCGGGGCCGCGCGGGGGCGGGGACTCGGGGCCGCGGGGGCGGGACTAGCGCCCGCGGCTGCGCGGCGGCTCCGGGACCGCGGCGGGGGGAGGGGGCGGTGCCGCGCGCCCGGCGCCGCGTCTCCGTCGCTAGGGACGCCCGCGGCCGGCGGCGATGGACCGGGACGACGGCGTGGACGCCGTGGACAACATCGTCACTCAGTTCAGCACCTACGAGGACTTCCTCGACTCGCAGATCACGACCGTGGACCTGTACTACCTGGAGGTAAGGGTCGCGCCCCAGAGCGGACCCCCGGCCCCCCTCCCGCTCCCCCGGCCCCGTTTCCTCCCAGAGCCCCCGCGGCGTGCGGGGGTCGCCCCCTGCCGGTGGACTCCGGCGACGCCAGGCTGCGCCGGTCCCCGACGGCTGCGCCCCCGCCCTCGCCCGCGCCTCCCCGCCCCGCGCGGCCTCCGACGGTGCGGAGCTCAGGCCCCGGGCGCGGCCAGCGGGAAAGACGCCAGCCGCGGGGGCCTTCGGTGCCGCGTGCGCCCGCTCGTGCCGCCCGGCCCTCTCCGTCCAGGGCCCTGTGAGGAGGGGCTGCGTGCGGACGCCCAGACACCTTGCGCCGGGCTCGAGCCCCGCCGCGCGGCCGTTTCTCTCCGCGGGGCCCGTCGGGGTCCGAGCGCCGAAGACGAGCCTGGCGGGGCGAGCGGCGTCGCCATTCCGCGGGGCCTCCGCTGCGACGCCGGGCGTCGGGGCCACCGCACACCGCTGGGCGCGGAAGCTTCGGGGCCCCCCGCGCTCGGGCCCGCGTGCGTCCGCTGCGACGTGCGCCCCCGCGGTCGTCTCCCGCGCGTCCGGTCCCCGCCGCCGCGCGCGGACGCAGGCAGGGGCTGGGGCCGGACTCCGCGTCCGCGACGGCGCCTTCTGCCCCTCGGCGCGCTGCGTTCCCGGACCCCAGAGCCCGCCGAGCCGGACTTCCTTCGAGGCCGCCCGCGCGGCGGGAAAGTGCGCGGCTCCTCGGGACGCGTCTCCGGTGCCACGGCCGGGATTTCCTCAGGGAGCAGCGGGCGGTGCGCGCCCGCCTCGCCGCCCGCCACCGAGGGGCCGCTTCGGACCGGTCCGTCGGGAATGACCGCCGGCGGCCCTGACGACGTGGCTTCTGCCGCAAAAACAAGCCTTTTGGTATTTTCTACGTTAGTCCGTCGGACGTCGCGAAGGCGTTGCCCCGAAGGCCCCGACGGAGGACCGGCAGGAGCGCGGCGGGACGACGTTGCGTGCGGGGCGCGCGGGCGGGCGGCGGCGGCGACGGGCGGGCCGGGGCGACCCGGGAGCGTGAAGCCGCCCGCGCCCGGCGGGGCCGGAGTGGAGCCTCGCCCGGAGCAAGGGCGCCCGCAACGACCCGCTGCAGGAATCCGACGCTCACCAGCGCTGGGAAAGGGCTCGTTCGTGGGTCGGCGCGCTCGGGCCGGTGACACGGGAGTCACGTCTGCGGGACGAACGTGGAGCCGCGCTGGGGCTGCTGCCTCCCGCACCTCCCTGGGAAGCCATGCGGACGGAGCCGAGGGTGAGGCCGGGGTGGGCCTTGTGGGTCGGACACGGAACCTCCGCTTCTTTCGGAAGTGACCCTTCGGGGCGTCAGGGGACTCTGCGACTCGAGTCCTGGCGTCGACGCGTTCGCCGCTCCCGGGGCCGCACGGACACGAGGGGAAGCGCCCGAATTCCCGCCGAAGCGGGGCTGCGGCCCGGAGAGTATTTGCGCATGCGCGAGCGTCGCAGGGAGAGTATTTGCGCATGCGCCAGCGTCGCCGGGAGAGCATTTGCGCATGTGCGAGCGTCGCCCGGAGAGTATTTGCGCATGCGCGAGCGTCGCCGGGAGCTGGCTTGGACGTGCCCGAAGCACGCTCTGAAGGGTCAGTCTGAGAGCGCGTGTTTTACTGTTTTTCTAAAGATTTGATTAATTTATTTGACAGAGACGCAGCGCAAGCAGGGGCAGCGGGAGAGCGAGAAGCAGGCTTCCCGCTGAGCAGGGAGCCCGAAGCGGGGCTCGATCTCGGGGCGCGGGATGCCGCCCTGCGCCGCACACTTGGCGACGGAGCCGGCGGGGCTCCCGCGACGGCCCGATTCAGCCGGAACAGCCTAGAGTCCTGTGATTTGGGTTCGAATTCTGTATCGCGCTGTAAACGGTTTGAAACGCCCAGTTCCTCGTCTGCGCAGTGTAGGGGCCGGACGAGGTGACAGTCAAGGTCATGCGTGGCAAGTTCTCCGAGACGTCGGTAAGTCCGTCCGTCCGTCCAGGCGTCCGGTCTTCATCCAGGTACCTAGTACGTAAAGCTGCGGCGGCAGCCGTTGTAGGGTAGCGTCTACATTGCTGGGAACGTAAGATCCGTTCTACTCCCCTAACTTTATTTTGTATTTATTTATCTTTTAAATATTTACTTCTTTGCGAGAGAGATTGAGGGAGCACAGCCGGGGAGAAGACCCCGTGCGCGCGAGGAGCCAGACGCGGGCTCCGTCGCAGGACCCCAGGGTTATGGCCTGAGCGAGGGCCGAGACTTGACTCCCCGAGCCCCAGCGCCCCATCGCCCCTAACTTCAGTATTGTGCTTACAGTTCAGTCTCAGTTTTCTTTATTCAGCAAACATTTTGCAGCGTTTGCAGGTATTTGTTAACTTCCAGTTATTCTTCTGTGACACAGAACATCATTCCACAGCGGTAAGTTTCCACCGATTCCGGTAGAAGCTAGTAACAAGGCTTCACATACGAAGTGACCGGGATACCTTCGGTGGACGCATTTGCTGGTCTTCACCCCCCACACGTGTGTCCCTCGAAGCTATCCTCTGCAGGCCTGAGCCGGGCTCTTCTGGCTTGGGCCGTGTTTCCGCCGGCAGGAAACCAGAGGGCTCGGAGAGAGGAGTTGAGGAATGGGTTCCTTTCCCTCCTCCTACGGGTTGTGGGTTGGGACCGGCAGCTCTCTCTGTTCTGGGGACTGTTTCCTCTCGTCTCCTTTTCGGCCCAGTGGTGTTAATGACCTCCCACTGCTGCAGCCCAGCAGACACTGCATCATCCTGTGTTGGTTTCTGTTAATCTTGGGATATCTTTGTAAGTTGTGCTTTTATTTTTTTAATCATCTCTTTTGAGTGTCGCTTCTATGACCCTGACTTCTATATTATCATTCAACATCTCAGACCACTCTAAGGATGCAAGTCGTATACGTATATACTGACTGCAGTGTTTTCATGCGATTAAGACTGGGAAGGGAAGTAGTACATACACTAAAGTAGTAGGAAGGGGCACAGGAGACAAAAATGAAGACCTGCACCAGTTAGCGATTTGCTGAGATGGAAAGGGGGGAACGTGGTTAAGGAGAATAAAAGAGGCTCTTCATCCTGTGTCCGCGCTGCCTTGCTCATCTTACTGGCTGCTACCTACAAACCAAGACACATTTCTAACAGCAATTAGATTTATCTCTGCTAAACCAAATAACAGGATTTATTCTCAGAGTTAGTGGTACTTTAAACTAATTAAACCCAACTAAACTGATAGAAAACTACTTGAAAATTTTTAGCAGAATTTTTGCACCATGACTTTCCAGATTCTTTCTGGGTGATTCTTCCATGCTGAATAAACACAGTTCCTTCATTTCGGCTGTGGCTGCCACTGGCCACTACAGAACCAAAAGGCCTATCGAATTGCTTTTCCCAGGTAAAGAATCAAGGGGTGTTTTTAGAATTGTTTTTAAATTTCCCTGACTAATGCATCCTAGTTGTGGCTAAATTACTTATAGAGATTAGCAGTGTGAAAGTTTTGTTTAGAGATTACTGTTCCATCATTTAGAAAATAGAAATAAATCACACAAATTAAATCTTAAAATTAAATTTTGCACACAATCTTAAAATTATTTGGCAGACACTGATTAAGTAAGATTCCAGGAAAAGTCCAGTAGCACAGTTTATCATGATTATACAGTAAGCCACCCAATAACCAACCAGTATTTATTGCATTTTCCCATATTTTTGTAGTATTAATTGGATCAGGTACAGAGTAGATGATGTTTCATATGAAATACCTTACTTCATATATTTCAGAATCAGCTGTACTCTTTTGTTGATTCAATGGGAAAAAAAAAATTGACCTAAATTAACTATTCTCTGTAAGAGGAGTCCTACATTTTTCCTTAAGTAGGTCCATAGAGGTGCTTATCTCTAAATAAAAATACCTAAACACATCCTGATGATCAGGGGGTGACATTGAATCCAGAATGCCACATCCACAGGACTTCTGAAACTTCATAAAACAAATTTTAAATGCTGTGAGCCTAACATCATTCTCAGTATCTCAACTGTGTCTCCAACAATTCCCCTAAAATCTATATTCTTTGTATTTAAAGTCTGTTTCCTTCATTTGGTACTTATATTGACTTGAAAAGGAGGAGACAAGTGGAGAAAAGGAAGGTCCCAAGTAGTGTGGAGAATGAGACGAGACGAGGGGCCTATGGCAAAATTCTGGAGAACAACCATTATTTAAGGTGTGGACATGGAGGTGGTGCTCACAAGGACAATGATAAGGGGATTCAGAAAAGTAGGAAGAAATAAGGAGAACGGGGTGATCCTAGAAACCAGGAGCACTTAGATAGCAAAACACCCTTGAGCAACATTTATGCAAAGCTAGGTGAGTGTTCTATGAACCCCAACAGTAAAGCAGATGGGGAGTAATCATCCATAGACATAACATCTAAAAAGGTATTGGCATCCACGTGGAAGAAAAGTAAAGATAACAGGACAACCGTAGGACCCTTAAAGGAGAAATAGCAAGATAGTCAACTTCTTTCTGTTCACTGGTAGTGGAATGGTCTACTTTGAGAACAGCAGCTGGAAGTGGGAGGGGTTTGGGCCGGTCAGTAGTCGGTGAGTATGGCAAGGTCTGAAGGTGCTACAGCAGTGTAGCCAGTGTGAACTCTTGAAACTATCTTCTGTAGCTGACTTGGGAAGCGTTCCACACTGGAGATGCTGTTGGAAGTGGAATCAACACTGAGCCAGATGGGGACAGTAGAGACAAGATTTGAAAGAGAAAGACAAAAGCAGGAAAGTAAAAGAAAAAAAAATCCAGAAAGCAAGTGCCAAATTTTTGAATACCATAGGGAAACAAAAGAAGAGGGAGATTCTGTAAGCCACAGTTTCTTCCACATGTTCAGGAGAACCAAAAGTGAGGTGTAGAGAATCACTGAGGTCAAAGCCCATTCAGAGTCTTAAGAGAAAAGAGTTGGTAAGGAGCCAAATAGCATCCTTATCCTCCCTAACAAAACTGTGACCTTTTTGAGTTCGATCTAAAAGACATTAAGAAATTGATATACACATGAAAGAGTTCAGAGATGATGTGACGGAATTCAGGAAATGATTAGGAAAAAAGGGAAATCTTGATAAATGAAAAGTAACTAGAAGGAACACGAGAATGGATCAGCAGAATAGGTGATATCCTAAAGAAACAGATGTTTAAAAGGAAAATGTTTAGTTAAAAAAATAAGAGATAAAGGATTCAAGCAAAATTGACAATTATTGAAGATAGAACATGGAGCATACAGATAATATGAGTCCCTGAAGAAGTGAATAAGAGCAAGGAAGCAGACTTAACCCTAGAAACTATCATTCAGAATTTTCTTGAAAGAAACAGCAAAAAAGATTCAAAATGACATATGAGAAGAATACACTCTGTACCTGTGAATTTAAACCAGGTATGACCAAGATGTATCTAGTAAAAGTATGTGAACTTTATTTTTTAAAAGATTTTATTTATTTACTTATTTATCAGAGAGAGAGAGGTGGAGTGTGAGCATGCTGGAGTACAAGCAGGGGGAGTGGCAGGCAGAGGGAGAATCAGGATCCTCGCTGGGCAGGGGACCCAACTCTGCTGAAGGACTTGATCCCAGGACTCTGGCATCATGACTGAGCTGAAGTCAGACTCTTAGCTGACTGAGCCACTCAGGCATCCAAAAAAAGTATATGAACTTTAAAGAAAAAGACAAAAAGTCATTTGGACTTCAAGACATAAACAGACATGACTTACAGGTTAAAACAAATGAAATTATCATCAGACTTTTTAATGTTTTAGGCAAGAACAAATTGGGATCACTTATTTAAGATGCTCAAGCAAAGAATAATTGAGCCAAGGATTTTATATCCAGCAAATATGAATTTCAGATGTAAAGGTCACAAATTGTTGTCAATATGTAATAATCCACTTTTATGATGGGTCCTTCCTCATTAATGTGTTACAGAAAGAACACTAGAAAAAAAAAAAAAAAACTAAGGTGATATCAACATAGGGATTGGTAACATTGAGCATCCACAGCTGCTAATGTCACAAAGGGAGAAAAGCCAATATTGGTACATGAAAGAACAAAACACTACTAACCAACTTCTTAACAGTTTAGGTTTGAAGACTTCAAACCTAAATCTGATCTAGTCTCTGTGTGCAGCCGCTAGTTTGCAGGGTACAGAGAAGGCAGAGGATCACACTGAATGGAACTGTAGATGTACAGTCAGCAAGACCAGGTAGTGGGAAACTCCAGATCAAACCTCGTATGTTCTTCTTATATAGGTAGCTGTAAGTTAAGAGAAATTTAGAAAACACATGACATTTTAAAAGGTAGGGAAGACTAAACTGGTATCTAGGGTTATATGGTTGGCTGATAAACCTATAGAGAAATGCAGAGAAGTGATTACTATAAAAGTCAGGAGAGCGGCTACTTTCAGGGGGAAAAAAGGGTAGTAGTTAGGAAGGTGTACATGAAGGAGCTCCTGAAATGCCTTCCAGAGTTTAATTTCTTGAATGGTGGTTACAAGAGTGTATGCTATAACAAGGTTAAACTCTGTTCATCACATCTCTTTGTTTGGGTTTCTGTATCTGTGTTTTATTTTACAATAAAAAAAATTTAAAAAGCTACTGATTGACCAAACAACTGTAAGAGAAATCTTTAATGTTGGATATAATAACCAAAGTGGTAATTTTGTTGAAAAACCTCAACAACATTTATCAGTAAATAATCAGCTAATTAATCTGTTCTGAGTATTCAGCTTTCTAGGTTTTTGCATTAACAGTGATGGTTGAGCAGAATTTAATTGCTAAAAGATGCACAGAACCCACAATGAAAATCCTTACAAATCTAGAGTTTATTACAGAAAAGGGACACAATATTAGCAACATTACAGTAAAACAGTGCACCATAGCCAAGCAAGCAAGGGGTCAGGGAGGCTAAATGCAAGTCCTTGCTATAAGCAGAATAGAATTATATGTCCTTAAAAAGGAGAATAATATGCCAGAAACACCTGGTATACCACTGGGTTCTGGTTAAGAAAAAAAAAAAAAAAGCAGCTGGTCATGGAATCAGCAAAGGGCCATGGACTTGGAACTGCCCATAATGAGCTGAGTTCTTGGGGACCCACCAAGTCCTGAGGTCAGGCAGACCCAGCAACAATGATTAGATGGAGGTGTAGTACATCTGGAACAGAGCAGGACAGGGAACAAAGCGAGTGTGCCAGCTGCATAAGCAAGTCTAGATCCCAGCTTTTCAAGGCTAGTAGACATGCATCTTTTCCTCAGCTTACATACATGGCTATGTGGAGACTTTCTTATAACTGGATACAAGAGGAAGGAAAAGTCCGAGCCTGGTGTGCAAATGAGCCATTTGGTATGTGGGTAGAAATTGAAAATGGACAGTAGCTGCAGTATCGCTTTGACTAGGTCTTTAAAGATTGTGGGAAGACAGAATCTTTCCAGAGGTCATCTACTTTCTGTGACCACAGAAGCGGTTCACAGTTAAACTAGATAAGGACTGCTAGGCAGTGGTAGATGCCAGAAGCAAATGTGCTTGTTCATGTGGAAGTGGTCACAATGCGCCTAGCACAGACGAGGCATACACAACCAGGCAGACAGAAAGACATGGCCAGTTGTGGTCAGCCTGCCTTTTTCATTTACCACCTCTGTGCCGCCACAGTGGGCCCATAGAAGACGGGACTGTGGTGGCAGAGGTGGAGCTCTGCAGGAGCCCCGCAGCATGTGCTCCCACTTACCAAGGCCAGTCTAGCTACTGTGACCTCTGAATGTCCAACATGTCAACAATCCAGGCCAGCCCTCTGCTGAAGCACCAGTTCTCAAGGTAAACAACCAACTGCTTGGTGGAAGATTGACCATGGCGGACCCCTTCCTTTTCGGAAGGGCGGGCAATTCAATCTGATAGGTATAAGCATATGTGGTATAGTCACATGTCAGCTATCCTGTCCAAGTCCTAATGGAATATTTTCTTTTTTTTCCTTTCAGTTGTACTGAGATGTAACTGACATAGAGCACTATATAAGTTTAAGAGGTAAAATGTAATGATTTATTGGCATGTATTGCGAAATGATTTTTGCAACAAGTTAACATATTATCTCATATAGATATAAGAAAAAAGTGCTTTTTTTCCTTGTGATAAAACTTAACATTTTACTCTCCTAGAAACGTTTAAATATGCCATACAGCAGTATTTATTTTAGTTAAAATGTATAGTATATCTCCAGTACTTATTTAACTTATAACTGGAAGTCTGTACCTTTTCACTGCTTTCATTCAATTTTCTCACATCTCTGATCTGGTAACCATATATCTGATTATGAATTTTTTTTGTTTGTTTTGTTTTTAGATTCCACATATAGGTGATATAGGTGATACCATGAAGTATTTGTCTTCCTCTGACTTATTTTACTTAGTATAATGTCTTCAAGGTCCATGCATGTTATGTGGTCTCCAGTAGCAGGATTTCTTTTGTTTTGTGAGATTAAGAGTCTCTTATGGTTTGTCTCCCTCCTGATCCCATCTTGTTTCATTTTTTCCTTCCCTATCCCCTAAGCCCCCCTCTCAAATTCCTCATATCAGGGAGATCATATGATAATTGTCGTTCTCTCATTGACTTATTTCGCTCAGCCTAATACCCTCTAGTTCCATCCACGTCATTGCAAATGGCAAGATTTCATTTCTTTTGATAGCTGCATAGTATTCCATTATATATATATATATATATATATATATATATATGCCCACATATATACATATATATACACACACATACACACACACACACACATACATATATACCACTTCTTCTTTATCAATTCATCTGTTGGTGGATATCTAGGTTCTTTCCATAGTTTGGCTATTGTGGGCATTGCTGCTATAAACATTTGGGTGCATGTTCCCTTTTGGATCACTACATTTGTATCTTTGGATAAATATCCAGTGGTGTGATTGCTGGGTTGGTCATAGGGTAGCTCTATTTTCAACTTTTTGGGGAACCTCCATGCTGTTTTCCAGAGTGGCTGCACCAGCTTGCATTCCCACAAACTGTAGGATTTCCCTTTCTCCACATCCTTGCCAACATCTGTCATTTCCTGACTTGTTAATTTTAGCCATTCTGACTGGTGTGAGATGGTATCTCATTGTGGTTTTGATTTGTTGTTTCCTGATGCCGAGTGATGTGGAGCACTTTTTCATGTGTCTTTTGGCCATCTGGATGTCTTTGCAGAAATGTCTGTTCATGTCCTCTGCCCATTTCTTGATGGATTATTTGTTCTTTGGGTGTTGAGTTTGACAAGTTCTTCATAGACTTTGGATACTAGTCCTTTATCTGATATGTTATTCATGAATATCTTCTCCCATTCTATCACTTGTCTTTTGGTTTTGTTGACTGTTTCTTTTGCTGTGCAAGAGCTTTTGATCTTGATGAAGTCCCAATGGTTCTTTTTTGCCCTTGCTTCCCTTGCCTTTGGTAGTGTTCCTAGAAAGAAGTTGCTGCATCTGAGGTTGAAGAGATTGCTGCCTGTGCTCTCCTCAAGGATTTTGATGGATTGCTGTCTCACATTGAGGTCTTTCATCCAATTTGAGTCTATTTTTGTGTGTGGTGTAAGGAAATGGTCCAGTTTCATTTTTCTGCATGTGGCTGTCCCAATTTTCCCAACACCATTTGTTGAAGAGATTTGTCTTTTTTCCATTGGTTATTCTTTCCTGCTTTGTCAAAGATTAGTTGACCATAGAGTTGAGGGTCTATTTCTGGGCTCTCTATTCGGTTCCATTGATCTATGTGTTTGTTTTTGTGCCAGTACCATACTCTCTTGATGATGACAGCTTTGTAATAGAGCTTGAAGTCTGGAATTGTGTTGCCACCAAATTTGGCTTTCTTTTTCAACATTCCTGTGGCTATTTTGGGGTCTTTTGTGGTTCCATATAAATTTTAGATTTGTTCTATTTCTTTGAAGTAAATTGATTGTATTTTGATAGGGATTGCCTTAAATGTGTAGACTGCTTTAGGTAGCATAGACATTTCCACAATATTTGTTTTTCTAATTCATGAGCATGGAGTGTTTTTCCATTTCTTTGTGTCTTCCTCAGTTTCTTTCAGGAGTACTTTATAGTTTTCTCAGTACAGATTCTTTGCCTCTTTGGTTAGGTTTATTCCTGGGTATCTTATGATTTTGGGTGAAATTGTAAATGTGATCGACGCCTTAATTTCTCATTCTTCGGTCTTGGTGTTGGTGTATAAAAATGCAACTGATTTCTGTGCTTTTATATCCTGATACCTTACTGAATTCCTGTACAAGTTCTAGCAGTTTTGGACTGGAGTATTTTGGGTTTTCCACATATAATATCATATCATCTGCAAAGAGTGAACATTTAGATTCTTTGCTCATTCAGATACCTTTAATTTCTTTTTGATGTCTGATTGCTGAGGCTGTGACTTCTAGTACTATGTTGAATAGCAGTGGTGATAGACATCCCTGCCATGTTCCTGATCTTAGTGGAAAAGCTCTCAGTTTTTCCTCATTGATGAAGATATTCACTGTGGATTTTTCATAGATGACTTTGATGATATTGAGGAATGTACCCTCTATCCCTGCGCTTTGAAGAGTTTTGATCAAGAAAAGATGCTGTACTTTGCCAAATGCTTTTTCAGCATCTATTGGGAGTATCATATGGTTCTTGTTCTTTGTTTTATTAATGTATTGTATCACATTGATTGATTTGCTGATGTTGAACCAGCCTTGCAGCCCAGGAATAAATCCCACTTGGTCCTGGTGAATAATTCTTTTAATGTACTGTTGGATCCTGTTGGCTAGTATTATTGTGAGAAATTTTGCATCTGTGTTTATCAAGGATATTGGTCTGTAATTCTCTTTTTTTGATGGGGTCTTTGCCTGGTTTTAGGATCAAGGCAATGCTGACTTCATAAAAAGAGTTTGACAGTTTTCCTTCCATTTATATTTTTTGGAGCAGTTTCAGGAGAATGGGTATTAATTCTTCTTTAAATGTTTGGTAGGGCGCCTGGGTGGCTCAGTGGGTTAAGCCGCTGCCTTCGGCTCAGGTCATGATCTCAGGGTCCTGGGATCGAGTCCCGCATCGGGCTCTCTGCTCAGCGGGGAGCCTGCTTCTCTCTCTCTCTCTGCCTGCCTCTCTATCTACTTGTGATTTCTCTCTGTCAAATAAATAAATAAAATCTTTAAAAAAAAAAAAAATGTTTGGTAGAATTCCCCTGGGAAGCCGTCTGGCCCTGGGCGCTTGTTTGTTGGGAGATTTTTGATGACTGCTTCAATCTCCCTACTGGTTATAGGTCTGTCCAGGTTTTCTATTTCTTCCTGGTTCAGTTGTGGTAGTTTATATGTTTCTAGGAATGCATTCATTTCTTCCAGATTGTTAAATTTGTTGGCGTAGAGTTGCTCATAATATGTTCTTATAATCGTTTTATTTCTTTGGTGTTGGCTGTGATCTCTTCTCTATCATTTATGATTTTATTTATTTGGGTCCCTTCTCTTTTCTTTTTGATAAGTCTGGCCAGGTGTTTATCAATCATTAATTCTTCAAAGAACCAGCTCCTAGTTTCGTTGATTTGTTCTCTTGTTTTTTTGGTTTCTATTTATTTCATTGGTTTCTGCTCTGATCTTTATGATTTCTCTTCTCCTGCTGGATTTAGGCTTTCTTTGCTGTTCTTCTACAGCTCCTTTAGGTGTAGGGTTAGGCCATGTACTTGAGACCTTTCTTGTTTCTTGAAAAAGGCTTTTATCACTACGAATTTTCTGCTCAGAACCGCCTTTGCTGTGTCCCACAGATTTTGAACAGTTGTGTTTTCATTATCATTTGTTTCCATGAATTTTTTCAATTCTTCTTTAATTTCCTGGTTGACCCATTCTTTGTTTAGTAGGATGCTCTTTAGCCTCCATGTATTTGAGTTCTTTCTCACTTTCCTCTTATGATTGAGTTCTAGCTTCAGAGCATTGTGGTCTGAAAATACACAGGGAATGATCCCAATCTTTTGGTATTGGTTGAGACCTGACTTATGACCCAGGATGTGATCTATTCTGGAGAATGTTCCATGTACACTAGAGAAGAATGTGTGTTCTATTGCTTTGGGATGGAATGTTCTGAATATATCTGTGATGTCAATCTGGTCCAGTGTGTCCTTTATGGTCTTTATTCCTTGTTGATATTTTGCTTGGATGATCTGTCCCCATTTCAGTGAGAGGGGTGTTAAAGTCCCTTACTATTACTGTATTACTGTCAATGTGTTTCTTTGATTTTGTCATTAATTGGTTTATATAGTTGACTGCTTCCATGTTAGGGGCATAGATATTTAAAATTGTTAGATCTTCTTGTTGTACAGACCCTTTGAATAAGATATAGCTTCCTTCCTCATTTCTTTTTATAGTTTTTGGCTTAAAATCTAATTGATCTGATATAAGGATCGCCACCCCAGCTTTCTTCTGATGCCCATTAGTATGGTAAATTGTTTTTCACCCCCTCACTTTATTTATTTATTTTTAAAAAGATTTATTTATTTTCTAAAGATTTTTTTTCATTTTTTTAAAACTTATTTTCAGCGTAACAGTACTCATTGTTTTTGCACCACACCCAGTGCTCCATGCAATCCGTGTCCTCTCTAATACCCACCACCTTGTTCCCCCAACCTCCCAGCCCTCGCCCCTTCAAACCCCTCATATTGTTTTTCAGAGTCCATAGTCTCTCATGGTTCACCTCCCCTTCCAATTTCCCTCAACTCTCTTCTCCTCTCCAACTCCCCTTGTCCTCCATGCTATTTGTTATGCTTCACAAATAAGTGAAACCATATGATAATTGATTCTCTCTGCTTGACTTATTTCACTCTTCCAGTGTGAAGAGTCTTCAGTCCCGTCCATGTTGCTACAAAAGTTGGGTATTTGTCCTTTCTGATGGACGCATCATACTCCATAGTGTATATGGACCACATCTTCCTTATCCATTCGTCTGTTGAAGGGCATCTTGGTTCTTTCCACAGTTTGGTGACTGTGGCCATTGCTGCTATAAACATTGGGGTACAGATGGCCCTTCTTTTCACTCCATCTGTATCTTTGGGGTAAATACCCAGTAGTGCAATTGCAGGGTTCTAGGGAAGCTCTATTTTTAATTTCTTGAGGAATCTCCACACTGTTCTCCAAAGTGGCTGCACCAACTTGCATTCCCACCAACAGTGTAAGAGGGTTCTCCTTTCTCCACATCTCCTCCAACACACGTTGTTTTCTATCTTCCTAATTTTGGCCATTCTAACTGGTGTAAGGTGGTGTCTCAATGTGGTTTTAATTTGAATCTCCCTGATGGCTAGTGATGATGAACATTGTTTCATGTGTCTTATAGCCATTTGTATGTCTTTATTGAAATAAAATGTATCCAAATTGGCAATGAAGAAGTCAAACTCTCTCTTCGCAGATGACATGATTCTTTATATGGAAAACCCAAAAGAGTCCATCCCCAAACTACTAGAACTCATACAGCAATTCAGTAACATGGCAGGATACAAAGTCAATGTGCAGAAATCAGTGGCTTTCTTATACACTAACAATGAAAATACAGAAAGGGAAATTAGAGAATTGATTCCATTTACTATAGCACCAAGAACCATAAGATACCTGGGAATAAACCTAACCAAAGAGGTAAAGGATCTGTACTCGAGGAACTACAGAACACTCATGAAAGAAATTGAAGAAGGCACAAAAAGATGGAAGACCATTCCATGCTCTTGGATTGGAAGAATAAACATTGTTAAAATGTCTATACTGCCTAGAGCAATCTATACTTTTAATGCCATTCTGATAAAAATTCCACCGGTATTTTTCAAAGAGCTGGAGCAAACAATGCAAAAATTTGTATGGAATCAGAAGAGACCCCGAATCGCTAAGGAAATGTTGAAAAACAAAAATAAAACTGGGGGCATCATGTTACCTGATTTCAAGCTTTACTACAAAGCTGTGATCACCCCCTCACTTTAAATCTGGAGGGGTCTTCATGTCTAAAATGAGTTTCTTACAGACAGCATATTGATGGGTTTTGTTTTTTTGTCCATTCTGATACCCTGTGTGTTTTGATTGGGGGCATTTAGCCCATTTACATTCAGAGTAACTATTGGAAGATATGAATTTAGTGCCCTTGTATTACCTGTAAGGTGACTGTTAGTGTATATTGTTTCTTTTCCTTTCTGGTCTACTTTTATGCTCTCTCATTTATTTATTTATTTACTTATTTGACAGACAGACAGGCATAGAGGCAGGCAAAGAGAGAGAGGAGGAAGCAACCTCCCCACCAAGCAGAGAGCCCAATGCAGGGCTTAATCCCAGGACCCTGGGATCATGACCTGAGCCGAAGGCAGAGGCTTTAACCCATTGAGCTACCCAGGTTTCCCATTATGCTCTCTCTTTGCTTGGAGGACCCCTTTCAATATTTCCTATAGGACTGGTTTGGTGTTTGCAAATTTCTTTTGTTTTGTTTGTTTGTCCTGGAAGATTTTTATCTCTCCTATTTTTAATGGTAGCCTAGCTGGGTATATATTCTTGGCTGCATATTTTTCTCATTTAGTGCTCTGAATATATCATGCCAGTCCTTTCTGGCCTGCCAGGTCTCTGTGGATATATTTGCTGCCAATCTAATATTTCTACCATTGTATGTTACAGACTTCTTGTCCCAAGCTGCTTTCAGGATTTTCTTTTTGTCACTAAGACTAGTAAGTTTTACTATTAGATGATGGGGTATGGACCTATTTTTATTGATATTGAGGGGGGTTCTCTCTGCCTCCTGGGTTTTGATGCTTGTTCCCTTTGCCATATTAGCAAAATTCTTTATTATAATTTGCTCAAATATACCTTCTGTCCCCCCTTTCTTCTTCTTCTGGAATCCCAGTTATTCTAATATTATTTCATCTTATGGTATCGCTTATCTCTTGAATTCTCCCTTCATGGTCTAGTAGTTTTTTTTTCTCTTTTGCTTAGCTTCTTTATTCCCCATCATTTGGTCTTCTCTATCACTAATTCTCTTTTCTGCCTCATTTATCCTAGCAGTAACAGCCTCCATTCTTGATTGTACCTCATTAATAGTTATTTTGATTTCAGCTTGGTTAGATTTTAGTTCTTTTATTTCTTCAGAAAGGGATTTTATTTCTTCAGAAAGCGTTTCTCTAAAATTCTCCATGCCTTTTTCAAGCCCAGCTAGCACCTCGAGAATTGTCATTCTGAACTGTAGATGTGACACATTACCAATGTCTGTATTAATTAGGTCCCTAGCTGTTGGTACTGCCTCTTGTTCTTTTTTTTTTTTTTTTTTTGTGGTAAGTTTTTCTGCCTTGTCATCTTATCCAGATAAGAATATATGAATGAGAGAATAAAATACTAAAAGGGTGGCAAAGACCTCAGAAAAGTGTATGCTAAGCAAATCAGGAGAGACCCCAAAATGGGGGGAAAAGGAAGGGATAAAAAGAAATTTTTACATACACATACACATACACATACACACACACACACACACACACACACACACGTATATTAGGCTGCTGAATAGAACAGAGCCATCCACTTGATTTTGGGTGTATTTTGGTCTCTTAGAAAAAACCACCTCCCAAAATTTTAAAGAAAGAAAAACATATATACAAAAATAAGGGTAAACACGATGAAGGGATGGAATATGACTGTAAAGATAACAACTAAAAAGAATTCTAAAAAAGGAATTGACAAGTTGGCTGGAAAAAGAAAGAAGGGAGAAAAAGGGGGGAGAGAATGTGCTCAGGCTGGAGATGAGAACAAATCCCTGTGCTAGATTTAGGGTATATTTTGATCTATAAGATGAAATTGTATCCCAAAATTTTTTAGAAAAAAAAAAAAAACCTTATATGTATACAAAAAATAAGGTTAAATATAATGAAGGATAAAATTTGACTATAATAATTGAAGGTTTAAGAAGATTTTTTTAAAGAAAGGTATTATTAAGATAAGCTAGTTAAAAAATGTTAAAAGAGGAAAGAGGAAAAGTTAAAAAATTAAAATAAGAAAAATATAAAATAAAAAAAAATTCATTTAATTTTGCCAGACTAAAGCATCATGAGGAGAAAGCCATGAATTCCATGCATTGCTTTCCCCTAGCTCTGGAGTTACGCTGTTCTTGATCTGTGAGCTTGGTCTTGGCTGGATGTTCTTGTTGATCTTCTGGGGGAGGGGCCTGTTGTAGTGATTCTCAAATGTCTTTGCCCGAGGCAGAATTGCACCGCCCTTGCCAGGGGCCAGGCTAAGAAATCTGCTCGACTTTGCTCTCAGGAGTTTTTGTTCCCTGAATGCTTTCCATAGAGCTCTGGAGGACGGGAATGAAAATGGTGGCCTCCCAATCTCCAGTCCAGAGGAGTCAGGGGCTTGGGGCCCCACTGCTCAGTGCACTGTCAGAGAAAAGGGGTCAGTCACTCCCGTTTCCCTGGTCTCTGGCCGTGCTCTGGGCTATCCCAGCCTGTGAATGAGTATTTCTGTCTCTGGTGCACACCCCCATTTGGAGTCTCCAAACCCAGAAGATTCCTGCCTCCAGAGAAGGAAGGTGAGTCTCCCTGGATTTGCCACCTGTGGGGTCCCTGCTCAAAGAGCAGTAGTCTGGCTGTGCTGTGGATCATGGTTTAAAGTAACCCCAAGCTGAGAACTCACTCGTTGGCTCTGTCTTTGTAGTTGGCTTCCCTACTCCGATACCTGGGAGCTCTACCACACTCAGACACCCCTGATCTTTCAGTGACTCCAGGGGACCTGAGACCACACTGTCCCCACAAGGGCTCCATCCATGCTTAGCCTCTGGAGCAATAGCCCTCAGTGGAGCAGACTTCTAAAAGTTCTGATTTTATGCTCCACTGCTCCACCACTTGCTAGGACCCAGCCCTTTCCCCTGTAATCTATCTTCCTGTTGCTTTGTATTCACTTCTCAACATGTCCTGCCTTCCAGAAAGTGGTCGGTTTTCTGCTCCTAGAATTGCTGCTCTTCTTCTCTTCGATCTCCCATTGAGTTTGTAGGTGTTTGGAATGGTTTGATAACTATCTAGCTGAACTCCTGTGACCTGATTTCAGTCTGCTACTCCTCCACCATCTTGCCTCTATCCTATTTTTCATTTTTTGAGGAACCTCTACACTGTTTTCCATAGTGACTGTACCAGTTTGTATTCCCACTAACAATGCGTAAGTGTTCCCCTTTCTGCACAATCCTACCAGTGTTTGTTATCTATTGTCATTGTGATGATAGTCATTCTAACAGGTGTGAAGTGATATCTCATTATGGTTTTGATTTGCATTTTGCTGATGATGAGTGGTATTGAGCATCTTTTCACGTACCTGTTGGCCATTTCAATATCTTCTTTGAAAAAAAAGTCTTTTCAGGTCTTTTGCCCATTTTTGAATTGTATTATTTGTTTTTCTGTTATTGAGTTGTATGAATTCTTTGTGTATTCTGGGCATTAGCCTCTTATCAGATACATGAATTGTAAGTACTTTGTCTCATTCCATAGCTTGCCTTTTCATTTTGTGGATTATTTCTTTCACTGTGTAGAAGCTTTTCCTTTGGTGTAGTATCTTTTACTTATTTTTTATTTTGTATTTATGTTCTTTTGCTTTAGTTGCCATATCCCAAAAAATTGTTGCTGAGACTTACATCAAGGAGCTTTTTCCCTGTTTTCCACTAGGAATTTTATGGTTTCTAGTCTTACATTTAAGTCTTAAATTCTTTTTGAGTTAATTTTTGAGTGGTTTAAGATATGGGTCTAATTTCATTCTTTTACATGTGAGTATCCAACTTCCAGTGCCAATTATTGAAGAGATGATCTTTTTGCCATTGCATTCTTGGCTCCTTTGTCAAATACTAGTTTACCATATTCACATGGTTTTATTTCCAGTCTCTCAATACAATTCTATTCATCTGTGTGCCTGTTCTTGTGCAAGTACCATTCTTTTTTGATTGCTATACCTTTATAGTATAGCTTGAAATAATACAGCTTCCCACTTTGTTGTTCTTTATCAGGGTTGTATTGGCTCTCCTGGGGTCTTTTGTGGTTCCATATAAATTTTAGCACTTTTTTCCTACTTTCAAAGAAAAGTGTTATTGGAATCTTGATATGGATTACATTGAATCTATCAATGGGGGCTTATGGAATATTTGTTCCTCAGGCACAGGGTTCTATATAACATCACGTCAGACCAGGGACCTATTTTAAAACAAAGGAGCAGTGGGAGTAAAACTATCTATGTGATTCTTTTTCTCGTAATATATTCTGAAACATTCAGAGCTGCCAGCAGATATATCTTTGGGATGGGTTCCTAAAAGCACAACTGAAGTGCCACTTTGTAGATGATCGTTTAAGAGAATTGGGATGCCATTCTCTACAATCAGTGTACACTGTGAATTAAAGACCTTTGCATTTAGGTTTGTTTCCTTGGTCTGGGAACTAAGAGGTTGAAGCATCTTACCATCTTTCTCAATGACCAACTCAGGAAATTTGTGCTTTCTTACTTTACTATGGGCTCTGCAGGGTTAATTGTCCTCGTAGTGTTACTGGATAGAGAACCAGTTCTAAATTCCAGTTTAGCTGCTCACCACAAGAAAACAATAGTTCAGAGAAGTGATGGTGGGAAAGGAAATTTCTTTATAGAAATTTAGGAAGCCAACAACTTAGGAAGATGGCGGACAAATGTCTCAAAGGCCATCTTCATCTTTCTGGCAAAGCCAAAGGGCTTTAATGGGGAAGATATGGGAAAAGGGAGGGGGGCTGTGTGCAGGAGAAACAGGTGCTCAGGTGGTTGGTTGTATGCCACCATGACCCTGAACAGACTTGCTGGGATCCATGGGCATTATTTTTAAATGTAGTCAGGCCTTATTTTCTGGGAAAGTTTGGTCCTTCACTCCTCAAGGCCAGTGGTCTGCAAATCTTGAGGAACATGTTAGTTCTGCTACAAATCAGAGGTTTTAGGTCAGCAAGCAAGAGGTACCCTGAAGCAAGTTAACCCTTACTACCGGTTGGAGTGCTGTTACAGTTCAAAATGGAGAAACACTCCCATCAGGTGACTCGATGAGAGTCCCATTGAATTATAAGTTACAGCTCTTCCCTGGAATCTTTAGGCTACTCGTCTAGGAATCTGGACGTGAGAAGACAGTCACTATCTTGGCAAAAGTAATTGGCCCTGACTGTCAGGAAAGTTAGGGCTGTTACACAATCAATAATGAAAGAATGTGTTTAAGATTCTGGTGATTCACTTGGATGCCTCTTGTTGTGGTAAATGGACAAGGGTGGCAACCAGGGCCTGGAAGGGGAATGGTGACTGGGGTTCAGACCCCTCAGGAATGAGGTGTGGTTCACAACACTGGTGATCTATTAACACTCAGCGGAGGTGTTAGTTGAAAGTGGGGGGAAGCAGCATGGCTGGTGGAGGTAGGAGATGCTGCATATTTGCTGTGGTTCTGAGCCAAGCAGCAGTGGCAAGTGTTATATAGTTCAACCCAGTATCCTTCCTTTGTATTTATGTGAACAATCTTCAACAAATTTTATTTATTTTTATTATATGTAAATACATATAGTGTTCTTCGTCATTTTCTACACAAAAAGTAATTTTTTAAAAAGATTTTATTTATTTGAGAGAGAGAGAGCATGAAAGGGGCGAGGGGCAGAGAGAGAAGCCGGCTCTCTGATGAGCAGAGGGCCTCATGTGGGACTTGATCCTGGGACTCCAGGATCACGACCTGAGCCAAAGGCAATTGCTTAACCAACTGAGCCACCCAGGTGCCCCACAAAAAGTAATTTTTATATCTTTCTGTAATTTGAAAAAAATGACATAAAGTTTTGGAGACCTTTTAATGTCACTTTATTATAGGTCTCCCTGTTCTTTCGAAGTTGCTGCTTTACATGTTTTTCACTTAGGTTCTTTAGAAGTTTGTTTTCCTTATACAGTATCATGAACAACAGTAAAATGAGCATCTTTGGTACATGTTCTTTAGGTGCGTTGTCAATATATCAAAAAGTGGAACCGATGGGTCATAATGGACATGGTTAAGTGCCCTCCAGAGTAGCCATTTAAGTCTCCCACCAGCAGCCTTTGAGACACTTCTTTCCTCAGATCATCACCAATATCGTCAGCCCTTTCATTTTTCACCAGTATCATATGTGAAAAAAAGCTCATGGTTTTAATTTTAATTTCCCTGATATTTAGTGTGGTTGATTTTTTATATATGTTTCTTCACCATTTGCATTTCTTCTGTGAATTGCCTGTTGATATTCCTTGTTTGTTTCACAACTTTTTTCAAACCTTTTCTACTCTCTAGACTTCTGACTCTTAGTCAACAAAGAAAACAAAACCTCCAACCTCAAAGTCAACAAAGAAAAGCAAGTTGAGCTGGAAACTTCCTCAGTTTTCTACCGTGAAACTTATAAAACTATCTTAATTTCTTGGCATTCACTCTTCCTTCCCTCCTGTGTTACTAGTGTCTAGCACATGTAATGCCTGACCATCCACTTCCTGTGTCCTTGTTTTGAAAGCTCACTATCATTATAATGTTTCTGAGAATGTTCCCAACTCTGAGTCCCACCTTCCTAAGGTAGAGACCGAAACTCACCTTCTCCGTTTCCCTTGCTTCTGGTGTTCTCTTTGCAGGTACACAGGCACTGCCAATCACATGCACTTGCATGAGGCAACTCTTTTTAGAAAAGAGTAACAGAAAGCACCACACGGAATCCATTTTGTACTGAATGGGGTGGTAGAGTCTTTTGGCTTTCAGGTGATACAGTGGCAAAAGTTCTGGGGTCTCATGTCCTTAGTGAAATGGTGAGCTGCAGTATCTGTTTTCAGTGGTGGCAGCAGAGGGATAATTGGTGAAACAGTTCCTGTGGCTATGAGTGTTGTTTCTGGCTCTGTAGTCTTAACTCAACTTTCCCTGGGGTTTGGGGACTATTGTATTTAAAAAATTTCTTTTTGTATTTGGACTAATGACAGTTCTGCTGTTTGCAGTTAATACCCTTGATTGATGATATTTACTGACATTCTGCACCCTTCCCTTCTATGCTTTTAGGGAACTGTCTGTATTGATTAGTTCCTCTCACAGTTAATTCCAGAGTCCCTTCCTGTGTTCATTGAGTTCTCTCTATCTTGCCCTACCATATTTTTCTCTTCTTCCTTTTTAACAGTTATTATTCTGGAATGAATCATAAAATAATCTCTGTCTTCATTTCCTCATCTTCTACTTTTCAACCCACTGCAAGCTAGTTCCCATCTTCATCATTCAATAGAAATTGTTTTCTCCTGTGGTTGCAAATGAGGGATGTGTCAGTAAATTCAATGAACACTCTGTGGTTCAATCATTCAAATCTTCTACTGAGAGGATGGCTTGTATTGGTGTACAAATAGAGGCAAGAAGGCTTTTTGTGAAGCTTTTTTAGTACATTAGAAGAAAGAAGAGCATGACTAGAACTAATGTGGACACAGCAGATTTGTAGAGCCCTGGATGTAATCAACCAACCCTTCCCCCATCCTGTCCTTCCTCTCTTCCCATTTTCCCATCATCTGTCTCCCTATTTTCTATGTCAATATGAGAGAGAATAAATCAATAAAAGCACTGGGAAACAAGAAATGATCCATTCTAGAGAACCAGAAATTGTGCATATTTCTTGTAAAGTAGAAAGCAGATAGTAGTATCAGATTGACAAGATAGAGAAAACATAGGCCAAAATGAATAAAACAGATTAGAGAAATGTCAGAGTTAATAATAATATGAGGGGCAGGAGAGAACCTGTAATTCATTAAAGAAATTAATTCCACATAGCTAAGCCAGAGGAACACCCTGTACATGGTATATACGCTGGCAGTATTCAACCCAAGAATGAGTGAGAGAACTGTTCTCTAAGGAAAGTGAAGTACAGGCCTAAAAAGGAGACCTGGAGGGTGTAAAGGAGCTGAGAAAAAAGAAGTAAGCTCAAAGAAATTAACTCATGTTAGAAGTTATGAAGAGGAGCATAAAATCTGGAAAAATTATACTTATGCCAAGCCCTTCTTATTTTGGCAGTTAGGTTGGAAGAGTGGGATATATCCCAACTCTTCTTTCTCTTTCATGCCCATGTGTCCTCAAGTGGAGTCTGTATGTTGTCATATTCCGCCCTTTTATACATAACGTCCTCAGTTGACCTATTCAGAGGAGAGTCTGGTGAGGGAGCTAGACCTGTACAACTATGGAGGGAATCCATGCTAATGTCTGTATCAAGCAATCCAGTCCTCTGTTCATATGCAGCCACAGATGTTTGAGGAAACAGACTGAAAGAGATAGCCCAAGGTGACAAGGGAGAATAACTAATGTCAGGCGAAACAAAACATTTAAAACCCAGGGAGCACATTAAATAAATTTCAATTTTCTATCCCAGAGATATTTTAGTATCAATGAAACCTATGAGCAAAGTGATAAATGTATGAAAAGGGAGAATCAGCAAGAAAGAATTCTTAGAAATTAAAAATATAATCGACAACATTTTTAAAAAGACTAATAGAATGGGCACTTTTTAAAGGACAGATTAATCATGTGGAAGTTAAAAGTGATATAATTACTCAGAATATAGTGAAAAAAAGAGGAAAATAAGAAAGAATTATATGAAAGGAAATATGAAAGAATAATTCCAGGAGGCTCAATATCTGTGTAATAAGCTTACCAGAAAGAAATAAGGCAGAAAATGAGGGGGATAAAATACTTAATTGAATAATAGAAAAAATTTTCTCTGTGTTGGAGATAAGCACAAGATTATAGTCTGCGTTAGCTATGTAGTTGGACAAATTAGAAAGATTCCCACTAGGTACATAATGCTAGAATTTTAGAATTCTGAGAATAAAATGATAATTCAAAAATAATTCAAATTGGATTGGATGATATTAAAATTAAAAACATTTGTGCACCAAAGTACACTATCAATAGAGTGAAAAGGCAGCCCATTGAGTGGGAGGGAATATTTGCAGATTATGTATCTAATGAGGGGTTGATATCTAGAGTATATAAAGAACTTATACAACTCAACAACACAAAAGCAAACAACTCAGTTAAAAATTGGCAAAGTATTTGAATGGACATTTCTTCAAAGGGTATCACAAATGTCCAATAAGCTTATAAGAAGACAACATCATTAATCATTAGCTATGCAGGGGTGCCTGGGTGGCTCAGAGGGTTAAGCCTCTGCCTTCAGCTCAGGTCATGGTCTCAGGGTCCTGGAATCAAGCCCCATGTCCGGCTCTCTGCTCGGCAGGAAGCCTGTTTCTCTCTTTCTCTCTGCCTGCCTCTCTGTCTACTTGTGATCTCTCTATGTCAAATAAATAAATAAAATCTTTAAAAAAATCATTAGCTATGCAAATCAAAACCAAAATCATACATACAATGAGGAAAAGAGAATTTCTTCAATAAACTGTGCTGGGAAAGTTGAACAGCTATACATAAAAGGATGAAACTGGACCACATTCTAATGCCATTCACAGACATGAGCTCAAAATGGATTAGAGACCTAAATGTGAGACATGAAACCATTAAAATCCTAGAAGAGCACAGCAGTAATTTCTCAAAACATCAGCCACAGTAACATTTTCTTCTAGATATGTCTCCTAAGACAAGGGAAACAAAAGCAAAAATAAACTACTGGGACCACATCAAAATAAAAAGGTGTTGCACAGCAATAAAACAAGAGGACAACCTACTGAATGGGAGAATATATTGGCAAGTGATGTATCTGATAAGGGGATAATATCCTAAATATATGAAGAATTTATGTAACTTAACACCAAAAAGAAAAAAAAGACTGAAAAATGACACACAACAGACACATGAAAAGGTGCTCAAAATCACTAATCACTAGGGAAATGCAAATAAAAACCACAGTAAGATATCACTGTATATCCCTTAGAATGGCTGAAATAAAAATGACAAGAAGTAACAACTGTTGATGATGATGTAGAGATGAGGGGACTCTGTTGCACTGTTGGTGGAATGTAAATTGGTACAGCCACTATGGAAAACAATACGGAGATTACTCAAAATTTAAAAAATAGAAATATCATATAATCCCTTAATTCCACTACTGGATATTTATTCAACGAAATGAAAACATTAATTGAGGAGTGCTTGGGTGGGTCAATCAGTTAAGCATCTGCTTTGGTTATGATCTCAGGGTCCTAAGATTGAGACCCACATCAGACTTCCTGCTTAGCAGGGAACCTGCTTCTCCCTTTCCCTCTGCCTGCCACTCCCCTTGCTAGTCCTCTGTCTCTCTGCCAAATAAATAAGTAAAGTCTTTTTTAAACAAATCCAATAATTAAAAAATGTGCACCTGTATATTTATTGCAGCATTATTTATAATAGCCAACATATGAAGCAACTTCAGTGTCCATCAGTAAATGAATGGATAAGGAAAATGTGGTACATACACACAGAAACACACACAGACACATGAGACACACAGGAATGTTACACAGCCATAAAAAAGGATGAGACTGCGTTGTTTGAGATAACATTGATGCACCTATGCTAAGTGAAATAAATCTGACTGTGAAAGACAATGTGTGATTCCACTCATAAGTAGAATCTAAAAAAAATGAATAACATCAGATCTGTAAATACAGAGAATAAACTGATGGTTGCCAGAGGGAAGGGAAGTGGGGAGTTGGGTGAAGAGGATTGGGAGTTACAGGCTTCCAGTTATGGAATGAATAAGAAACAAGAATAAAAGGCACAGCATAAGGAATATAGTCAATGATAATTGTGATAATGTTGTAATGGGACAGATGGTTGGTACACTTGGGAATGTAGCATAATGTATAAACTTGTCAACTCACTAAGTTGTCCTGAAACTAATGTAACATTGTGTTCAACAAAACCATTTCACAATGATATAGCAGTTCACATCTATTAGGATAGCTGTTTTCAACAACAACACAACAACAACAAAATAACAAGTGTTAGCAAGAACATGGAGAAATTGGAACACTGTACCTCTTGTGGCAATATCTTATGGTGCAGTCATTGTGGAAATAGTCGAGCTGTTTGAGCATCTCCTCATAAAAGTGAGAATTACTGTATGATCTGGCAATTTCACTTGTGAGTATACAGCCAAGAGCATTGAAAGCGGGGACTAGAACAGGCACTTGTGTACCCATGTTCCTAGCAGCACTATTCACAATAATCAGAAGGTGGAAACAACCAAGAATCTGTTGACGGGTTAGAGCATAGAAAAAGGTGCCATCCGTCTACAAGGCAATATATTCAGCCTTTAAAAGGAAGAAAGTTCTGACACATGCTACCACATGGATGAACTTGGAGGACATTATGCTAACTGAAATAAACCAGCCACAAAAAGACAAATACTGTGTAACTTCACTTTTATGAGATACCTGGGGTAGTCAGATGCACAGACAGAAAGTAGAATGGTCATTGCCGGGGTCTGGGAGAAAGGGAGAATGGGAATTATTGTTTGATTGGTACAGAGTGTCAGCTTTACAATATGAAAAGAGTTCTGGTGACTGATGGTGGCAGTAATTGCCCAACTGTATGAATGTACTTAATACTACACACTTAAAATGGACTATACACTTAAAATGGTTAATTTTATATTTTATATATTTTATCCAAATTAAAAAAACAATCTGGAGTGGCAATAACTTACCTGTAAGTCAGCTTGATCTTAGACTGCATTTCCAGGAGTGACTCCTAAAAGAAAATAATAAAATTAAAGTAAATCTTATAAATAATAAAATTAAAGTAATATTTTTAAACTTCTGGAAAATTTTATTTTGAAATAAATTTATCTGTCTATAAATAATAATATATTATATATTATATTACATATAATATATAAATAATAATAAATAATATAAATATTCATTGATATATAAATAATATAATTTATTATTTTGAAAATAATAAAATTAAAGTAAATCTTATAAATAATAAAATTAAGGTAACATCTTCAAACTTCTGGAAAATTTTATTTTGAACCAGAATTCTTTACCTGCTTGGATTAGATATCTTCTGTTTGACCATTGAGACCTACCTGCTCTCCTACCCCAACTACCTCTCCTGTCCCAAGAGGTTGATTTCTGTTCAGTGCTTCAGCTGGGCCCCCCTTTCCCTTTGGCCAGTTTGGGTTCAGCCAGTTAGAGGCACCAACAAGAAATTAGAATCCAAAGGAGAGAGGTTAGGCAGTCCACTCCCCGCCCCCCCCCCCCCGCCCCTCCAGATTCCTTCCATACTGTGCTGTAGGTTAGCGATGGATATTTTTTTCCAAAAAGGCACAATTTAGGGTTGGGTCCTACAGCTGGTTCCCTGGGCTCTATTAACTGCTCCCTCCTCATTTGGACTAGTTAGTGGCTGTTAATAGCTTAATGCCCTAGCTAGCTGCAGGGTGCTTCATTATCTCTCTAGGATTTCTCTTAACCCTGTCTATACCTTTGTTAATTAACTCAGCCACTCAGTTTGCTCAGTTACTCTATTTACATGTGTCATCTGTTTCCTGGACTGACTAAAGTAGGTAATTTAGCATTCAAATGGGAGTGAAAAACAGTCGTTTTGTGGGGGGAATGTGGAACTTCTAAAACCACCTACTGGTCTTTTCTGATTTTGTAACTTGAGCAAATTTTCCCACGAAATTAAATTAAAAAAAAAAAAAATATATATATATATATATATAATCTCCATAGATGCAGTAAAAGCATAGGATAAAATTCTAAACTCATGTCATAACTTGATGAAGAGTACATAGCAAACACTTGTAAACCTCATAATCAATGCTTAAACATTTGAAAGTTTAGCACTGGAATAGAAACATGATAAAAGTGTGAGTACTCGTAACTTTTTATTGGTAGTCTGACCACAGCAATGCTGCGATGAAAGAAAAATGTCATAAATACTTGGAAGAAGTCAGAGTATTATTATAAAGGCAGTATGATTATCTGCCATGAGAATCCAAGAAAATTAACCTGGAACCCTAGTAGAACAAATCAGTGAATTTAGTCGAAGAAATCTAAGATCGAACTACAATAGTAACTCTTTTCCAGCATGATAACATAATAACATAATAACACAAGACAGAAGCGAAGGCAGCCTCAGAAGCCTGTGGGTGAAATTAAGTAGCTGGTGGCCATAGACCCGCCCACCCACCCTCCCTCCCTCCTCCCCGTCCCTCCTCCCTCCTGCCTCCCTCTCCCTCCTCCCCTCCCCCTCTCTCCCTCCCTGCCTTCCTCCCTGCCTTCCTTCTCTCCCTCTTTTCTTTCTCTGTTTCTCTCTCTGTCCTTCCGATGAGAAGTACCTCGGTGCTCCAGACGTAGGCTACCTCTTGTTCTGGACTCACCTGTTCGGAGTCGGGTCACACCACATAACACCCAATTCCAGTCTTCATCTCCCCCTCACCCTCGCCCCACTAGAGGACCAGTGTGGGAGGCCCTGTGCTCCAGGGCTGCTGGGGGCGGGCATGGGCTCTGGCCCAAAGACCTGGGAACAGTACAGCCCCAAATTTGTTTGGGGAGTGAATTGTGCAGGCCAGGCCACAGATCTGTAGCCTTCCAGAAATCAGTATGACCCTGGGGAGCTTTGTGGCCTTCTGGGATGGAACCCTGGAGTCCCAATCGAATTCTACAAGGTCCAGGGCCACAGCAATTGGAAGGCACTGTTGCATTGCACATCCTTGGGGTCAAACCTCTGTTCCAGCAGCTGAGAGCTGTCTATTGTCTATCCCAGAAGAATAGTCGTGTAGTCAGAATTAAGTCTTGCACAGACATTTGCTGCCCACTTGGGTGGCTTCTGCCTTGCTGCATGTTCTATGGTTCATGTGCAGCAAGGAAGCCTTCTCTTTAAGGGCGACCCATGTCTGGGTTCTACTCTGCGTGATGCCTCTTCATAGTTAACCTGCTCCAAACTGCTGGCCTCTAAAAGTCAGTGACTCATGTTCACATAAGGGAAGAAGCACTGACAATTAATGCAAGATTACTGCCTTCTTTATATGCTTGGATTATCAGGGCTGATCACCTGTTTTTACTCAGATGAACTGTTAAAATCAAAACCATTAGAGTTTTACAGAAAATGATAATCTTTTTGCCCTTCCAAAAAATGTAAGTGGAATCCCAGAAGGGTCAGAGGGAAGTAGGGAATAGAATATATTTGAAAAAATAATGCCTAAGAAGTTTCCAGATTTTGTGAAAACTATAAATCCACAGAGCCAAGGAGTACAGCACATTTCCAGCAGATTAAACATAAAGAAACCAACACAAGAACTATCTTAGAATTGCTGAAACAGTAATAAAGAGAAAATCTTAAAAGAATCTAAAGTGAAATGACACATTATATAAAAGAAAACACAGGAAAGACTAAACACCTCTAAGAGGTAGTATAAGGCATGAGGCAATGAGGTGACATCTTTAAAGTGTTGAAAGCTCAAAAGTCAACCTGGAACACTAACCAACTCAGCAAAAACGTCTTTCAAAAATTAAGGTGAAATTCCTTTTTTCCGTCAAACAGAAGGCAAGGTAATTAGTTGTTGGCAGACCTATACCACAAGAAGTGTTAGAGATTTTGAGGCAGAAGGAAAATCATATCAGCAGGAAACATGGGTATACACAAAGGAATAAAACATCAGAAGTGCTAAATATGTGAATAAGTAAAAGTGTTTTGTTTCTTAGGTTTCTTTAAGGATAATTTCTTTAGAGATGATTAACCATTTAAAGTGGACAGATGACTTAGGATTCTCCTAAGTAGGGGTTGGTGAGGCTACCAAGGAGCGCTTTCCACTTGTTTTCTCAGTAGGTCTTGCTCTCTGTGGCACTGCACGTTAGCGTAGGTGAGTGCAGAGCTATCCGGATGATTTTTTGTGGCCCGGTAAGACGCTCAGAAATGCACAGCTCATGCCATATATGAAATTAAAAGAGCCACTTTTTAGTGGGCTTTACTATGTCAAATGTTGTGTTGACTATGCGTCCTTTATGTTCTTCTAGAAAAACCCCACAGCGTCAGAGTTCAGCTGAGAGCTGTTCCCATTTGCTCACTTTTAGCAGGTACTTATGTAAACTTACACTCAAATCATCTCTCTTCTGTAAACCAAATCCCAAATCCCGACTTTCTTCTATTAAATATTAATTCCACTAGGTGGAGGCATTTGCTTAGTTTTGTGGTTCTCACGAAAGCCGAGCATTAACAAGTCTAATAAGCAGGGAAACGAGTCAGAAAAAAAGGCCCACAGCCCTCCCAAGCGTGGTGGTTTGCATTGTGTTAGCTTGGCAAGTGCATCCCCATTACTACATGGAGTTCCGCTGAGCAACAGGGCTTAGGGGCACCTGTCCCCATGCAGTTGAACATCTGTGGAGAACTTTTGAGTCCCCCAGAACTTAACTGTCGATGGCTTGCTGCTGACCAGTGGTCATACCGAGAACATAAACAGCTGAGGAGAGAACATGAAACATGCATGTTTTGTATATCATGTGCATCGTGTGCTATATTCTTACAATCAAGTAAGCTGGAGAAAAGGGATGTTATTAAGAACATCGTATGGAGGGACCTGGGTGGCTCAGTCTGTGAACCGCTGCCTTCAGCTCAGGCCATGGCCTAGGGTCCTGGAACAGAGCCCTGCCCAGTGGGGAGTCTGTTTCTCCCTCTGCCTCTGCCCCTACCCTGCTCACAGTCTCTCTCTCTGTTTTTCTCTTTCACATAAATAAATGAAATTTTAAAAGAAAGAATATCACAAGGAAGAGAAAACACATTTATAGTACTGGACTGTTGTTTATCTAAATTTAAAGTTTATATCAATTCTTGATAAGACGAGTCGTCTGTCTGTATCTATACCACTATTGTCTTATAGGATACAGACCACTGTAGATGTTATGGGTATTTCTGACACCAGGATGAAAAGATGGTGTACAGTCTGTAAGTGTTGATGAACTTTGATGTTTTATCATAGATTTGTGTATGTTTTAGGGTAGTAAATGATAAAATAGACTAGTATCTACATGTATTTTATGCGTTTATGACACAGGTAACTTTTTCATAATTCTTCCACTCTTTTTAGGCTCCACAATTCATTTGTGAGTTTTTAAAATTGCTGCAAATCTCTAAATAATTTTCCAGTATATTTATTGAGGAAAAAATGTATGTAAGTGGACCTGTCCAGTTCAGACCCTTGCTGTTTGACAGTCAACTGTGTTTGCTTTTAATGTTTAGCAAAGGAAAGTAGCACGTTTTCTAAGCTGATAATGTCTAAATGTTTTCTTCCTGCTGGTTGGATTTTAAACCAACTTCTAAGGGCTGAATCGATTGTTAACCGGGCCTCTTACATTTTCTCACTTAATCCTGTCAGGTGGGTTTTTTTTTTTTTTTCCTGTGAGGCGGTTCTTGCATTGCACAGTGATGTATGAAGAGTCTGTAGCAGTAACATGTATGCTTATTTCATTGTAACCAAGATGATAACATGAAGAACATTATTAACATATACATATTTTTATGTAATACTTTAGTCTTTGTATCAGTAACTCAACATAAAATGTCACCTCCTCAGATTATGGGGAAACTATTGTTTTGTGAATGTTCTGTGCAGGCGGCACAGATGTGTGAGGCACTTCTTGAAGTAGCTGAAATGTGAAAGGCCTAAAGGATTGTGGGATTTTTCAGCTTGAAGCTTTTTTGTTGTCATCTTTCTGGGTTTCTTCTTTGCTGTTTTTATTGGTACCAACGTTATATGGAAACAATATCTTCCCAGTTAAATAGGAAATTCATCTGCTCTTTATTTTGTATTTGAAGTTTGAATGCTCTGTGTCATCAGTTCATTGACTTCAAGGAAGTAGGTCTCTGAAATGTTGCACTTTATGGGAGGAAGCCAGTTCTCTTCTTGTGCAAGTGGTTTTTTTAAGTCTTTCTTGGAGGAGAACTATTGTCTCAGTTTTATTGTTTCAAAGATGCTCTATTAATCATCTACAGCTGCTCTCATAAATGGTTCAAAAACGCAACAGACTTTTGTCCTTTAATCCCTTAGAGAAGATCTAGTGACTGATGTTTGCTTTCTATCTTCATTGTACATCTGTGGGGAAGGGGACAATCCAATGTTGATGAAAGTGTCATTAGAAAGAATTCTAAGTTTTCATATCTCACATGTGTCGTATATAAAAAATAAATTTGATTTTTCATTTAAAACAGTTATTTGGTATACATTGAATAAAAACTGAGATGTCTAATTCGTGCACAAATCTTAAAATTTATCTTTTTCTCTAGGATGAAAGCCTGGCCCGCCAGTTGGTGGAGCTAGGCTACCGCGGGACTGGAGAGGTGGTGAAGAGGGAAGATTTTGAAGCAAGGAAGGCCGCGATAGAGATCGCACGGCTGGCTGAAAGAACTCAGAAGAAGTAAGTGTCCGTGTTCCAAATCTAGATTTTATATCATCATGTAGAGTCTCTGGAAAAGTCTAATTCCAGTGGCCCTGTTGTAATTTAGAAACATTGGCTGGAGCAGGTAGAACTTGAAATATCCCAAGCATGCGTTGTTCTGGTCAGGAACTGCAGGAACTGTGATGTGCTTGCAAGAAGTCACATGCAACTTGAAGCTATGAATTTAGAAATATAAACACCAAAATACTGTCATTAGACTAATAAAGTCTTATTAAAAAGTAAGTCAGTGTTATTGGCTTTATGTATTTATATACTAAAAATATAAGTGACTTTTGCCTTAGAATTCTTTGTACTTTTGAGACCTATAAGTCTTTGACATCATTTATGTACTTATGTTTCTGAAAACATTATTTCATTCAACTTTATTAAAGATCACTGGCTTTTTTTAATGTGACTAATACAGGGTACATGAAGTAGGAATCTAATTAAATATGTTAGATATATTATGAAAGAGATGTATACCTGAAGTGAACCTTATCAATGGATAAGCCAGTATGAAAGGTGTGACAAAGCAATCATCTGTTTACTTTTTAAAAATGAATGCTAAAGCTGTGCCTGTTGAAGAGGACAACTACTTGGAAACTGGCACATTGTTTTTAGATATAATTTTTAAAACTGCCCTATAATTATGAGTAGAAATATCTCATGTATTTATCATGACAAATAATGTTTTGGTAGTGAAATGGGAATTGGTTCCAGGAGTGTGCAATTTTAATTGATTGTTCTAGTGGTTACTGTGCTTCATTACCAGGGAATTTTGGAATTTAATATACTGTTATTTGGTAATATATTAGTAATCTGATGCTACCATAACACATTACTACAAACTCAGTGGCTTAAAACAACATGAATGTATTTATTCATAGTTCTTTGGGTCAGAAGTTAAGAGGACAATGGCTCAGCTGGAGCCTCTGCTCAGTACCTCACAAGGTTGAAATCTGGGTGTTGGCTGGACCGAGTCGTTGTCTGGAGACTCTGAGGATGAATCTGCTTCCATACTCATTCAGGTTACTGGCCAGACTCAGTTTCTTGTGACTATGGAACTGAGGTTCCCATTTCCTTGTCCACTGTCATTTTGGGGCCTGGGCTGCGGGGTCCTACAGACTACCCACATTTGTCCTCATGCTTTCCATATGGTCCCCTTTCAGCAGTAGTAGTTCAAAATGCTCTCACCCTTCAAATTTCTCTGACTTCTTCTGCAGCATCTTTCCTGATTCTAGCCAGAGAAAGAGCTCTCCTTTTAAGGGCCCATGTGGTCACAGTGAGTCCGTCTAGATTATCGTGATCATCTCCTTATTTTAGGGTCTATAACCTTCATTACATCTGCAAAGTCCCTTTTTCTCTGTAAGGTAACATGTTTGCAGGTTCTAGGAATTAGGGCTTGGGCAACCTTGGGGTTCTGGCCCAAGGGCATTCTGCTTACGGCAGGTCCTTTATACAAAAGTTTGAGAATTTATTCAACATTGTTATACATGACTTCTGTTCTTAAAAAAATCTGAAATGATGCCAAGTATATGGGTACAGTGTGATGTGTCTTATATAAAACATCAGGGGAGTCTTCTCTTTCCGTACCAGTAGATGTTTATCAAGAGCGGAAGTGGAGAGATTTTTGTGAGATTTTGCAGGGAATTAATGTATATTCATATTTTATTAGAGACCTGTCCAATTCATACAAGAGAAGTTGGTCATGTTTAAAGTGTAAGTGTGCATCATGTCCACTTTGTGTTTGAGGATCAAAGTGAGTATTTGCTCTATGCAATAGTCGCTCTAACTGGCCAGAGCTGGAAGTCATCAGGCTACTTAAGTACCAGTCATGGGAGGCTAATCCCCACCCAGAGCTGCTAGAACTGGAAGGCCCTTTCATCTGCAGCTCCTCTGGCTGCCTTTGTAATGGGATGGGCCCCATATGTTGCCTCTGGCCCCATGAGGCAGTCACTTTGCTCTCTTCCCTCCTCCTCCAGCGTTAGTGACAGCAGGGCCAGCAGAGGGAGACCTAGAGTCAAATACGTCTTCGGCCTGTATTTGCAGGAGAATGACTTTGAAAATACACATGAATTATCTGCCTGTCTGCCAGCTGGAAAATTGTAAACTTGGAAACTTGAAACTTGGAAACAAGGAACACTTGATTCTACCATCAGATTATATTATATTACCTTCTCTAATGTGCCGGTGAGGAGTCCTTTGTAGATCCCAATCCTCTGCTCTGGTGATCATACAGCACCCATCTCAAGAAGCGCTGGTACCTAAGAGTCTTATTTACTTAGATTAGTTTCAGAGGTGAAGGAGTCTGGAGAGAAGAAAGTTAAAGGTACTTGGGGGGAGCATTGTGAGGAAGTGGTATTTTGGTAAGTATCTCTCGAAAAGAAGGCATAAGGTGAAAAAAATTATTGTGCTTTTAATTTAGTCATTCACTTTACAGATACTCATACACAACCATATTGCATTAGGCACTGTGCTAAATGCTGGGGATATGGGAGAACATAAGAGAGTCCCTGCCCTCAAGAAATCTGAGGGCTAGATAAATGAAAGACAGTTACATTGCTGGTGTGAATGTAAAATAGAAAACAGTTCGGCAGTTCTTCAGAAAGTTGAACGCAGACCCTGCAATTCCATTCCTAGGCATACATCCAAGAGAACTGAAGACATAGGTCCATTAGGAAACTTGGTCACCTGTGTTCATAGCCACATTATTCATAGTCACCGTAAAGTGGAAAGAATCCAACTGTCTATCACCTGACAAATGGGTAAAGACAAGGTGGCATAGAGACACATGGAATAGGATTTGGCCATGAAAAGGACAGAAGTACATATTGTCACTTGCTACCACATAGATAGAACCTGACAGCATTAGGCTAAGGGAAAGAAGGCAGACAAAAGAACCACATACTGTACAGTTCTGTTTGTACAAAATGTCCGAAGTGGGCACATGCATGGGGACAGAAAGTGGACTTGTGGTTGCCAAGGGCTGGGAGGAAGGGTGAATGGAGAATGACTGCTAAGGGGTATGGGGCTTCCTTTGAGGTGTTGAAATATTCCAGACTTGGAGAGGATTGCACAACTTGTAAATATACCGAGAACATTGAATCCCACACCTTAAAAGTTTGAATTTTATGGTATGTGAATTCTAGCTCGATAAAATCAATCACAACAGAAAAGGAGGCATTCTGTCATAGTTGCTGTGGTGACACCCTGAAGTTAAGATTTGGGGGATGTGAAGAACAGGGAAAGCTCTTCTTAAGGCAAGGCTGCTGGTGTGGCTCTTACAGGACAGGTAGGATTAATCCGGCTGCTGGTGTGGCTCTTACAGGGCAGGTAGGATTAATCTGGCTGCTGGTGTGGCTCTTACAGGGCAGGTAGGATTAATCAGGCAAAGAAGGATGTGAAGAGGGACACGGCCATTTTGCCTCAATTCTGTGACAAACTCTCCTCCTTCGAAAATCATCTTCTCTATCTCTTTGTCTAAATTCGTACCCGTTTCCTTGCTAAGACTTTTTCCCCTAAAGCTGTACAACTTACTTCCACATTTTCTGGGATAAACCATCTCTGCTTCATTATCATGTAGACATCATCTCTTACCTGTCCTCAACTGAGGTTCACAGCATCTGGTAGAGTAGCCATAAGGCAGAAAGAAACTTTAAATGTTGGGAAGGAGGAATGCGTATAGTTTTGTTAGTGAACTTTTTGTCAAGACTGAATGTTCTTCTCTCCAGGGTTTGGCCAAGGTATGTTAATGAGGAATCCCCATCATAAGTTCCAGAGAATTTCCATTTGTAGCGAGAAGTTCAGTTTGTTTCCACAGGTGATGGAGAGATGGACCTTAACTATTTGCGAAAAGAGGTTGAATAGTGGGTTCTTAGGGTATATTTAGTATTAGTTTAAGATGCTATTATTCCCATTCCTTTCAGCAAGCTAATGTCTATGGCATGCTGTTTTTTTGTTTTTTTTTTTTTTTTTTTAGATTTATCCATTTATCTTAGAAAGAATGAACGGGAGCAGGGGGTGGGGGAGGAGCAGAGGGAGAGGGACAAGCAGACTCTGTGATCCTAGGAGAGCCTGAGATCAGGAGTTGGATGTTCAAACAACTAAGCCAGTCAAGTGCCCCGAAATGCTCTTTATATTCACCCTGGCTTGCAGAGGAGGGCCACTGAATTTTTTTCTTAGTGATTTTGGTTTTATTCTGACCAATGTATTTCTGATGGCTATGGTGACTTGGTGTCCTCTGGGTCCGTGGACCATAATCCTTGGTGGATCTTCTGGCCTCACAGAATATGTCCATTCTAGCCTGCCCAGTTTTCTGAGCCTTTAATCCCTTCCTCAAAATTCTGTCTCTGCAATTAAGGCATTTCAGCTCTAGACATTGTGGGTCATTGCTGGTTTCCAGTTTCTTGGAGTCACCTTAGCAGTGACTTTGCACCGTCTTCTGGGATCCTTACCAAAATGCTATGTCTTGTGTTCTGAGGAGGTGCAGCAAGTCAGCAAATTCTGATACACTCAGTCTTATTTCTGGCTCTCCTGGTCTAGATTTATCTCCCAGTCCTGCTTATGTGCTATCTAGGTGCACAGCTCCTTTGGGAGTAATGTCCATTTCCTCTCTTACCAGACCTAACATGTCCCTGCCTGTGATTTAACTCTTTTATATGCCTGAGGGCCAGAAGCAGAACTGGGGACATCTCCTGAGGTAGACATATGTTGTCTCATGGGAGGAAGACCTCTGTGTTTTCCTTCTGTTTTGCTTCTGGTGGTTAGAGTTGGATAGTTCTTAATGGAGACGTTGAGATCACTTCTTCAGACTCAGAAGATTAAGAAGTAGTCTGGGGAGGTCCACGTCTCAGGAACATCTACTCATGTGTGTGTTGGGATCCTGGGTTTTCTTAATGAGAATTCTGATTTTGCTGTTACAAACCTGCCCCTGCTGAACATCCGAGTGTCTTTGGACTTCAGCCACTGAGACTATCCAATCCCGTGCTGGATTCATCCTGTGCTCGCCCACCGCGTGAGGTGAGGACTTCTTTGTAAGCTAGCAAAGACACTGGTTTGTTTTTTTGTTTGCTACAGTTGTTGGTTACTTGCCCTCAGTTTTGCATTACCAACCTTAGGGCATCAGTGTAATTTAGGGACAGCTAGCTATGTAATTGCATTGTTGTTACATTGTATCACTATCCATACATTTCAAATGCCTGAATCATCCCACTGGCTAGGGCACTCCATTTTAATCGAACAGCATCCTGGTTTTCCACGTGTGAATGAGTGTTTTAACACTGGGCTCTCTACCTTGTGCTGGGGCTTTCTGCACACCACTTAACCTCGAGCGCTCTGGACCTCATTACTAAAGGGCTCGTGGTGAGAGATAGAGTCCCCAAAGTCCATTTTACGGCCTGCTTTTTCAGACTATTCCAGGTACAGTCTGTCACAGACTAGCCTTTCTAGGAAGCCGACACAGAGATGAAGTTAAGAATTCAGAAGTTAACTGGGAAGTAAAAAACAAAAAAACATAATGAGAAAAAAACATAAAAAGTAAAAAACAAAAAGAAAAGGCTGGAAGTAAAATTAGGGGGAAGTGTCAGACCTTGATGCTCACCTGGCTGAGTCCCTTTCAGGTCAGTGGAGTGTTTGCAAAGCAAGATTATGTTAAAGGGATCCCACAATTGGTGGAATCTGATAGATCTAAGGTCTGTTTGATCTTAGAGCCATTGTCTTGCTTCATGATTTACGGAGGCCATTCTGAGAACAGCACGACATCTGCTCATCGGTTGAGGCTGACCAAGAAAGCTAACTGGAAGCACTCACCTAACTCTTTCTTTCTTCCGTCCCTCCCTTCCTTTCTTCCTTCCTCTCTCTCTCTTTCTTTTTAAGATTTCATCTGTGTATTTGTCAGAGAGAGAGAGAGAGCGAGCGAGCGCAAGCACAAGCAAGGGGAGTGGCAGGCAGAAGGAGGAGCAGGCTCTGCGCTGAACAAGGAGCCTGATGTGGGGACTCAATCCCAGGACTCTGGGATTGTGATGACCTAATCCAAAGGCAGACACTTAACTGACTGAGCCACCCAGGCATCCCCCTAACCATATTATTTGAAGCCAGGCAACAATTCCTTTAATTTTTTAATTCATTTTTAGAATTCAGATTTATTGATGTTTTTAAGTTGTTTGATTTAATGACTTGTGAAAAACATACATAGTAGTGAGACATTCACCACAGTCAGGATGCTAATATCTTCATAACTTCAGAAGTTACACCCCTTTATATCTGTGCCCTCCTGGCAGTCCCTGGCAACCACTCATCTGATTTCTGTCCCTAGAGTTTTGGCCTTTTCCAGAATGTCACATCAGTAGAATCATATAGCTGTTTTTTCACTAAGGCTTTTGAGATCATGAGTTTGCATGTATGTTTGTTCTTGTTTATTGTTGAGTAATATTCTGTTTTATAGATGGACAGTTTGTGTATTTATACATTTTCCAGTTGATGGATTTTTTTTTTATTGTAATATGTTTTCTTCATTTTGTATCAGGTTAATTTTGGTCCCATAAAATGCCTTGGGAAGTTTTACTTGTTCTTTCAAATATCCTGGAAATAATGTGTAGAGTTGGTGTTATTTCTTCCTTAATCGTTTGGTAGCATTTACCAATGAAACCTAGTCCTGACATCTTCTTTGTGAGAAGGCTATTAACTGCAAATTTAATTTCTTGTAGATAATAAGGAAGTTAAGGTTACTTATTTCTTTCAGAATAAGGTTTTGTAGTTTGTATCTTTCAGATAATTTTTTCATTACATTTCTGTATCAGATATACATAGGCACAAAATTGTCGTAATACTGTATTAAATCATTTTAATATATGTAGAATCTGTAGGGATGTTTCCTCTTTAATTCCTCATATTAGTAAATTAATCCTGATTTAACTATGTAGGAGTTTACTAATGTTTTCGAAGAACTAACTTTTGAACTATAATGACTTTTCTCTAGTATTTCTGTTTCCTATTTCATTGTTTTCTGCTCTTCATCATTTCCCTCATGTTGCATTGGATTTAGTTTTTTCTCTTTCTGGCGTCTTAAAGTAGAATCTTAGATATTGATGTTAGACCTTTCTTCTTCCTCTTGGTACTCTTTTAGTTGGATTTCAACAATTTTGGTGTTTGTTTTGATTTTCATTCAATTAAAAAGATTTTAAAATTTCCTTTGTGACCCATGAGTTATTTTGAAGTTGTTGTTTAACCTCCAAATATTACATTTTTGAAATATCTTTTTGATACTGATTTCTTGTTTAATTCTGACATGAAAGGAGAATAAATTCTGTATTATTTCTTTCTTTTAAAATTTATTGAGATGTACTTTTTGCCCCAGAATATGGGTTATGTCAGTGACTGTTCCAGCAACATTTGAAAACATTTTGCTGTTGTAGGTGGAATGTTCTTTAAAAAAGTCAGTTAGGTCAAGTTGTTTGGTTCTGTTTTCAGGCTTTCTGTATCCTTACTGATTTTCTGTCTCCTTGCTCTGACTAGTGTTACCAACTCCCAACTATAATAATGGATTTTTCTGTATATTTTTTTTCAGTTTTATCTATTTCTACTTTATGTATTTTAAGGTATGAACTTTATGATTACTAAGTTTTCTTGACATATAAAAGTCAAGAATTGACTCCTATATCATTTTAAAAATGTCCTCTTTATTCCTGGTAATGACTTTTTTTCCTGAAGTTTACTTCCTCTGATACTCATATAGTTACTTGAGTTTTTATTTTACTCTTTTATTTTACGCTTTGAGTTTTTATTTTACTTTTACTTTTAACTTACTTTTTTAACTTTTACTTTTAACTTATGAATATTTATAGATTTAAGATGGATTTCTTATGTACAGTTTTGCCTTTTTAATTCAGTCTTCAAGTACTGCCTTTAATTAGTATATTTGGATGATTTATGTTTATGTAATTATATATATGATTTTATATATATGCATATATATATGATTTAAATCTACCATCTTGCTGTTTTCTGTGTGTCAAATTTTGCCTTTACCTGACTTCCTTTAAGTATAGTTTTTAGAAATGATCCATTTTTTTTTCATATTTGACTTTTTTATACTTCTTCAAACTTTTTTTTAGTGATTGTTCTTCTCTAAAAAACTAGTGTAATATTCAATTTTAGCTTCTAATAGTCTATATTCAAATAATATTATAGCCTTTTCATGTAGTGTGTAAGAACTTTGCCCCAGTTCCATTTTCCCCATGTTTTTTTCTATTTTGTCATACATTTTTACTTCTTTTTTTTTAATTTTTTATTTATTTTCAGCATAACAGTATCATTATTTTTTCACCACACCCAGTGCTCCATGCAATCCGTGCCCTCTATAATACCCACCACCTGGTACCCCAACCTCCCACCCCCCCTGCCACTTCAAACCCCTCAGATTGTTTTTCAGAGTCCATAGTCTCTCATGATTCACCTCCCCTTCCAATTTACCCCAACTCCCTTCTCCTCTCCCAACTCCCCTTGTCCTCCATGCTATTTCTTTTTTTTTTTTTTTTTTTTTTTTAAAGATTTTATTTATTTGTCAGAGAGAGCGAGCGAGAGAGCGAGCACAGGCAGACAGAGTGGAAGGCAGAGTCAGACGGAGAAGCAGGCTCCCTGCGGAGCAAGGAGCCCGATATGGGACTCGACCCCAGGACGCTGGGATCATGACCTGAGCCGAAGGCAGCTGCTTAACCAACTGAGCCACCCAGGCGTCCCTCCATGCTATTTCTTATGCTTCACAAATAAGTGAAACCATATGATAATTGACTCTCTCTGCTTGACTTATTTCACTCAGCATCATCTCTTCTAGTCCCGTCCATGTTGCTACAAAAGTTGGGTATTCGTCCTTTCTGATGGAGGCATAATACTCCATAGTGTACATGGACCACATCTTCCTTATCCATTCGTCCGTTGAAGGGCATCTTAGTTCTTTCCATAGTTTGACGACCGTGGCCATTGCTGCTATCAACATTGGGGTACAGAAGGCCCTTCTTTTCACTACATCTGTATCTTTGGGGTAAATACCCAGGAGTGCAATGGCAGGGTCATAGGGAAGTTCTATTTTTAATTTCTTGAGGAACCTCCACACTGCTCTCCAAAGAGGCCGCACCAACTTGCATTCCCACCAACTGTGGAAGAGGGTTCCCCTTTCTCCACATCCCCTCCAACACCTGTTGTTTCCTGTCTTGTTAATTTTGGGCCATTCTAACTGGTGTAAGGTGATATCTCAGTGTGCTTTTAATTTGAATCTCCCTGAGGGCTAGTGAAGATGAACATTTTTTCATGTGTCTGATAGCCATTTGTATGTCTTCACTGGAGAAGTGTCTGTTCATGTCTTCTGCCCATTTTTTGATATGATTCTCTGTTTTGTGTGTGTTGAGTTTGAGGAGTTCTTTATAGATCCTGGATATCAACCCTTTGTCTGTACTGTCATTTGCAAATATCTTCTCCCATTCCGTGGGTTGCCTCTTTGTTTTCTTGACTGTTTCCTTTGCTGTGCAGAAACTTTTGATTTTAATGAAGTCCCAGAAGTTTATTTTGGCTTTTGTTTCCTTTGCCTTTGGAGATGTATCTTGAAAGAAGTTGCTGTGGCTGATAGCGAAGAGGTTACTGCCTATGTTCTCCTCTAGGATTTTGATGGATTCCTGTCTCACGTTGAGGTCTTTTATCCATTTTGAGTTTATCTTTGTGTATGGTTTAAGAGGATGGTCGAGTTTCATTCTTCTACATATAGCTGCCCAGTTACATTTTACTTATAAGTAGGTTGCAAATTCTATAATACATTGTTACTATTTCACATAAGATCCTGATCTTATTAAGTGATTCAAAATAAAATATATTCTTTTACATTGACCCTCATTTGATCATTTTGGGTACTTTTCATTTCCTTGTTCAGATCAAAATTTCTATTTGAAAGTGCTGTTGTAACTCTGTATCTTCTTTTAAGCTTTTTTACTGTGCAGGTCTGCAAGCAGTGAATTTTCCTCACCTGTCAGTTGTTGACAAAAATATTTTTCTTTGCTTTTGAAAGATATTTTTTGCTGGATGTAGAATTCAGTGTTCAGATCCAGCTTCAGCACGTCTGCAGTCGCTGCACGTCTATGCCCGAGGAGTCAGCCTGGGCTTTTGGTCTCCCCAGCTCTTGCTCTTTTCCTAGCAACAGTGCATCTCTGTGTCTGTCATATGCCTAAAATGTAATGTTTTATACTTTGTTTACCTGGTTTGTGTTCTGACAGTTACCATTTTCTGCTTTATGAGCTTGATCGAGTGATCATCTTCAGTGTTTTCATCTAGAAAGATGGATCATTTCTATCCTTTAGATTTGTAGGGATTAAGTACTATAAGTGATGCTGTGTTGTAGTTTAATTAATTATAGTATGTTATATTGCTAATTATAAGACCAGTACTTCCAATTTAATCTCATTAATTTCTTACATCCATTTTCATAAGCATGAATACTATCAGCTAAAATTCTTTTTTCTTAAATTCTTTTCATTTGTTTTTATGAGATAATTGGCTTTGTTTCATGTTCATTGGAATTCTAATTCTTCTGAATAAATGCATATATGAAACTTGTTATTGAGAGATCATTTCAAATGAACATTTTCCTAATAAGATCTAGGTACCAAAATGTTGGGTGGAGCTCTTCTGTCATGAAAAAGGGTGTGATTAAATCAGATTATTTCACAGAACACTCACTGCGACTGCGAGTTATGTGATACCAGTAAATGCTCACTGTCAATTGGACGGATATTGAAATCACTGAGACCTGCATTCTGAATTTTTCTCTCTTCCTCCCTCATCCTGTCTCCTTTTTTCCCTCTTTCACTCTTTTTTTCCTTCTTTTCTGTCTCTCCAACAAGCAATTACAGATATTATTGATCTTTTCAAGAAATATATCTCTCTATCAACAACTGTATATTATCTTTTTGGTGACTACACATATCAACATAGTCATAAGTGCAATTAATTTTAACTCAGGGAACTGTAAATGGACCCATTGCTTAGATGAATTGATTATTTTTGCATTTGACATGTTGTCACCATTGCCACATTTAGTTTTAGATCTTAGCCTCTTTGAGCATAAAAGTAGATAATCACAGAGAAAACCATGTAGACAAAATGTAATACTGATGATAGATCAGCTAATTATAAATTAAAAAGCAAATACAGTTTATATTTTTGAAAAGTCATAGCCTTTTTCTTCAGAGTATTATTTAAATTCTGGTTTTTGTTGTATTGTTTTAGCTCTTGGCTAAAATTTTGTGAACTCATTCAGTAGTCATTCATAACCCCTTTGTAGGCAAATTTATGGATCTTCTCTCAGATTAAGTGGATTTGCTTGACTGCCTCTGATGCCTTTAACAGCAATTTGGGATTTCTTGAAATGTTCTCTTCCTTTGGCTTTTATTACCTTATAACCTACCCTTTTTCCTGGTTTGTTGTTGTCTGCTGTCTCTGCAGTCTCTGCTTCCTTCTTCTTAGCACCTTGGTTCTCTCTCCAAAAACAGTTCTTCAGTATTTTCACCTCACCTTGTATTTACTGTTTTCATCTCAGCTACTTTTAGGTTTTCAGTTATCCTGGGCCCAATCTGCAGTCCTGATGTTTCTTCTGGGATTTTAGTTCTGTGTCTGTTTTTCAATATTGTGAAGCCAATAATAAAGTACAAAACCCTGTCCCATTATTATTCTCTTACAGATCTGGTCCACATACACAAATACCAATTTTTTTTTTTTTAGCCTCAAGTCTTTATATTTTCAATCTACTTGATGATCGGTTCTTTTTTTTTTTTTTTTTTAAGATTTTATTTATTTGACAGAGATCACAAGTAGGCAGAGAGGCAGGCAGAGAGAGAGAGAAGAAAGCAAACTCCCCACAGAGCAGAGAGCCCGATGTGGGGCTCAATCCCAGGACCCTGGGATCATGACCCAAGCTGAAGGCAGAGGCTTTAACCCACTGAACCCCCCAGGCGCCCCCCTTGATGATCAGTTCTAAACAACAATAAACAGTGGGTTCCTGTCGACTCTTGTCTATGCTTGCTCCCATGCTAATGCATTTGCCACGACTTTTATACATTGTTAATTCAGTTTTTCTTTAGGTCGACTTGGTTTATTGTGGTGTCTTACCAGATTGCTTAGTCTGTTTTCTTCACCATCTACTACCAGTTGCCAGATCACGCTTCTGAGAAACAGCTTTCAAATGTCTTTCTCTCATCCCTACCCCTTCACATTCCTTTATCTTTCCTTTGACTATCTAAATCTGCATTCCTACAAAAGAATTTGGGGTGGCTTGCAAGGGAAATATGAACCTCCGGGCAATAAGATTTTAAAAGGTGGAGAAAAAAAAATATAAATGTTGAAGAAATGCAATGAAGCTGAGGTTGAGGTTAGTGCCTGAAATGTATGCCAGATTTGGGAAGATAATTCAAAGGGGAAAACATTTACATTCTAAAATTCCACCTGAAACAACAAAACCATTGACCAGAATTGTAGATATTCCTGGTTCTAAGAGGTATGGGGAAGGCAAAATTTTCCTTGATCCTCATAGTGTCCCTGGACGGGCCTGAAAATTAAACTGATAAACACAGATTAACAGGAGAAAAGATTATAAATTTATTTACATGTTTTATGTGAACAGGAGCCTTCAAGGGGAAATAAAGACCCAAAGAAGCAGACCTGCTTCTTTGGGTCTTTAGTATTTTAGTATTTTAGTATTTTAGTATTTTATGCTAGGTTTGATGAAAAGTGGACAGTATGGGGGAATGTGGTAGGTTAAAGAATATGAGGTAATTGTGGTAAACTGGGGGACACTTAGCAAGGCTTGTTTGTTAGGATTCTTCTTGGCAGTCCTTGGTCTTCAGAGAGAATGATGCTCCTTTCCCTTGCGTATAGGGAACACACCTCTAACACGAGGGTTTTATGACTACTTCAGGGAAGGGGAATGAGGAAGGAGGAGGTCAGAGCGACCTTCCTGCTTCTGCTTAAACTATTACGAATGCCAAGGGGCCATATTTTGAAGTAGTGTGACCTGAGCACCATCAGCTCTGAGGTTCTTTTACCCTATAAGTAGTTACGTAATGAGAACCTAGTATAAGAGTGAACCATGTCACCATCAGCATTTTATAGTGAAAATAAAAGCAAGTTTTACAGAAAAAAGCAATTCACTCTTACCCTACAGGATCAATAGGAGTTTTTATGCTTAAGACTTAAAATCCTACCAAATCACCTAATTTTATCTACCAGATGTTACCTTTTACTTATTAGGCAAATATATTGAGCCATTATCTTAAATTAATATTGTAGAAATATTGCTGTTTGTATTTATTTTCATCCAAATTGTTCTGTTCTTCCTGGTTTTCCTTCTCTCATTGGAATTCAAGATGTCACAGATTTTTAAAAATTGACATTGCTCTTGTGCTGCTTTGGATATCCACTTGGGTGTGTTCTGGTGAGACATTAGGTGTAGTCTAGTGGGAAATCTTAGGGACGTTTTCTTAAGGTGATTAGGTTATTAAGGCTCAAGAGCCCTTGAATTCACTTGACTTTGACTTTTATTCAAAATGCCTTACCTGCTTAGTATGCTTTTCCTCCCAGGAATTTTTTTTCCTTTTCTTTTACATCTTCCCTTACTCGTGACTTAGAATCCTCCTGTAAACAGACACACAGACGCACAGACACACACCCCAAGCACATCGATCTGTTCTACTACCTACTTACTTATCTTTTCTACAAACCAGAGGATCAGGACACTTAACTCATAGAATATGAAAGGTGCTGCTAGACATAGGGACATATATTCTATTTTTATGGTGAGGATTATGCTGAGGATTCAAAGCAAAATTATTCTAGTATTCTATATTACTTGTAAATATTTGAATGATGCGGATATTAGAAAACCAATCTTTATTAAAGAGTCTGGCACTCAACTAGCAATGTTTCAGTTATAATCTGCGAATGAAACAGTCAAGCGGCAATACTATTGGTGCCTCAGAACTCATTTTGTCTTGGGTCGCCTGGGGGGCTTGGTCAGTTAGGTGTCTGCCTTGGCTCAGGTCATGGTCCCAGGGTCCTGGGAGTGACTCCTGTGTTAGGAGGCTCCCTGCTCAGCCAGGAAGTCTGCTTCTCCCTCTGCCTCTTCCCTCCCCTACTGTACTCTCCCTCTCTCTGTGTCAAATAAATAAATAAAATCTAAAAAAAAAAAAAGAACTCATTTTGTCTGCATTTTGAACCACTGTGGTCCTCTGGGTGCTGGGATAAGCCTGAAAGAAATGCACTTGCTGTAGTACCAATTTGAAGAGATGAGAAGAAAAACACTTATTTAGTGATCAGTCAGAACAAAAATTTTCATACAAGATTTATGAGATGTGAATAATTGGAGGGCAAGAATTTGTTCAGAAAAATCAACACATGAGGCCAGAACACTGATGGTATTTGTTTTGGAAAACAAAGTTAATATCATGCCTATCACTTCCTTTTCAATTTAAGGACCTCGGGAACGCAGAACTGAATGGATTGTGCTCCTCAATCCATGGCATGCCATTGCCATGAGTCTCTGCTGTGCTTCTCTTTAATGAAAAAAATTTTAAGTATTTCCCTTCTTTATCCCACATTTTCACTCACATTCCTCTGTTCACACACTTTGGGGAGGAAGAATTCACACTACCCTTTCAGGTTCTTTTAGCTGGACTAAGAATCAGATTGATATGAGATAACAGGGAAAAAATCAGATTTAATAGCATATGGATAAGGGATGCAGAGAGACCTGGAAATCCTAGACAGTGAGCAACATGATGTTTATATGAGTTAAGGAGGGGGTAGGAGTCTGAGTGTTCAAAGCGTAGAAATACCATTACAGGAAAGTAAACAGAGATGTTTGGAAAACAAAGATTGTCCTGTTATGCAGATAATTTTCTTAAAGAGTAATCTCAATTAATAGCTTTCTTCCTGGTAAAGTGGGCAGTTGAGTTAATGAGTTTCTTTGTGAGTCTGCTGGGTTGGATTGCTTTTTTTTTTTAATTTATTTTTTATTTATTTTCAGCATAACAGTATTCATTATTTTTTCACCACACCCAGTGCTCCATGCAATCCGTGCCCTCTCTAATACTCACCACCTGGTTCCCCAACCTCCCACCCCCCGCCCCTTCAAAACCCTCAGGTTGTTTTTCAGAGTCCATAGTCTCTCATGGTTCACCTCCCCTTCCAATTTCCCCCAACTCCCTTCTCTCTAACTCCCCATGTCCCCATGCTATTTGTTATGCTCCACAAATAAGTGAAACCATATGATAATGGACTCTCTCTGCTTGACTGATTTCACTCAGCATAATCTCTTCCAGTCCCGTCCATGTTGCTACAAAAGTTGGGTATTCGTCCTTTCTGATGGAGGCATAATACTCCATAGTGTATATGGACCACATCTTCCTTATCCATTCGTCCGTTGAAAGGCATCTTGGTTCTTTCCACAGTTTGGCGACCGTGTCCATTGCTGCTATGAACATTGGGGTACAGATGGCCCTTCTTTTCACTACATCTGTATCTTTAGGTTAAATACCCAGGAGTGCAATTGCAGGGTCATAGGGAAGTTCTATTTTTAATTTCTTGAGGAACCTCCACACTGCTCTCCAAAGAGGCTGCACCAACTTGCATTCCCACCAACAGTGTAAGAGGGTTCCCCTTTCTCCACATCCCCTCCAACACCTATTGTTTCCTGTCTTGTTAATTTTGGGCCATTCTAACTGGTGTAAGGTGATATCTCAGTGTGCTTTTAATTTGAATCTCCTTGAGGGCTAGTGATGATGAACATTTTTTCATATGTCTGATAGCCATTTGTATATCTTCATTGGAGAAGTGTCTGTTCATGTCTTCTGCCCATTTTTTGATACGATTATTTGTTTTGTGTGTGTTGAGTTTGAGGAGTTCTTTATAGATCCTGGATATCAACCTTTTGTCTGTACTGGTTGGATTGCTTTTAGCTCAAAATGATGTTCATGCCAAAGTGGTCTACCCTGGGGCAGGGTGCCTTGGTCCCTATGCACACCTCCTTAGAATATGTATTTCCCTTGCTTTCTTCCTTTTGTACATTTATTTAAATATATGCTTTTTAGAAAAATGTTTTAATTTTTACAGAAATGTGAATTTCACTATCTATATATTATATTTCTTATAATTTGTAGTAGATTCAGTGAGTGGGGTTTCAGTACAGGTAGTCATATTCACAAATAATGTTATATTACCTTTCTTCTGATCATTTGCTTAATTTCTTCTTTTTTTATTGTACTTCTAAGTTACTTCAGTACATGGGTGAATGGAATTGTTGATAGTGGGCTTTCTTGTGTTGTTCCTGGTTTTAAAGTGATAATATCTACCGTTCCCCTGTTTATATGGTGTGTTTGCCATGGAAACTCTGTGTGTGTGTGTTTGACATGGAAAATTCCCTTTTATATGCAGTTAATGGAGATAGATGATTAAATGATATTTTCCCTTTATTAAAGCAGTACAAGATATTTAAGGAATATTCTAATACTAAACTATCCTTGCATTCTTGGGATAAATGCAGCTTGGTTTATTATTTTTATTATTCATTGTTGGATTCAGTTAAATGATAATAAATTATTTGGACTGTCTACCAATGTAATCTCCTAATCCCTTTTACCTGGTATCTTCGTTCAGGACTTCTTCTTTTCTTTTTCCTTTTTAAGATTTTATTTGTTTATTTTTATTATTATTATTTAAAAAATATTTTACTTATTCATTAGAGAGAGAGCGTGAGAGAGAGCACAAGCGGTGGGGACGTGCAGAGGCAGAGGGAGAGGCAGACTCCCCACTGAGCAGGGAGCCAGCTGTGGGACTTGATCCCAGGACCTTTGGGATCATGACCTGAGTCAAAGACAGACACTTAACTGACTGAGCCACCCAGGCACTCAAGATTTTATTTATTTATTTGAGAGACTGTGAGTGAGAGAGAGCATAAAAAGAGGGAGGTCAGAGGGAGAAGCAGAATCCCTGCTGAGGGGGGGTCCTGGGATTGCAGGATCATGACCTGAGCAGAAGGCAGGTGCTTAGCCCATGGGACCACCCAGGGGTCCTGGACTTCACCTTCTGACTAGCTTCCTGTCCCAATACCCTGCCCATGTAGGGTTAAATCATTTTGAGGGTCTAAGGATTTATTAAAATATGCTCAATTATCATAGCTCTGGTCCAACACTCATGCAACTAAAAGCAGGGCAGTCCCTACCTGTTTCTAGATATTATAGACCAGGCAAGACTGGACACAAATCAGAGCAGAAACTCAGAGGTATCTGATGGAGGAAGGGTAAGTGGAATACTGTTTGGTTTGAGCTGTGCCATGGTATCAGAGAGGACTGGAATGATAAGTCTTTGGGAGAAAATGTTTATTTGAGAGCAAAGATGGTTTTGTCACTGAGAGATCAAGATCTACTGCCTGGGCAATTCATATTCTGCACTACTTTGGCTGAGTTAAAGCGTTTTTACTCTATGCTTCCATTGTTTAATAGGTGTTATAAAGAGTTAATATTATTGAACACAGACTAAAATTCAGATATTTAGTACTAAAATGATTTTATCAATAGTTATTTAATTTTTAAAACAAATTCATGGATCGTAAAATTGAGGCACAAAGTGAAGAAATGTATTTGTTCCGAGCTGAAGACTTAAATCCAGGCAGAGTGGCCCCAGAGCCCACAATGGTTTTCTACTTTGAGAATTTATTACCAGAGAGATTTAAAAATTTTTTCTAAGGATCATGCCTTCAGTGAGAAGGTTATAGTTTATGTTTAATGAATCTTAACTTGATTATTACAAATTAACAGAGAAAAGATCTTATAAAGGAAATGGAGCAACTTAAACCTGTGGCATGCAGTCTTTTGCTCTTTTTACCAAGTTGAATGAAGATTTTAAACTAAATTCAATCCTATCAAACTCCTCACTTTTTATCAAGTAATTGAAGTAATCATTTAGAACTATACTAATAGTTATTATTAATAATCTGTACCTTCATTTAACTCTTGGTTACTGTATTCATTAAAATCAGTTAACATATTTATGGCATATGATTTAGCCTGGAAAACTTAAAGATACTTATGTTCTACATGAACACAGGTATATGCACATGCGCACGCGTGCGCGCGCACACACACACACACACACACTTTCTTTGTCTTCTCTTCCTCTGTCTTTTCATGTGTTTAAAGCCACTACTGAAGGAAAAATAACTAAACAGAGCAGTAGATATTTGCCAAAATACTACATTTAGCTCTCAAACTTTTTAGCATAGTCAGTGATTAATTTGCTTAGTTGACAAGTTATTTTTCTTGTTTGCTTAAATTTTTGTTTAATGGGAAAAATATTTAAAATACAATCAGAAAATCATGTGTTTGTTTTAAGAGGAGATGGCAAAATCCCACCACAGTTGTCCTTGGGAGTTAGAGATGTCCATTTCCAGTAATCAGTAAGAACTAGGGACAGGTGTCAGGGGATGGGTAGACAGGACTTCTTCCAGTTTCTTTTGAGTCAGTTCAATCTATCATAAGATCAAACACTCCTGTTCGCCTCAAACAGACTTTCAAGGGTAATTGCAAACATCCACTGAGAAAATAAAATATGTGTTTTATATTTGTGATGTTTCATATCTATAACATTTAGATCATGAGATCTAAAAATTTGTACCATGAATTTTATTGGCATCAGCATTAATTTTAGAGAAGGATGAAATGCATTAAGTTCTTTCTACTATATATAATCTTATGTGTAGAATTATCCAAATCGAGGTGATTAGAAGTGATCTGTTTAGTATGATCACCCTTTTAATTGAAATATTGAAACAGTTTCCAGATGTGTGCTTATTTCTTGACTTGACATAACATACATTCTAAAAAAACAGGCATCTTTCTTTTAAACCAGAGGGATTTATTCATTTGTTTATTTTTGCTATGAGATCAAAAGAATGTATGGCACATCCTTAAAATGAATTATCACAGAATTACTAGATTTTAAAAAATTAAAATTTCATTTCTGTTTGTTGGAATAATGCTGACTTTTTTCATTTCATACTTTTTTTTACTTTACATATTCTCTTTATGTCTGTTTGTTGATACATATTTATGTATGTAAACTTTGATGGTAGTGAATAGATTGACAGTAGATGATGTGACTGTATTTTGTGTATAATAATAATTAATGTTATTTTAACTGTCATTTTCTGTTAAGTACCAGGCCCTGTAGAGCATTTTTATATGTTTTAACGTGTTTAATTTTACAGATAGAAAAACTGAGTGTGAAGAGTTTACAGACAAGTTTAAAGAACCAGTAAGACAGCAGTAGAATGAGAGCCCAAGTGGTCTGGTGTTAGAGTTTGGGCTCATGACTACGGCAGTCTCTTGGCTCATAAATGAAATATGGCATTAATGCCGCACCTTCAGAACATAGCCTCTTCCTTATACTTTATTCTGTGTGTTCTCAATCCTGTAAGTCGTATGACCAAACTAATCTTAAAGTGACTGTACAAGCACCGAGCACTACCTGATAATACTGAGTTTGGAAAGGAAGTCACAAAATACAGGTTTATCTTTATCAGGATCTGAGTAGCTTGTTTCATTCACTCTAAGTAGCAAATTGGGCAATAGAACTTTTTGATGACTAAACAGTTGTGTCCTTAATATGTTTACTTTAACACAATATTAAATCAGCTCTGAAAAGCTGCAGGTGTGTTTGGGCAGCTTTTCTGTTTAAGTGGTGTATTTGTAACATTAGCAAAAATGTTTTTGCACCTGGATTTGGACAGTGATAACAAACTTTCTCAGCCTAAGAACAAATTTGGCCTCTTTTAAAATTTTTTTTCTGTGATTTTATAATATTCTAATTCTAAATAGTTTTGGAAAAGCCTGCAGCAATAAATAAAATTTGTTTACATAGGTGCAACAAAACATTTCCTTTTAATAAGGATTGTTACTCTTTGTAACAACTTAATAATCTTCAGGCAGAAGGGCTAGAGTACAGGCCATAATACTTGGAGTCCGGAGCTATTATGCATAGGTTTAAGATGGTTCTGCTGTTTTGAATCCTTTTTCCCTTTATTTAAAATAAAATATTTTTCTAAAAAGAGTTCTTAATTTTTTTTTTCTCTTGTGAACATGACGCTTGTTCCTGACATAGACTTTATGTTGTTTGTTCTCTTTGGAAAACTGTTCTGCCTGATTGACCATTGTGTGGCTGGCTTCTTTCTGTCAGTCGGTGTATCTCCTCAGACTGTCATTCTAATCCAGCCACCCAGTTACATGCAGTAGCATCGCTCTATTTTATTTTTCTCTGAGGTTTTACTACCTGTTATGTTTTGTTTGTGTTGATTGATGACTATATGCCCTCTTTCTCCACAGACACATATAAACTCCATATAATTATGCAAGAATCTTTTTTCTCTTGTTCAGATCATCTTGGCAAATGTCTTGACAAATCACCTTACTCCTGCATTGTCCATAGTACATCCAGCCCTTGTGTACTGTCAGTGGGGATGTAAATTGGTGCAGCCACTGTGGAAACAGTATGGAGGTTTCTCAAAAAATTAAAAATAGAGATGCTGTATGATTCAATAATGCCACTGGGTATTTACCCAAAGAAAACAAAAATACTAACTTGGAAAGCTTTATGCACCCCTATGCTTATTGCAGCATTATTTCCAATAGCTAAGCTATGGTGGCAGCATAAGTGTCCATCAGGGGATGAAGAGATAGGAGGAGATGGGATGGATATAGATAGGTAGATACAAACACATGCACAATGGACTATTAAATACCCATGAAAAGGATGAAATATTGCCTTTTGTGACAACATGGCTGGACCTAGAGAGTATTAGGCTAAATTACATGAGCCAGACTGAGAAAGGCAAATACCATATGATTTCACTTATGTGGAATGTAAAAAGCAAAAAAAATGAATAAACAAACAAAAAAGCGGAATTGGACCTAAATATAAAGAGCAAACTGATGGTTGCAAGACGGAGATAATTGGGGGTTTGGCAAAATGGGTGAGAGTGCATGGGAGATACAGGCTTTCAGTTATGGAATGACTAAGTCATGGGGTTAAAAGGTACACCATAGGGAATATAGTCAGTGGTATTGTAATAGCATTATATGATGATAGACGGTAGTTACACTTGGGGTGAGTACAGTGTAACATACAGAGAAGTTGAATCACTATGTTGTATACTTAAAACTAATGTGTAACATGTGTGTCAACTATTTTTTAATAAAACAAATTTAGGGGATGCCTGGGTGGCTCATTCAGTTAAGCATCTGCCTTCAGCTCAGGTCATGATCATGGGATCCTGGGATCGAGCCCCACATCAGGCTCCTTGCTCAGCAGGGAGCCCGTTTCTCTCTCTGCCTGCCACTCCCCTTGCTTGTGCTTGCACGTGCTCTCTCTCTGAAAAATAAATAAATAAAGTCTTTAAAAAAATTTAAAAATCACATTATCAAAACCTACACTTACATATACCTTTTAAAAACTTAATTCTATGTGTAATCATGTGCTTAGGCAAATTGCTTCTGTGTTAGATTGCCATTGATTATTGCCATAACCATAAATGATTATATAGCATACATATGTATGTATAATATACATTTTATATTGTTGGTATAAATACTCATTACATTGGATTTACCATCTTAACCATTTGAAGTGTATGGTTCAGTGGTGTTAAGTATATTGATGTTACTGTGCTTCTGTTCTCTAGAACTTCTTCATCCTGCAAAATGAAGCTCTGTACCTACTTAACAAACTTCCTGTTTCTCTCTGCCTCAGTCTCTGACAAGCACCCTTCTACTTTCTGTCTCTTTGAACTTGGCTACTCTAGATAGCTCATGTATGTGGATACAGTATTGTCTATTTTGTGATTGGTTTAGTTCACTTCTTTTTAGAGCATTCAGCTCCTGACAAAGTATTACCTATATCTTTGATATAGTTATTGTATATAGCCTTGATAGTAGTTATTAAAGATATCAGTTGATGTGCTTTTTCATTAACTGATTTAAAACTATGGCATTGTGAGTGGTTTTTTAAAAATTATACCTACCTGTCAGATTATGCCATGAAGATAAAGGAGGTAATGTCATATACCAGACACAGATTTTAGATAGACATAGGAATGTCAGTATATTGATTCAGGGTATATGGTCAGCACACAGATTATTTAATGGATCTTGTACATTAGCTTCCAAAATGTTGAAAGACCTAGTTCCACAGACTCTTAAACCTTAGATAAAGTAATTTGGTGTTGGTTTCCCAGTGGGTGTCAGATCAAACTCCCATTTGTTTCTAATCAAACTAATCGTTAGGTATCATTCACTTATTAGAATGTGAAAAGAAAAAAAAAATTTTTTGAAAAGGAGGACTTCAAAGTTTGATACTTGTGAAACTCTCCATAATGTGACTGTGTACTTGTTGATTACCTACTATGTAAAAACTGAGTGAGCTTCTCATGTGGTTCTCACAGCAATCTTGAAAAGGTAAGTGTACTCATATCCATCACATAGGTGATGAAAATAAGGTGCAGAGAAGTTAAGTTACTTACCCAAGATCAAAGAGTTGGTTAGTGGTTAGTTGGTTAGTCTGTATGTTTCCAGAGTCTATGCTAGACCATGTCTACAGGGGTTTATAGTAGAAAACATAAACAATCTTAGCAAAATTCATTACTACTTTAAGTTAGTATTTTGAAAATCAGAGTGACTTTGCCATGCTGCCTAATGACAGAATAATGAGGCCAAGCAAACTGATATATCATTTAGATAAAGTACAGTAGAACAATTAAAATTGTCAGTATGTGTACAATGTCAATGAATGGACATATAGGTTAAAAAATGAATAGAACACAAAATAACAGGAATATACAGAATAGAGCCTGACTCTTCCAACCTGTGGTATATCTGCTATATACTGATCACCATGAAAATTCTGCATTAAAAAGCACCTCAAAACTTAGTGGCTTAAAACAACAGTAATTTATTCAGCTCACACATGAATGTGTTGGCTGGGCTTAGTCCTGCTGCTGTGAAGCCGGTTCAAATGACCTTAGCTGGGCTTGTTCTGGACTCTGCGGTGAGCTGGTGTGTTGTCGGGGACTGTCTGATTTGGGATGGCTTGGCTGGGATGACCTCCAGCGTCCCGGGTCGAGGCGAGTAAGTGCTTGTCCTGGGCATGTTCTCCTGCCTGAGGCAGGGAAATGAGGGAGAGAGACCAAAACTCAGAACTATCATTTCTCTATCATCCTGTTCACTGACGCAAGTGAGGCCAGTCCAGATTCAAGGTGTGCAGTAATGGACCACACAAAATTACAGGGAGATGTAGGGAGATGGTGTATGAAAGATGGAGCCCATTTTTGTAAAAATTGGAGTCATCTTTTAAATCAGAAGTTAACCAGCATCCTGAATTCCATAGTCATCATTATGTTTATACAATTATATAATTATATAATTTTTTATCTTTATATGTTCCTACAAAATAAATTTTAAATTCTGTTTGTTTTGACTTTACAAAGAGTTTACATTGTAGATGTATTCTTTTGAGACTTACATTAACGTAATATTTTAGTACTAAGAGTCATTCATGTTGTGTGTTGCTGTAGTTTGTTTTTGCCTACTGTATAATATTCTGTTGAATATGTACCTGTGAGTCTTTTAAACATTCTTGTTGGTGGAGTTCGAGTTGCTTATAAGTTTTGCTATTGTGAACAGAAGTGTTATGAACAGACCATATCTCCTCATGCACATATGCGAAAGTTTCTCCTGGCCATACAGTAGAATATATCAGTTGAAGGATATGTGAACATTTAACCTTACTTCCAAAGTAGTTGAACCAATTTTCCTTCCTACAACCAATTAATAAAAATATCTTTTGGATCTATATTCCATCTTATACTTGTATGGTCAGAATTTGTTTTATTTTTGCCATTTGAATATTTTATAATTAGTTTCTTGTTGTAGTCTTGATTTGTATTCCCTGATCAAAGATTACTGGGTTATTTGTGTTTTTCTTATTTATAAGAACATTTTATATTATTTTGTTTTTTTAATAATGTTTTAAGTTTTAATTTAAGTTCCAGTTAGTTAACATACAGTGTAGTATTAGTTTCAGGTACACAACATCCACCAGTTACGTCCATCACTGGGTACTCGTCACAGTAAGTGCGCACCTTAGTCCCCCGTCACCTGTCTAGCCGTTTTCCTACCCATCTCCATTTTAGCAACCCTCATTTTGTTCCCTGTAGTTAAGAGACTCTCGTATGGTTTGCTTCCCTCTTTTTTTTTCTTTCCCTTATGTTCATTAGTTTCATTTCTTAAATTCCACATGTGAGTGAAATCACATGGTATTTGTCTTTCTCTGACTGGTTTATTTTACTCAGCGTAAGATGCTCTAACTCCATCCACATCATTGCAAATGGCAAGATTTCATTCTTTTTCATGGCTGAGTAGTAGTCCAGGAATATTTTATTTATACTTGTTTCAGTTTTCTATACTTCAAGTAGCTTCTCCAAGTTTATAATTTACCTTCTCCCTTAACATGGCATGTCTTTTGACAGAATGTGAAATCAACTTGCGTATGGAGTTACTAGGATTCATAGAGTAAGTTCACATTCTCATTTGCTCATGAGTGGAGCAGAAATGGATATTGTCCTCTCCTTCATACAGTCCCCAGATCGTGTACTCCTATCTGAGATGATGGTTAAGAATGGTAACACCCAGGGGCACCTGGGTGGCTCATTGAGTTAAAGCCTCTGCCTTTGGCTCCGATCATGATCCTAGGGTCCTGGGATCAAGCCCCGCATTGGGCTCTCTGCTTCGCAGGGAGCCTGCTCCCCCCCCCACCGCCCCCTGCCTGCCTTTCTGTCTACTTGTGATCTGTGTCTGTCAAATAAATAAAATCTTGAATAGATAAAGAAGATGTGATGTCTATATACAATGGAATACTATGCAGCCATCAAAAGAAATGAAACCCTACCATTTGCGACAACGTGGATGGAACTAGAGCGTATCATGCTTAGCGAAATAAGTCAGTTGGAGAAAGACAACTATCATATGATCTCCCTGATATGAGGAAGTGGAGATGCAACATGGGGGGTTTGGGGGGTAGGAAAAGAATAAATGAAACAAGATGGGATTGGGAGGGAGATAAACTATAAGAGACTCTTAATCTTACAAAACAAACTGAGGGTTGCCGGGGGGAGGGGGGGAGGGAGAGGGTGGCTGGGTTATGGACATTGGGGAGGGTATGTGCTATGGTGAGTGCTGTGAAGTGTGTAAACCTGGTGATTCACAGACCTGTACCCTTGGGGCTAATAATACATTATATGTCTATAAAAAAATTTAAAAAAGTAATAAATAAAATCTTTAAAAAAACACAAAAAGAATGTTAACACCCAGAAGAGGCTCTGAAGATATAGGAGAAATCAGGAAGAAAATTCCCTACTTTAAAAGAAAAACTGAATTTCTAAAATGATGACACACTCCCACCATTTCTCTTCAAATTGTTTTAATACTTCTCTTTTTATATCTTTCAGTTTCAGCATTCCTAAGCAATAACAAGGTTAAGTGATGTCTGAAAAATATAAACAGCTAATAAGTATATATTTTAGGGAACTATGTAACTTTGGCTTAACATGCTTGTGAAATGGGAATTTGTACATAGGAATCTTCATGATGGTGGCAGAAAGAGGGAAAAAATGAGAAATTTCAGGTGATTTCAGATATAGTTACTTACAATCATTCAAAATTTTTAAAAACTAGAGTTATTAGCATCTCTAAAACCCTCAGAACCATAAATTTTAATAAATACATTGAAATATTTAAACCAATATGGGGGTCAGAAAATGTATGCTTAATGCATACTTTTCAATATATTATGCTAAATGTTCACCAGAAATATGGCTACCGTCTGTCAAGTAGGTATTATTATAGAGTATAGATTAAAGTTATAAGACATAAACCAGATTTAAAATGTACTGGGGACTCACCAGTTTCTCAAATTTATTACAAAACCTTCTGTAAATGTTAGCCTTTTTATTTCTTTTGTTACTTATTTACAGGATATTCCTACAAAGTCTGTCAGATTATATCATTCTTAAAAGAAAATGGATTTCAATGAACATATGAAGAAAACATGTGTCTAAATGTCATTGAGATGTCAATGTTGATGACTATTTCATGAACTGTATAAATTTGGGTTTTGTTTTCACAGCTTTTTTTATTTTAGCTTTTCTAGAAGGTAAAAAAATGTTCTGAAGCTGTGCTCTTCTAAATTTGGTCCTTACTGACAGGGAGGGATTTTTTGAAGCACCTGAAATACGATACAAGCTTTGGAGAAAGATACCCCAAGATGATAGTATACAGGATTTCAAAGCAAAGAGGATTAGGAAGAGCAATAGATTTTGGAGAAAAGGGAAGGCGTACCACTTGGAGTGTTTTATCAAGAAAGGGACACAGAAGTGAAGAGTAATCCTTCTGCTTTATTTGGCTGTGTTCAGTTTTGGTCTTTGCTTTTGGCAAAGCATGTGGAGACCCTGGAGAAGGTCCAGCGAAGATCAGCAGAAGTGAGGTAAGGAATGGGACCAGCTCCTGAGAGAGGGCTCAGTGGGATCAGGACTGTTTGACTTGGAGAAGGGAGAACTAAGGGGTGATTTAACGGTCTTCAAGTATTTGAAAGGTCATTATATGGGAGATGCAGAACAGATGTTCTTTACTTCCACAGGAGACCAAATAAAAGGAAATACTTTTAAGTCGTAGCAAGAGAAAAAGTTCAGTTGGTCATAAAGATGGACATAACTATAAAGAAGGGATTAAACATTGAAACAGGTAACCTAGGAATATGGAAAGTTCAGTCCTAAGAGATCTTTAAAACTAGGAGTAGATAGCCATCTGCCTGGATGGCCTTTTCAGTGTCATTCCACCTCAGAGCAGGGAGCTCCTTTGTATCTCTTTCTGAAACTCACCCAGCTCTGAGGTCTACGCCTGCTGTTTCCACTCTTGCGGAGTTACCTGGAAGACAGTCAGGAGTATCTATCCAAGGACAGAAGCTAGAATTCAGCAGAGACAAAGCTGAAAGAGCGATCTTGTGTTGCCCTTGAGTGTCTGATCGCCTCCTAACTCTGCAGACACTGGCGATGGACCAGAGAGGAGAAAGTAGGTCTCATTTGTTGGAAAGACTAGTAAATGGTGTCTTTCTTTCCAGAGCTTTCTGAACGTGCAGTGACAATTCAGGAAGTTGTATGAGCCACTGTTACACGGAAAGTCAGGCATTGCATAGATTATTTCAGTCACAGGGAGCTGGTCTGTTTCTCCTTTCACGGATAAGGAAACTGAAATTTAGAGATTTTAGTCATTAACTTAAGGTCCTTTAATTAGTCAGTGAGAAAGGCAGAATTCATGGCCTTCTTGTCTCTTTTTTCTATTCGGAGGAGAAATCACACATAATTAGAAGCATCCTCCATTGACACTGGAAGCTTTTGTAATTTTAAGAATTAGAATGAGCTCCAAAAATAATAGTCCCAGTTAGGAGAACATTAGAAAATATGTGTTGAATGAATGAGCACCGAGACTTAGGTTTTGGGTAAAATTTGGTGATGATATATGTCATAATTAAGTTGTTCCCCTCCAGGTAAAGGGTGTACTTGCAATGAGCCCTGGGTGATATTTGCGATTGTTGAATCACTGTATTGTACCCCTGAAGCTAATGTAGCACTGTATGTTAACCATACTGGAATTAAAATAAAAAAAATAGATCACTCCCCTACATCAGATCAGCAACGTAGGTATTCAAGATTGATTCCTTTGGTCATTTGATCCATAATTAAGACAATCGAATGGTGATGTTATGAATTGTAAAAGCTTTATAATTCAGAGATAACCTTTAGAGCTTGAGCATCTAGACTTCTAAAAGGCATGAATGACATGGGATGTTGCAAACTTTCACAATTAAGTTAAACACAAAATGATAATATAACTATTTTGGAAGAAATTAAAATAGTAATTTATACGTATAACTGGTACAATTTACTAATTCTTAGCTGTCCTCAATCATTATTTTATTTTTCCACTTATGAAAGTTTGTTTAGAGTTAACACAATCTGAAAATACTTCTGGGAAAATCTAGATACATAAGTGTATCTAGATTTATGTATGGATATAAACAGTCTATTTTCAAAATTTAAAAATTAACAATTATTGTACTATTAGCCTAAATAGTCTAGAAATAGTTTGGAAATAGACTAAACAGTCTATTTTCAAAATTTAAAAATTAACAATTACTGTACTACAGCACTGATCTTGCTTTTAGGAAAATGGTACTGTATTTATTTAATGGAAAAAATTTTAAGAACCTGAAGCTATGTACAGTGCACTCTTAATTTGTGAGGGTAATAGAAATGTGAATTCTTTCCTTATTTTAGGAATGTGACTTCTTTCATTATTTTTTTGTACTGTTTTGTTGCTATGATACCATCTGATCCTTGGGAAGCTTATTAGGCAAATAGGTGTTTAGGAGTCCTTGAATATTATTTTCTAGGATAAAATTTCCCTTTACCCTATTTCCCTTTTGCATTCCATAATTTAGACTTCTTCTACATGTAATGAAGAGAACAGTTATATACTGATGTAATAATAATAAGTAGTGTTTATTGAACACTTGCTGTCTGCCCACAGAGGGCGTCGCATAAGGTGGGTGTTCTGTCCCATGGTTGGCTTTCTCCATGGCAGGTATTAATCCAGATGCTCTGCGGGTGTTAGCTCATCTAAGCCTCCTACTCATATCTCACCTACGGGCTTTTATGAGGCCCTGTATGGGATAAGAAGCCTCACACACAGGTGAAGTAGCTTACAGAAGTCACCAGGATTTATACCCAGAAAACTGACCTTGCTTTTACCCTTGTACAGGCTGCATCTCTATTTGAGACCGCTTGCCTGTACAAAACCACGTGATGGTCATTTCAACTGTTTGAAGATTTTTGCACCTTATTTCTGATTAGTATTCTGAATCAACATCCCAGTCCTACGTTTTGCATATTAAATGCTGATAATCATAAAATCTTTACAATTCAAATAAACATGTTTGTTATAAGCTACTACAAAATGAGTGTGTTTTGCCTGATACATTTTGGAATAAAAGTTAAGCATGAAGCAGCCCCTTTCATTAAGGGATTCACAGTTCAGAGAGGAGAGTAACACATAAATTCAACTAAATATGTTGCTTGAAGCAGAAAGTGTTAACCAGTATAAAAGAAGTATAAATAACATATTCCAGAAGCACAGACGAAGGAGAGATTCATTCTCATTTGGGGAGTATGGTGCTGTGGACCTTGCTTTAGGAGAGAGAGCTAAAGGATGTGTATTAAACAGAATAACTGGGAGACATGTGGACACAATGTGCAGCATAAGAAATAGGACATTCTTTTTTTTTTTTTAAGATTTTTTAAAAATTTATTTGACAGAGATCAGAAGTAGGCAGAGAGGCAGGCAGAGGGAGAGGGAAAAGCAGGCTCCCTGCTAAGCAGAGAGCCCGATGCGGGGCTCGATCCCAGGACCCTGGGATCATGACCTGAGCTGAAGGCAGAGGCTTTAACACACTGAGCCACCCAGGCGCCCCAAGAAACAGGGCATTCTTTTCAGCAGTGTTTTGACTAGTGAGGATTCTGGGGAAAGCAGCAACACATAGATATATATCTTAATTATTTTCTGTATTATAAACATAAAGAAATTGCACCTTAACACATACACATATACCCATCCATCTATCTATTCACTCTTATCAAATCTCTGATTAATCTAAGTTGAGATCTGATTATCTTCTTTAATGGGTATGCATTTTCAACCTCAAGATTTAAATGAAGTGTGAAAGTGTTTAAGATTCAAAACTGTAGCATTAATATTTGTGTGTTAGGGAAGAATCTGCTTACACTCAGTATTCTATTTGCTTAAAATGAGCAAATTTCAGCCTTTTAGAGTGATAGTCTATAACTCCAAATTAAAATGCATAATCAAGAAATTAGTTTCAACTTGTGATTTTTATGTGTAAAAGTTCCTAAATTTATCTGTTGTATTTGAATGCTGAAGAGAAGTTAGTATTGCCCTTTATATATTTAACATACTAAATATATAAAAAGTATATAAAAATTATTTAAGCACTTTGGAAAGGTTTTTCCCAATAAAACAATTGAAGTATTTAAAAAGAAAATTAAATATATTGAACTAATGAATGCATTTTTATATGTTTAATTCTGTTTAAATAGAACCTTAAACATTTCTAGATTTCTAACCAAGATTTATCAGCAGAATTTAAAAGGGTAGAGAAAGGGTTTAAATTCGAATAATCTTGTTTCATCCCAAAGCCCCCTGTGCAATGACATCAAAAATTTGGCTAAAATTTAATCAGCATGGGTTTCAGAGAGAATGGGAGGAATGGAGTAGGACAGCAGGGACAGACCCAAGTATAGACCCAGACATTAGTGTCATTACTTGGGCATTGACTGTGGTGTTCGCCAGGCTCTGAAGTCTCCTCCTTGGATGGCTATGCAGGCAGCAGACATTTCCAAGAGGGACTGGAGTGGGGGGAAGGTAAAAAGACTGTGTGTGATTGATGAGGATGTGGAGAAAGGGGAGCCCTCCTACACTGCTGGTGGGATGCAAGCTGGTGCAGCCGCTCTGGAAAACAGCATGGAGGTTCCTCAGAAAGATAAAAATAGAAGTACCTTATAATCTAGCAATTGCTCTGCCAAGTATTTACCAAAGGATACAAACATACTGATTTGAAGGGGCACATACACTCTGATGTTTATAGCAGCTTTTTCAAGAGTAGCCAAATTACTGAAAAAGTCCAGATGTCCATCCACTGATGCATGGATAAAGAAGAAGTGCTATATGTGCGTGTGTGTGTGTTTACACACTCACGCACATATATGGAATATTAATCATCCACACAACAAATGAAACCCTACAATTTGCAAGTTGTAGATGGAGCTAGAGTGTATTATGTAAGTGAAATAAGTCAAGTTCCATATAATGTCACTCATATTTGGAATTTAAGAAACAAATCAGGCGAACATGGAGGCAGAAAAAAGAGGAAGAGAGGGAAGCAAACTGTAAGAGGACTATTAACTGTAGAGAACACACTCGGCGTTGTTGGAGGCAAGGTGAGGGGGATGGGCTAAGTGGGTGATGGGCATTAAGGAGGGCACTTGTGATGTGCAGTGGGTGTTATCTGTAAGTCACGAATCACTAAATTCTACTCCTGAAACTGATACACTGTATGTTAACTAACTAGAATTTAAAGAACTTGGAACATTAAAAAAAAATGCTAGAAGAATTTTCCAAGTTGTTCTTCCACAACACTAATGTCATTTTCTTCCAATATATTTGCTGTTTATTGTTTCAGGTACAAACTTGAAATCCTCTACTGTGTTACTAGTTTTTCAATAAAAGTATGAAATTCAAATTAAAAAAAAAAAAAAGGACTGTGTGTGAGCTCCTCTGTGACACCTCCCAGGGTGGGATTCAGGAGCTGAAGATGTTCACAGCTATACAGACGGGATCACAGCTGTGTATGTAGCTTATTACTACTTTAGTAAGACTCTGTGTGTGCTCGTAGACTTCTGAGGCTGAAGCTTACTCTGTAAGAGTGAAAATAGATGGAAAGAAATCTGAACAGTGGAAGAACTAAAATACTGCAGAACTGTGGAGAGTGGATGCCTTAGAGATTCTTGATGGAAGGAAGAGAAGCCCATTTTTAGAGTTGGGTCTCATGATGCACCATTTGCAGGGAGTGTCGAGTTGTCTAAGTTCTATGTATATTTTGAGTATTCACCCCTCACCAGATATATCATTTGCATATATCTTCTTCCACTTGGGAAATTACTTTTTGTTTTGTTTGATGTTGTCCTTCAGATTTTTTTGGAGGATTTTATTTATTTATTTGACAGAGATCACAAGTAGGCAGAGAGGCAGGCAGAGAGAGAGAAAGAGGAGGAAGCAGGTTTCCCGCTGAGCAGAGAGTCTGATGTGGGGCTTGATCCCAGGACCCTGGGATCATGACCTGAGCCGGAGGCAGAGACTTTAACCCACTGAGCCAAACAGGCACCTCCTTCACTGTGCAGAACCTTTTGATTTTGATGTTCCAATAGCTTAATTTTGGTTTTGTTTCTCTCATCTGAGAAGTCATAACTAGAAAAATGTTTCTTTTGTCAATGTCAAAAAAAAATTACTGCCTATGTTTTTGTTCAGGAGTATTTTGGTTTTAGGTCTCACATCTATGTCCTTAATTCAGTTTGAGTTTATTTTTGTGTGTGCTGTAAGAAAATGGTCATTTTATTCTTTTGCATATAGCTGTCCAGTTTTCCCAGCATCATTTGTTGCAGATTGTCTTTTTGCCATTGCATATTCTTGCCTCCTTTATCAACGATTAATTAGCCACATAAATGTAGGTTTATTTCTGAGCTTTTTATTCTGTTTTATTGGTCTGTCTGTCTGTTTTTGTGCTATTTCCATACAGTTTTGATTACTACAGCTTGGTAGTGTAATTTGAAATCTGGGATTGTGTTACCACCAGTTTTGTTTGTCTTTCTCAACATTGTTTTGGCTGTTTGAGGTCTTCCGTGGTTACATGCAAATTTTAATATTATTCTAGTTCTGTGGAAAATGCTGCTGCTATTTTGATAGGGATTGCATTAAATTTGTAGATTGCTTTGAGTAGTATGGACATTTTAGCAATATTTGTTCTTTTATTCTATAAGCATGGAGCATCTTTTTACTCTTTTGTGTTAGTTGTCTTCAGGTTCTTTCTTCAATGTTTTATAGTTTTCAGAGTATGAGTCTTTCACCTCTTTGATTAATTTTATTCCTCGGTTTTGTTATTTTTGGTGCAACTGTAAACGAGATTATTTTCTTAATTTCTGTATTTCTGCTGACTTTGTTATTAGTGTATAGAAATGCAACAGATTTCTGTATATTAATTTTGTATCCTGAAACTACTAAATTCACTTACCAGTTTTTGGTGACACCTTTAGGTTATTTTATATATAATATCATGTCTTCTGCAAATAATGGAAGTTTTACTTCTTTACTAATATGGATGACTGTTTTTTTTTCTTGTCTGATTGCTGTGGTGGGGGCTTCCATTACTGTGTTGAATAAAAGTGGTGAGAATGGACATTCTTGACTTATTCCAGATCTTAGAGGAAAAGCTCTCTGTTCTTCATCACAGAGGTTAGAAGAAAAATGAGACCAGGGAATATGTTCCTAATGAAAGAATAGGACAAAATCACAGCAGAAGAGCGAAATGAAACGGAGATAAGTAATATGGCTGATAGAGAATTTAAAGTAATGGTCGTAAAGATAGCCACTGAACTTGAGAAAAGAGTGGAGAATCTCAGTGAGCCTACAACAAAGACATAGCAAATATAAAAAGAACCAGTTGGAAATGAAGAACTAAGTAATCAAAATATAAAAATACACTAGAAGGAATTAATGGGGGGGGGTGCAGAAGAGCATATCAGTGGCCTGGGTAGGGTCATGGAAAGCAATCAAACTAAACGAGGAAAAGAAAAAAGGATAATAAAAAAATTAGAATGGGTTAACTCAGCGATATCATCAAGCATAAAAATATTCACATTTTAAGCTTCTCAGGAGGAGAAGAGAGAAAGAAGGGAGCAGAAAATTTATTTGAAGAAGTAGTAGCTATAAAGTTCCCTAATCTAGGGAAGGAAATAAACATCCAGATCCAGGAAACACCAAGAGCCTCCAGAAGGTCCACACCAAGACACAGAGCAATTAAAGTGGGAAAAAGTCACGGTGAAGAGAGAATGTTAAAAGCAGCAAGAGAAAAGAAAACAGTTATATACAAGGGGGACCCCAAAAGGCTATCAGCTGATTTTTTATCAGAAACTGCAGGATAGAATGGGATGTTATGATATATTCAAAGTACTGGAAAAAAAAGCCTGCAACCAGAAATGCTCTACTTCATAAGGTTATTATTCAGAGTTGGTGAAATTAAGAGTTTCCCAACAAACATAAGTTAAAGGAGTTCATCAGCCACTCGTACAAGAAACATTAAAGGGAATTCTTTGAGTGGAAAGAAAAGACCATAATTAGGAGTAATAAAATTATGAAAGGAAACAATTTCACAGGTAAATGCAAACATATAATAAAAATAGTAAATTAATCACTTATAATACCAATGTGGAAGTTAAAGCACAAAAGCAGTAAAATCACAATTATACCTATAAAAATCAGTTAAGGGATTCACAAAATAAATGGGTGTGAAGTATGACATCATATACATAAAATGCGTGTGGGGTAAAAGCTTTTAGAATGGGTTCAAACTTAAGCGACCATCAACTTTATGTAGACAGTTATTCACATAAGATGTTATATATGAATTTAATTATAACCACAAATTAAAAATCTGTAATAGATATACAGAAAAGTAAAGAAAAGGGAATCCAAGCATAACACCAAAGAAAGCTGTCAAACTTAAGGGGTGCTTGCTCTTTCTCTCTGTAAAATAAATTAAATCTTACCAAGGAAAAAGTAGGGGAGAGTGCCTGGGTGGTTCGGTTGGTTAAACATCTGACTCTTGGTTTCAGCTCAGGTCATGATCTAAGGGTTCTGAGATGGAGGCTTCCTTCCATGGTCAGCAGGGAATCTGCTTGAGGATTCTGTCCCTCTTCCCCTGCCCATCTTCTGCTTGCAAACTGTACTCTCTTTCAAATAAATAAATAAGCCTTTAAAAATAAACTATAAGGGAAGAGAGCAAGAGAAGAAAGGAACAGAGAAGAACTGCAAAAATAACCCTAAAACAAGTAACAAATGCAGTAAGTCTGTATTTATCATAAATTACTTTAAATGCTCCCGTCAAAAGAAATAGGGTGACTGAATGGGTAACAAATAAGACTCATCCATATATATGATGCCTAAAGAGACTCACTTCAGACTTAAAGACACAAGTGGATGGAAAATGAAGGGATGAAAAAACATTTACCATGCAAATGCAAGCAAAAAGAAAGAGGGAGTAATGATACTTATATCAGAACAAATAGACTTTATTTTTTTATTTTTTATTTTTTTTTAACAAATAAGACTTTAAAACAAAGAATTTAACAAGAGACTAAGAGGGATACTACATATCGATAAAGGTAACCGTCCAACAAAAGGATACAGCAATTCACCCACCACGGGAGCACATAAAGAAAGAAATTGACAAGAATACAGTAATAGTTGGGAGCCTTAACACCCCACTGATATCAATGGATGGATCATTGAGACAGAAAATCAATAAGGAAACAGTGGCTTTGAATGATACATTAGACCAGATGGACCTAACCAATATATTCAGAACATTCTATGCCCAAACAGCAGCATACACATTATTTTCAAGTACACGTGGAACATACTCCAGAAGAGATCACATCTTAGGTCACAAAACAAGTCTCAACAAATTAAAAAAGACTAAAATCATATCATACAGCTTTTTTTTGACCCCAAGAATATGAAAGTAGAAATCAATCACAAAATAAAATCTGGAAAGAACACAAATGCATGGAGTCTAAATAACATGCTACTAAACAATGAATGGGTAAATTGAAAAATTATAGAGAAAAACAAATGCAAGGAGACAAGTGGAAAAACAAACAAACAAACAAACAAACACAGCAGTACAAAGTCTTTGAATGCAGCAAAGGATGTTCCATGAGGGAAGATTATAGTAATACAGATCTACCTCAAGAAATAAAAAAAAAATTTTCAAACAATTTAACCTTGTATCTAAAGGAGCTAAAAAAAGAACAAAGACCAAAGGCAGTAGAAGAAAGGAAATAATTAAGATTAGAGCAGAAATAAATGGGGACTAAAAAAACCCCAAAACCAAAAACCTATGGAACCAATCAATGAAATCAGGAGCTATTCTTTGAAAAGCTAAAATTAATAAACTTTCAGCTAGACTCATCCTGAGAAAAAGAGAGGACTCAATAAAATCAGAAATAAAGGAGAAGTAGCAGCTCATAACCACAAAACACAAAAGAGTATAAGAGAATATTTTGAAAAATTATATGCCGGTAATTGGACAATGTACAAGAAATGGACAATTGATAAACCTACCCTGACATGTCATAATCACCCCAAACTTGTAGTTTACATTATGGTTCAATTCTGATGTTGCACACTCTGTGGGTTTGGACAAAAATGTAATGATGTGTGTCCATCATTATAGTATCACACAGAGTATGATGCTGAAATTCTTTCTGTTCTGCCTATTCATTCTTCTCTCCTAAACACCTGGCCACCACCGATCTTTTTACCGTGTCTGTAGTTTTGCCACTTACAGAACATCACATCATTATAATCATCCAGTCTTTTCAGATTGGCTTCTTTCACTCTGTAGTATGCATTTAAGTTTCCTGCGTGTCCTTTCATTCCATTGTCTGTTTGTCGATTCACTCATCTACTAAAGGACAGGTTAGTTGCTTTGAAGTTTTGACAATTATGAATAAAACCGTTATAAATATCCATGTGCATGTTTTTCTTTTTGTCTGTGGACCTAAGTTTTCAGCTCCTTTGTGTAAATAACAAGGAGTACAGCTGCTGGATCATATGGTAAGGATATGTTAGGTTTTGTAAAAAACTGCCAAACTCGATTTCAGAGTAGCTGTGCCGTTTTGCATTAACACCCGCAGTGAATGAGTTCCTGTTGCTCCACATCCTCATCAGCATTCAGTGCTGTCAGTGTTTGGGGTTGGGCCATTCTCATAGGTGTAGAGTGGTCTCTCACTGTTGTTTTAACATGGATTTCCCTGATGACATATGATATGGAACATCTTTTCATATGTTTATTTTCCATCTGCATGTCTTTTTTTAAATTTTTTATTTTTTATAAACATATATTTTTATCTCCAGGTGTACAGGTCTGTCAATCACCAGGTTTACACACTTCACAGCACTCACCAAAGCACATACCCTCCCCAATGTCCATAATCCCACCCCCTTCTCCCAAACCCCCTCCCACCAGCAACCCTCAATTTGTTTTGTGAGATTAAGAGTCACTTATGGTTTGTCTCCCTCCCAATCCCATCTTGTTTCATTTATTCTTCTCCTACCCACTTAAGCCCCCATGTTGCATCACCACTTCCTCATATCAGGGAGATCATATGATAGTTGTCTTTCTCCGCTTGACTTATTTCGCTAAGCATGATACGCTCTAGTTCCATCATTGAAGTCTGGCATCACAATTCCAGACTTCAATCTTGCCATTTGCATGTCTTTTTTAGTGAGATATCTGTTAAGGTCTGTGGCTCATTTTGAAAATCAGGCCATTTGTTTTCTTGCATTTCGTTTTAAGAGTTGTGTGTCTGTTTTCGAAAACAGTCCTTTATCAGATGTGTCTTTTGTAAATATTTTCTCCCAGTCTGTGGCCTGTTTCATTCTCTCTCTAGTGGTTTTCCAAAAACTTTCTTTTCTCAAAAAAATTGCTGAAAGCAAGTACATATTGTCATTAGTATAAATGCTAGAAAATCAGTTGATACCCATATTTTAGGAAGCCTGACAGCCCAGCGTTATTAAAAAGTTCTATTAGAAGAATCCTGATTATGGGATGTCTTTATAATGGCCTATTTGAATTTGTCATTTAAAATTTTGGTTTTGTTACATCACAAATTTGTTAAGGCTTTGTGTTCTGATTGTAATTTAGTTCATGCATATTTTGTTATTTTTATTTTCACATTCTTGTATTTTTGTGAGGTTTTGTTTTGACAAAGGACCTACTGTTCTTTCCTTGAAAGTTTATAATTTAGTTCATTTGGCTGAAATGTGTTAAAAGTAGACAGAGACAATATAGAATCTCACCGTATGTGTAAATGGCAGGAATACTTATTTGTTTGGAATTGTATAGTTAAACTATACAATTTGGAAATGTATAGTTAAAACTATACATTTTTGCCCATCAGAAATAAAAGAAATATAGCAACTTTCTTTGTAACATTTCAGGGTCTTTACATCAACTTCATCCCACCAATTATTGTTTTGAATAAAATGAGAGTTCTCAAAAGATGCTATCATAATGAGCAAACCATATAATATGTATAAAGATATTTTATAAATTGCATCATTTTATAATTATTGACTTCAAAAATAATTTATAATGAGCTCCCATGTGTAGATGTTGAAGTCTGGGGATTTGGTAAAGGCCCATAATGTTGACATTCAGAAGAAGGCCCATAACATTGACACTGGGGCAAGAGTTCTATCACAACAGTTCACCAACAGTAAAATAATCCCATTTTGTATGTGAGTTCAAGGATAAATGCTCTGATATTTTAGTGATGGCTCTTTCCTTGAGAATGTGCTCAGTGCATTTTATTTATACACTTGTACATATATAATTTAGTTTTTTTTTTTTTTTTTTTTTTTTAGTTTTTTAAAAAAATTATCTGATAGAGGGAGACACAGTGAGAGGGGGAACACAAGCAGGGGTGGGTGGGAGAAAAAGCAGGCTTCCTACCAAGCAGGGAGCCCCATGCAGGGCTTGATTCCAGGACCCTAGGATCATGACTCGAGCTGAAGACAAATGCTTAATGACTGAGCCACCCAGGTGCCTCTATTTTATTTATTTTTGATAAGAATAAGTCATTTTTAGTATTACAGAAGAAGTAGATTCACAATTCCGTGACGATTTGGAATCCAATCCTACTTCGTGTTCCATCATGTTGAGGGTGTTTCTAGTGATACATTTTAATGTAGGGAGGTTTTGTCGGGGTGCTTATGACATGCCCCACAATTCCACGGCTGGGCCCTTAAATTTCACGTTCTGTTCTCTTCCCAAAATGCAGCTCTGTTTTTGTTTCTTTCTAGCTCAAAATCCTTTAATAACTTGCTCTCACTCATTGTTCCAGTGTGTTTTTCTATCTAATTCCTCTCCAACTCCCCTTCATATTTACTTTCACCAAAATAAACCGCTTCTGGTGTCTTCATGCAGGCCTCGGACTGCCCTGCTTTTTGCATATTCCTTTGTTGGTTCATTGTTGGATCACTGTGTGTTGGGGCCTTCTTTGTGCCAGGCACTGTTTTGTTCTCCCTGTTTTGTTCTCTCCTCCTCATATATAATCCTATCTGTCATTCAAAGCCCAGCTGGAACATTTCATGAAATCTTTCTTGGAGATCCCACGATAGCCCTATTTTCTTTTTCTTCTGAGATTTTATGACGTGTTGTGTGATCTGTATTTTTCACATGACCAGTCACATTCCATTTTCATTACCATTACTTATGTCAGGCTTTTAGAGCTTCTATTAGATTATAGTCTCCCTGAGGATGCAGACTGTGTGTTGGTCCTTTTGCTTTCCCCATAATCCCGGCCTGGTGCTTTTTAGATTCATGTAAGCATTTGTGGAACAAATAACTAAAATTAGATTTTAAACCAGTTTAAATTCAAACTGATTTCTATGTTGAGAAATTAGGAAACCAATAGATCTACTTTATGACATTTTGTAGTCTTGGTCCAGCAGCTTTCTAACTTAGTACTTACTGATTATTTATGGTCCCCTGAATTTTTATTTCTCTCTGTCTTGTCTTCCCCTTACTTAAGATGTTCCTATAAGAAAGATAAGTGGTTGGAGGGGGGCAATAGAAGAAAATTTAATGTAGACCCAATCAGGTTTTGAGCCTGGATGCCCCAAATGCCTTGGAAAGGGGACTCTGAATGAAGTTTAGAAGGTCTGGGAAGTCCATGGTACTATATACACATCTTGCTGTGGGTAAATCAGTAGTTTTTATCTAATTATTGAAAGCATCTTTTACACAAAAACAATGCAAAACAACAACAAATCCACTCTTCTCATATTTCTACATTATCCCAGGATTTCAAAGAATGTCCCCATATATAGAAGGGTTTTTGGAAACTAAATTCTACATGTAAATTAATTTTAGAGATTATGATTTTCAGCAAAGCTCCATGCCTTAGAAATAGTCATTTAGAATAGTTTCCCAAGAGACCATTCAATAGTAGAACTTAGAGAAGTGAATGTCAAAGTTTTTTTTCCCATCTTATTTTCTTTTCCCATCTTTTTTTTTTTTTTTAAAGATTTTATTTATTTATTTGACAAGAGAGTGACACAGTGAGAGAGAGAACACAAGCAGAGGGAGTGGGAGAAGGAGAAGCAGGCTTCCTACCAAGCAGGGAGCCCAATGCAGGGCTTGATCCCAGGACCTTGGGATCATGACCTGAGTGGAAGGCAGATACTTAACAACTAAGCCACTCAGGCTCCCTGATTTTCTCCCTTATCTTAATGAGATAAAAATACAAAAATGTTAAGTCAGCAGTCCCAGGGGCTGGTGTGCAATTATGGAAGAGCATGCAGTTTGTTCCCTAAATACTAAGAGAATGAAAAAAGAATGCTGCCTTCCTTAAACTTGGCCAAGACTTGAGGAGACAGAGAATGCAGTGACTCTGGAATGACACTCATTCCACTGAATGTGTACTTGTAACTATGCACCATCACTCAGGGTCCTGTAAAGTTGTTAGCATAATATACCTGATGGGAAACAGGTCTCTTTAGTTTAAGAAATAAATAATTTCCCTTACGAATCTAAAAGTACTGCCTTTTCCAGTGCTACCCATATTCAAAACAAAACAAAACATCAATTTAGCCCTTCACACCATGGCAGGGAGTTGCATTTCCAAGTATGTCTCCTGGGACATTCGCATAGAGATCCTGAGTTCCTTACAAAAGAGACTTGCAGGGTCTTGCACTTCTTCAACTTTCTGCTTTTCTTCATTGTGTTATTTTTTCTTTAAGTGGAGTTGACTAATTCATTTATTTATTTAACCACTTTTTACTGAGTAAGTGTCCTGTGCTAGGACTGTGCCCCATGGGTTCAGTAATGAGTAAGACACAGTTTCCAGGGCCCAAATACTCTGCCATGACCCTGTAAATAATTAAATAGAATAAATAATTTGTAGATGATCAATACATTTCTGGCATGCGTGAACAGTAGAAGTATCCAGGCGGAAAAGCAGGTTCTCTCCATTAGGGTGTATCTAAGATAGGCCTCAGAGTCATTTCTGTGAAACCCAAACTGCCATATATATATAAAGAACAATGTACATAAGCACATATGCCAAAATTTGGAAAGCATTCTTACCTACATACCTTTCCTGAAAACAATATTTTAGGAAGCATTCTAACGTCCCACTAGTAGTTGACCAGGAAGCCAAGAATACTCAATGGAGAAAAGACAGTCTCTTCCATAATTGATTCTGGGAAAATTGGATATTCACATGTAAAAGGACAAAACTCCACTCCTATCTTACACCGCACACAGAAATGAACTTAAAATGGATTAAAGATATAAGTGCAAGACCAGAAACCACAAGATACCTAGAAGAAGACCTCGGAATTTAAAAAGCTGCTTGATATGGATCTTGGCAATGATATGGTAAATAAAACACATGTAACAAAATAAAAAACAAGTGAGACTACATTAAACAAAAACATTTCCACGTAGCAATGGAAATAATCAACAAAACAGAAAGGACAACCTACAGGATGGGAAAAAATATTTGCAAATCATATATATCTCATAAGGGGTTAATATGCAAGAAGTGTAAGGAACTCATACAAGTCAGTAGCAAAAAGAACCCCCACAAATAATCCAGTTAAAAATAGGCGGAGGGTGTCTGGCTGCCTCAGTTGGTTAAAGCATGTGAGTCTTGATATTGGGGTTGTGAATTCAAGCTCCAGGTTGGATGTCAAGCTTACTTTAAGAAAAATGGACAAAGTACCTGAATAGGCATTTTTCCAGAGAAGGTAGTCAAATGGCCAGCTGGTACATGAAAAGGTGCTCAACCTCACTAATAAGGGAAAGGAAAGTCTGTTAGAATGCCTATCATCAACAAGACAAGAGGTAATGAACGCTGACAACGACATGGAAAGAAAGGAGCCCTTCTGTGTTGTTAGTGGGATGTAAAATGGTACAGCCAAAATGGACGACAACAGCAATGTGGTAGTTCCTCAAAAAAGTGAAAAAACAAAAAACTACCATATGATCCAGCAATGCTATAAGAATATATCCCAAGGAAATGAAGACTATGTTGAAGAGAAATCCATACTCCCATGTTTACAGCAGCATTATTTACAGGAGGCAAGACATGGAAACAACCTTAGTGTCCATCAGCAGATAAGTAGATGAAGAAAAGTGGTCTATATACACTATTCAGCAACCCCCCCCAAAAGAAGGAAATCCTGCCATTTACAACAGTGTACATGGATCTCAAGGGTACCTTGTTAGGTGAAATGAGTCAGACAGAAACAAATACTGCATGATCTTATCTGTGAAATCAAAAGAAAAGATCTCATTGAAAATGAGATCAGATTAGTGGTTACCTGAGGCAGGGGCTTAGCGGACGAAGAATTGGAGGACGATGATCAGAAGGTGGAAATGTACAGTTATAAGATAAGAAGGTACTAGGGTATAGCGTACAGCACGGTCACTGTAGTAACACTGCTTGCTGTACAGTATACTTGACAGTTGTTAGGAGAATAAATCCCAGGAGATCTCATCACAAGGAAAAAAACTTGTCCCCCTCTTTCTTTGCATCTATATGAGATGATAGGTGTCCGTTAATCTTACTGTGGTAATCGTTTCATGGTATATGAAGGTCAAGCCATTATACGCCATACCTTAAATTTATACAGTGCTTTGTGTCAGTTACATTTCAGTAAAAAGGGGTGGGGGGGGTAAAAGAAAATAAGCCAGAAAACATTAGAAAAAGAAGAGATCCCAGTGCCAGGCAAGAATAAGTTCTCAGCAAATACTTGCTGAATAAATTAATGAGAAGGAGTAAAAGAACCCTGAAAATTTAAAAAACAGGATTACAGTTCGCAGGATCTCAGAGCTTCCAGGATCAAATTCTATTAAAAGCATTCAGACATCAAAAAAAAAAAAAAAAAAAAAAAAAGGATTCTAGATGACCCAAAGAGTAACTCAGAATTAGCCATGGACAAACCATGGCATACTAAAGGGACTATTAGGTGCCTGAAATGAGGAAGACCTGATCGCTGGGGTTATCAGATTTAGCAAATAAAAGTCAAGGATGCCCAGCTAAATGTTGGTCGCTGTAAACCCTCTCCTTAAATATTCAAAGTCCCCCTCTGGTTCTTGGGACCTACTAAGACCAGTGGTAGGTTCTGGAACAGTGGTTAGTGAGTTCTTGTGTTGAGAAACAGTCCCTGTTTCTCCCCCTGGGGAGCTCCCTGACCCTCTGCCTTACACATGAAGCCAATCAGATGTCCTGGAACTCTGGGATTTGTACTTTGGGGATCGGTCTTAGCTTGTGGTTGGGCTGGAGTTCCAGGAGGCCATCTGGTGAGCAGATCCCTCTTCTGATGGTGCAGTATTTCTTTCTCTGATGGGTTCTGTATAGGTGCTTCCACATAGATTATGGGTAACACCCAGGTAGGACAATGAATGAATTTAGGGCTATGGGAGACTGACTGACTCTTGGGTTTGAACAGCTTGTGCAGGCCATTTCCTGTTAGTGTGTTCCAGCTGTGTTGCTGCGCCCGGGCAGCACCCTAGCATCAGGTGACTGCTCCCCTATCTACTGCTCACATCCAGGATGTCCACAGCCCCTCTGAAGACAGTTCTCTGTAGTGGCCACGCCCAAGCCCTCTGTGGACTTTAGAAATTATTTTTCTCAGGATCAGTGGTTTCTCCTGATTGATACCCTCCCTTGTCTCTGACCTATGTGGGTGCATGGTCTTTGGATCAGTCTTACGGCATTTCGGAAGAGAGAGGGACATTTCCTGCTCCAGTAGGACTCTCTTCTCTCTTCCAATGGCTCTTGTCCTAACCTTGGTGACCACATTCTAGCAATGCACGGATTATAGTGTAAAGAGTTTCTTCTGTGTTACAAAATTCCAAAGGTCAATATAACATCAGAAAAGGAATTATCATCCACACTTCGTTGCATGCTCTGGGTAAGAGTTGTTCTTGTGGTTATCATCAGTAAAGCACAGCTTTTGAGGTTCAGTGGGTGGCAGCATTCATGGTAGCGCCAAGGACGAGGAGTTTCTTTGGGAATGATGTAATCAGCATGAAAGAACTGCTGTTGGAGAAATGCAGAGACAAGATCCGTGTTGTTCTAATACAAACAACTTCTGAAGAGCCATGGTATTAGGTGTGATAATACTATTACCACCTTTTCCTTGCTGAAGGGGAAGGGGAAAGGAATTTAATCAAGAATAGCATACGTGGTAACAAAGAACATGAAGAGGTAATTCCTAGATCTGTTCAAGAAGAGATGATTCCTAGACTTAGGAGGAATTGTCATGCACTAATTGGTCAAAACAAAAACTTAAAATATATCTTTTTTGCCCCTTAAACTAAATTGTCATCAATCGCTAGATATCCTATAGGCTCATGAATTTTTTAGTACATTATTTAGTGAAATAGTTTATGTGACGGGGTGCTGTGTACTCCAGGGCCAGCCCAGCCAGAACCAGCACTTTGTCCAGGGAATGTCTAGAAGGTATGGTGATGTCATCTGGTCCTGGAGATGGTCCAGCACCATCTATCGTGGGGGACAGTACCTCTTTCAGTGGGGTGAACACATACTTACAGGCCACTTGAGACACTGGGAATGGACATGGGCGACATGGACAACTAAAGAGGAATGACGTTTCTGTCCCTGTGTGGAGCTAATCAAAATTAAACCACTTGGAAATCTCTGCCAGATCTGGGACACCCTTGTGTCAACACTTAAAGTTGCATGAAGATTGAAAAGGTTTTGAGAACCTGGAAAGTAAATTAAATTCCATAATGAAGTCCATATAGAATATGACATTAAGTAGCCAAAAGTAATTTTGTAAAAAGAATTTTATTTTAAATTATTTTAAGAATGTTGGGGTGCCTGGGTGGCTCAGTGGGTTAAGCCTCTGCCTTCGGCTCGGGTCATGGTCTCAGGGTCCTGGGATCGAGCCCCACATCGGGCTCGCTGCTCAGCGGGGAGCCTGCTTCCCTTCCTCTCTCTCTCTCTCTCTCTCTCTCTCTCTCTCTCTGCCTACTTGTGATCTCAGCCTGTCAAATAAATAAATAAAATCTTAAAAAAAATTATTTTAAGAATGTCAGTTTTATAAATTTTTATGGGTGATAATAGTATTATATGTGTATTGGTCCACATATGTTCTATGCCTGTATCTATTCCACATAAGTATGAAATTATAATATGTGTGGGATTCCCTTCAAAATACTTGAGGCGTGAAGAATGGGAAATGGTAGATAAAATGATTGACAGAAAACTTTGAATATTGTGGAAGTTGAGCGAGGTGCTTGGGACTTAATATACTACTCTTCCCCCTGGGTGTTTAAATTTCTAAATTAAAAAACGATTTAAACAAATCGCTGACACAGCGTTGAGTCAGGAATAAGGAAGCTACTCTCCACGTCTTCACAGCATCTGTGTATCTCTCCTCCTCAGCTTTGAATTCTTAAGAGCGCTTTGTGTTACTCTGGACAGCCTGTATACGGTGTGCCCTCTGCTACGACTGCATCATAAGCTCTACTTAGTATTCCTTTTTATTAGTCATTTATTTTTTATCTTTCGGAAGGCCAGGCCCAGAATTTCTCACATTTTTCACATTGTATACTCAGCACACCTAGTAGGCACTCAACAGATATTTGTTGAATGAATAATAGATAATACATTACCTGTTTGAATTGAAAGGGTAGGTATATGAGAAATGACACAGAGCAAATTCTTAGCTCTTCCTCCTGGTACTATTTCTCCATAGGGGGAATGATAAAATATATTTTCCTCATCTAATCTAACACATTCGGTAGTCCATATAAATTTCTGAGAACATGTGTAATTCTGGGGATAGCTTTGCTAAATCAAGGATTATTCTCACCCCTTCCTTTTATCAGTCAAGAAAGGACTCACTGAAAATTTAAGGAAGGAGGCATTTTGGGGGGCAGTGAGATTTGCAATTCAGGAGACAGACTCAGGTGGAAACCCAGATGTGTCTGAGGAAGGCAGAGAGGGGCCAGAGTTACTAAGATGAACCACTGTGAGTGTAGTTCTCATTTAGGTCCTCTGTGCCAAACAGGGATTGAAATTAATTTAGTGGGGATTGGTTGGGTTTATATGTAAATGAGGGATTGAGGCTTGTTAAACCGAATTGGCCCCTTTAGAAATGAAGAATGCAGAGGATTCCATTGCCACGGTGAGGGGGAATGCCAAGTCCAAGCTGAGGGCTTTGTTGCTGGCTTGAAAGTTCACCAAGGTCATAGCTCCTTCAGTGAGGATGTGTGTAAATTCCTTCTCTCCTTTAATGGCTTCCCCACCTTCTTTAATGGAGACTCTTAGCTAGACTTGCTTGTTGCATTTTGAAATCCGCTTTACACTTTTCTTAGGGAAGGACTGATTCAGGCTTGTGTGAAGGTAATGTTTAGTGGTACTTTGTCGTTCCATTTTCTGTTCCTGGGTCTTTTCACTTAGAATCTTTGTAAACACAGGTGTATAAATAGAATTGTTTTCAATGAAAGGAAACCTTGCCCTCAGCAAGCCTCTGAACAGTTGTGTTCTGCACCTGCAGTAATAAAATTTGAGAGAGATAATGTATTGAATTTTAATCACATGTTGCCTTGTTACGTATTCACTGTTTAAAAACATTTACTTTATTGTGCAGTTGTGAGTAAAAGGGCAGTGTTGCCAATTAAGCCACTGAATGGCCTGGGGAGTGATTTTACACTGGGGAATGATTATAGTCTTGTGTAAAAATAGCAGGCAGACAGGTTAAAGTGAGAAAATCTGGTAAACAATCTTGATGAAAGTTGGTCTCACTAGAAATGCTTGTGTGTGTGCATTTAAATTTCTAGATGAAGTTGGGTTATTTTTGTCCAAGTACACAGAAGGGAGTTATTTAGTCAACAACTTTGTATACTAACATTTTGATAATGTCAGTGTATTTAATAAAATTGACCACTAAAGGACAACAGAATTTGCCCTTTTGGCATAAGAATTATCTTGAGCTGCTTGTTTTTTAAGAAACAACAGATGAAAAGCTCTGAAAGCCAAGTAGAAGTTACCCTTTTGTAAGGGACTTGAACAACTTTCACACTTGTGAGGGCGGCTTTCATTTGTAAGGTGTCTTCCCTGTTTGTAACAGGAAGAGGGGGTTGACTAAACCTCTAGAAACTCTCATCAGTAAGAGGGCTCCCACCTAAATCTGCACAACAACCATACCCTTGTTTACTGTATTTTGCTGGCACCTTTTTATCTTTAGCTGGAGATGGTATTTAAGGTGGTGGCGGGGCCACTTTGAGAATGTACTCCGTTTTCCTGGGTCTCTCCCATGTAAATAGCAGGTTTACCTGATACTAAACTTGTGCTTGTTTTTCTCCTGTTATTCTGTCTTTTATTATAGTAGGGTTTCGACCGAGAACCTAGAGGGGTAGAGGAAAAATTATTATTTCTCTATTATATTACTAAAGACAGTTTCACAGAATTCCTAGAGCTTTTAGGTTTTTTTTTTTTTAATTTGACTTTTTAAAAATACTAGTCTGACATTTAACATATTGATTGTTTCTGCATTTATTCCCCTGAAAGGCTATTGCTTATTTAATAGAAATTACTTCAATAGAAATTACTTCAGTTATCTTTTTTTTTTTTTTTTTTTTTTTTTAATTTGACAGAGAGAGATCACAAGCCGGCAGAGAGGCAGGCAGAGAGAGAGAAGGAAGCAGGCTCCCTGCTGAGCAGAGAGCCCGATTCGGGGCTCGATCCCAGGACCCTGGGATCATGACCTGAGCCGAAGGCATCGGCTTAACCCACTGAGCCACCCAGGCGCCCACTTCAGTTATCTTTTTGAAGGGAATTATGGGAGGGAAGCAGATGTTATTCCTATTATCCATTTGTTGTTACTGTATATTTTAATGTAGTCATTACCGAAAGGTCCCCCAATAATGGGTCTGTGATTAAAGGAGCGAGACTGATACAAAGTGAAGGTCAAGCAAAGCTTTATTTCGTGCCAAGTATCAAGAATCAACCCGAATGTTTGGGGCTGCACCCAAAGGGGCAAAGGCCACGCGGTTGGGCCTGGCCATGCACAGGGAGCCAATGAGATTGTAACACACAGAGAAAGCTACACAGTTATGGTAGGTCACACATATGACCAATTGAATTACAATTTACCCTATAGTAGACATTCAAACTAGCCTATCACCTTGGTCAGAATTGGCACCCAAAAGGCACCCAAAGGGTGGGGCCCACACTCCTTGGTAGCTTGGGAGACAGTATGTGCCCCCCCCCATTGGATACCTCCACCTGGCCTGACCCACCCTTGTATTTGGGCTTTGTCACCTGGGACTGGTTTTTTGGGCTTGTTTTTATGTAAGTCCCCTGGGGGGAAGGGGGCAGGGTCAGTTTAAGTTTTCCTGCGTAAACAACAGAATGACTGTTTAATCCAGATGGAATCCCTCTGGCTAAATAGGCCCTTACAGTTACATTATGTTTTGCTGTGTTTTCTGGAAGGCTGTGGATATTTTCTTTATATTGGGCTACAGAGTTCTCCGACAATTTTCCAAAAGATAGAGAATATAAGAAAATGAGAGTGTCTGCTGTTCTTCATCCTCAGGAAGAAAAGGAGAATCTAAAAGCCAGAATGCATGAATTTAGGTTACATATGTTACAGTTTTGGTTACATATACATCAGAATTTTTAGAGATTCAGTGTAGCATAATGTGGGATTTTCCAAACTGGCCTGCTCATAAGACTCTTCTTCAAGGGCCCCTTGTTAAGGTAGATTCTTGGGTCCCTCAGTCCTGCTAGATCAGAATTTTCAGGGAGATAAGCCTGGGATGCTTGTTAACCATAGAAATAATAGGTAGTAAAATATTGCAACAGATCTAAAAAGTGATTTTTGTTATATGGTCTATATTTGTTAAAAAATATCAAAATTTAACTGAGTAAATTTTAGAGATCCTACTGGCTTTATTCAGTGACTTACAAATCCAGCAGCAGCCCATCTAGCAAACAGAAAGGAGCCTAGAAGAGCTGTAGAAAATGAAAGATGTAGACGGAAGGAGGTGTGGCACAGAGGTCCTCAGAGCAGACAGCTGTTTGGGCCAAGACCCTCTTTCTTTGGAGGATGGGAGGGATCTATCAAGCAGATTACCTCACTACTGCTGACCAGGAAATTCCAGATTGACTGGGAGTATGAGACTAATTAAATTAGGTATTCAGTCTTAGTTTGGTGACATGAGTCGTAGCCCAAGTGACTCCGTTTTGGTCCTGTTGTCTCTTTTTTAAAAACACAGCTATGCATAAATGCTTATGCATAGAAAATATATTATCTATATGCAAATTATTTTAATCTACATCTGTTAACATTTGAAATGACCTAATAAGCAACCCACAGGCTGTGGGAAGTTAACATTTGAAGGAGACAGTTATCTGAATCTGCAAGAGAGAGTTTATGAACTAATATAAGTGATGTTAGACATAATTTTGCATTGATGAAATAGGAGCTCTGAAGATATGTGGGTTGGATAGAAACTGTACAGGCATTGCCACTTTTGCATGGCTGGGACAGAAAAATTAGCATCCAGCAGCATAGTCTTCTCATACAAATAGGTAGACTTTCTTTCAGTCCTTTAATCCTACACTTCAAGGAGGGCCAATGCATGGTTCAGCTACACACTCAGATCTGCTAATCCTGCCTCCAGAATGTTACGTTTTTTTATTGCAGAATTCATCAGTAATGTGAGACCCTTGTTGGAAAGCCCAAGGACATGTGAGGACTTCATTTAGTTTAGAGAACTGGATTTGTGCCTCCTTGGTGTAGGTGTTTACACATGTGGTAGAATTCACTGTGAAGCTGATTTTCTTTCTCATATTTTCCATATTTTGTTAATCAGTTGTAGGGAAAGACACTCTTAGCATGGACCTCCCTTTAATCATTCCAGGCTACTAAGTGTGTGATACTTAGGACAAAATGTGACCAATTTTGAGTGACCGTTGTTAAAAGATAAACTGAGGCATATGCAAAATTTTATGAGTTTACTTGAGCAAAAATCAATTTGAATCCAGCAGTGCCAAACTAGAAGTCATTCAGAACTCTCCTCAGACAAGGAGTTAAGGGAGATACTTACATAGAGAAGGTACAGATGCAAAGCAAGGGAATTATTGCATTGGCTGTAGTTAAAGGCTGGTTGGCTGTTTAGGACTGGTTGTCCACAGTGTTCTGTTTTATGACCATAAGGCATTTACAGGCTTAGGTTTTGGTTTGTTTATGTAGACCATGCAGACATTAGCATCACCTCTGTCTAGTGCCTTCTTGTTTAATTAATTTAATGCCAGAAATGTTTATTTCAATTCACAAAAATCTGCTAGTTTCACCACAAGTTTTAAGGCTTGAAGGTCAAAATCTTAGGAATCTTCATTTTTTTGGTCTTTGGTACTATATACTCATAAGAGTCAATTGTGCATAGCTTTTCCCAAGTTCATTGGTAGCTTGAAATAGAACATTTCAGGAATGTCCACAAGTTGGCAAACTACAAAATCCTCTACCATTCCCCCCAAAACTGTTCGTTACATATGTACCAGCACATCACTGTGTGTAAGAAAGTGCTGGTATTCGTTCTGACAGGGCTGTCCTCATGGCTCACTGGATTTTAAAAAGTATTTAGAATAGTACCTAGAAGTTAAAGGATTAACAAACGCATAAAAACCACCTACATTTCTTGCTTGCTTTCCAGACTGCATTGTATTATTGGAAGAAGATGTAGAATACAATAAGTATAAGTACAGAATTGGACTGGGTGTTTGGCAGAAGAGGTTGGTTGAGACAAAATTCAAAGTTAAAACCCAGATAACTGAGTTGAGTGACGGAGCTGAATATAGACACTAGGGCTCCTGGGGGACGTGGGTGGCTCAGTTTGTTGAGCATCTGATTCTTGATCTTAGCTTAGGTCTTGATTTCAGAGTCCTGAGTTTTCAAACCCCATGTTGGGCTTCACAATGTCCCACCCCCACAAAAAATACAGAAAAAAGAAACCAATATTCCTGTATTGATTTCCAAAAGCATCTCTTAATTTTCCGTTGTTAATAAAGACTGGTAATACCCTTAGTGTTCTTTTGGTGAATGTTCTTGAACTAAAACTTCTATTCTGAGATATTTACGCTTGGAGTTGTAAAAAAAAAATCATACAAAGACCTCATATGCCATTTACTCATCTCCCTCAATGGTGACATTTAGCGAAACTGTAATGCATAATCGCCGTGATATTAACGTCGATACAGTCAAGATATAGAACATTTCCATCATCACAGGGAACCCTCCTAATGCCCTTGTATAGTCATACCCTCTCCTCACCACAACTCCCTCCTTAATGACAGGAGGCAACTGTTAATGTGTTCCTCATTTCTGTAATTTTGTCAGTTCAAGAGTGTTATGTGAATGGGATAATAAAATATGTAACTTTCGGGATTGGCTTTTTTTCACTCAGCATAATCCTCAAGTCTCACTGAGGTTTTTGTATGCATCGAAAGTTCATTTCTCTTTATTGTGTAGTGGTTATTCAAGGTATGGATGTATCACAGTTTATTTAATCTTTTACCCATTGAAGGATATCTGGGTTATTTTGGCAATTATGGATAAAGCTGTTATTAACATTGGTGTCTAGATTGTTTTGTGTATCTAAGTTTTTATTTCTCCGGGATAAATGCCCAGGAGTGCAATTGCTGGGTCAGATGGTAATTGAATTTCAGTTTTTTTTAAGAATGTGCCAAACTTTGTAGAGTGCCTGTACCATTTTACATTCCTACTAAGAAAGTATGAGTGATCCAGAGTCTCTGCGTCCTGACAGCATGACGTGGTGTTATTAGTATTTACTTTAGCCATTTTCTGTAGGTGTGTAGTGACATCTCATTGTGGTTTTAAGGCTATTCTCCTGGCTAATGACGCTGACATCTTTTCACGTACTTACTCGCCACCTGTGGATCCTCTTTGTCAGCATGCCTCTTCGTGCCTGCCCATTTTGTCATTCGACTTTTTTTTTTCTTATTCTTGAGTTTTCAAAGTTTTTAAAAAAATATATCCTCCATACTAATCCTTTGTCCTATATAGCTTATAAATGTTCTCTCCTGGATTATTGTCTTTTCTTCCTTATCACATTTTTTTGTTTTGTTTTTGGCAGAGCGTTTTAATTTTGATAAATTCCTTTTAATTTTTTCTTTTATTTATTTTATTTATATAAAAATGATTTTGTTTATTTATTTGACAGAGTGAGAGAGATCACAAGCATGCAGAGAGGCAGGCAAAGAGAGAGAAGGGGAAGCAGGCTCCCCGCAGAACAGAGAGCCCGATGTGGGGCTCGATCCCAGGACCCTGAGATCATGACCTGAGCAGAAGGCAGAGGCTTTAACCCACTGAGCCCCCCAGGCGCCCCCTCTCTGTCTTTTTCGTAAGTTGTTGAGAAAGTAATGTTGGAGTCTCCAAGTATACCTTTGCATTTACTTATCTTTCCTTTCAGTTCTAGTTGTCTGGGGTTTCTGTAATTAGCAGCTCTGGTGTTTGGTGCATTTAGAATCGTTATGTCTTCTTGGTCAAATTATTCTTTATCACTGAAAATATGTTTCTCTGTTTCTGGTAATTTCTTTACTCTGAAGTCTGTTTTATCTATTACTAATATAGCCACTACTGTTTTCTTTTGATTAATGTTGTGTGATCAGCCCTTTTCCATTCTTTTACTTCTAGCTGGCCTACATTGTCATGGTCGAAGAGCTTTCTTATAGATTTCATATCATTAGTCCACGGAGTTTAAGTCACTCTTCCAATCTTTTTCTTTTAATTGATATATTTAAGACATTTGTATATAATGCATATATTGATATGTTAGGGTTAAGCCTACTATTTTACTTTTTGTTTTGTTTGTGGTTTTGTTTCTTATATTCTTTTCCTGTGTTCTTATGTATTTCTTGAACATTTTTTGGAATTTCATTTTGATTTATCTGTATTATTTTTGGGTATGTCTTTTTACATAGCTTTTTAGTGGTTGCTCTCAATATTAACCAAATATACACAATATATCACAGTCAGCTGGGATAATCATTTTTCCAGTTTGGATTAAATGTAGAACTTATCTACTTTTTTTTTTAACCTACTTTTTAAACAAAGGAGATTATCCTTTGTTTATGGTATGTTTGTCTTATATATCTTCTCTACATACATTTATATCCATCAGATAACGTTACGATTTTTGCTTCAACCATCAGTTACCTACTAACTGATTTACCTCTTAACTTGCTTCATTCGGAAGTAGCTAGCACTCAGCGAACCTGCTTTCTGCTCATCAAACATAAATTGCAGGTTGAGTGCTATAGATGGAGAATACCAATGCCACTCACCTGAGATCAGGAACCATAAAATAGTTACCGCCCGTGGTAGAGCCTGGGGGATAGGAGTCGAGTCAAGTTCAGTGGGGATCAGGGCAATATTTTTGTTCTTGTCATTTTTTTTCCTCATAAAATTTCTTTCTCATTTTGTTTGGATTATGAACTGTGAGAAATTTAGCATTCTTTACCAAAAAAGTACAAAATATGTTCCAAAAACAAATATAACATTCTAAAAATTTGTTTTTTTAAAATATTTATACCCTTGCTTCAGGGTTCCTACTAAACCACATAGTATCTGCAAAAAGTAGAGGAAATTAGAGGAGAATTAGGAGGAAGAATTGTAAATAAAGGTGCCATTTCTCAGGGCTGTTACAATACAGCATATGTGGGATGAATTTTCTACCCTAATCCCCAGCAGCATCCCTCTCTGTGGGCTCAAACTGCCTCACTATTACCTGTGACCCTGCTTTGCCCCTCCAGATTCTTTCAGGTGTTTCAGAGATAATGCTCCTTACATAGAAGTGTGTAAAATTGTCTGTTTGGTTCTAGAAATTTTCTAAAGCATCTGTTCAGATATATCATTTTTCTTTCTAGAGGAATAAAATGTAGATTCATTTCTAACAAAATTTAGTATTAATAAAAGCAATTGTAGGTCTTAACCATGCTCATCAAGAGGTAATTTTCAACAAGAGGTAACAGGTATTTTTGAGGAAAAGACTTCATGTTCAAAAGAAATTAAGAAAATGCTGCATAGTCTATCCTATTTTTGCATATTTATATAGTAACAACTCTAAAAAGTTGTGATGTAAAGAAATTTCTGGTTAACTTTGTTTAATCTAGCACTTAGTCACAGAATTCTACATAATTTAATACTCCCAAGTTTATTTAACTCCCTAATCCCTCTTTAATGTATTTTTATTTTATGTATATCAACAATTAATAATAGTCTGTTAATACCTATTGAAACCAATTTTAGCTTGTGAGATAAAAATTAAAAGTAATTATTGGTGCCTCCAATATGTAGGATATGATAGTATGCACTGATGTAATCAATCTTCCAGGCGTTTTAGAGATAATAACAAATCTTTAACTTTCGTGTTCATCTTCCCTGTAGGAAGTTTTCTTAACCTAAGCTCCATGGCCCTTCCTAGGTCTAAAATCGGGTATGACATTTTGTGTAAGATGTGCACATTTTATTTTTATTTCCATTACCTGTAATGCTTAGAATTTGTATAGAAAGAGAGAGGAAGTCCTACTTCTTGTTTGTTTATATTTAATAGCAGATTTAAACTTTATTTTTCATTATCACATCAGTGTCCTGATGTATTTATTTTTCAATCTGTTTGTATTCACAAATAGTTATTAAATGGCTACTATTTGCTATATATTAGATACTGATTAAGTCTTAGAATATAGGTGAGGTGGGGGTGAAGTCCAGAGCTGATGACCAAGAAAGAATTCTTGAGATAGCTTGAGATAGCTTTGGTGCAAAATGGTGGTTTGTTAAAGCCCAGGGACTGCGGGGCTGCTGCCCCGGGGCTGTGAGGAGTGGCCCGTTATATACTTGCAAGCTGAGAGGGGTCAGGGATAGCATGAGTCTCTAAGGAATTTTGGAAGCGAGATTCCAGGACCTTGAGGGGCTAGTTGTTGTTGGGAAAAGGTCATTTGTTACCGCCTAATAAAACCTTATTCATGAGACCCTTCAGATGTGTATCGGTGGGCCATAAGCTTGGGGATGATTGCCAGCACATATCTTGGAGTGTTTAGAGATAAAGGAAGTTTCCAAAGGAATTTTTATATGTTAAAGTAGATTTACAGGATCCTGGTTGGGGATGGGGACGTTCAGGCTAGGATTGCCTTTTGCGCTTAGCAGAGTATTTAAGTGGAGGCAGTTGAGTCCCTAGAGGAAGGTCACGCTGCGTGTTTCAGGGACTTGTCAGTGGGCTCTAGGTAGTAAGGAAATTTAATAACTTTTCTTCTGCCTCTGTTTCCCACATCAATACCGTAAAAAAAAAAAGTCCATCAGGTGATTTTTAAGTGATAGCTCTTACTTTGAACTTGACATTTCTCAGAAGATACTTAGTAAAGTTAATATGTGAGAGAACAGGCTACTGCAGAAGCCACTGGCCCAAAAAACATAACAAATTAAAGGGATGAAGTTTTGGCAAGTTTGTTGCGAAGTTTGTTGCGAAGTTTGTTGCGATTGATCTCTGTTCTTGTTACTTCTGTCATCGATTCTGATGCTGTCCCTCGGCTCTGTGTTAGTTTCTCCCATTTAATGACTTTTTAAATTTGTAGTTTGCTTTTAAATGTGCAGAGTTTTTGCTCTTATTCTGTGACCATTCCTGTTCATCGGACGTCTTGTCATAAAAAGTGTTTGATATACTGAAAACAGGTAGGGACTCTCCTCATCTGTATTCTTTGAAGTGATGTGGGCGGGACTTAGTCCCAGGGTTAACTATAATGACGGAAGTAGTGTGAAGTAGTGTACGTGGCAGTGGGGAATGGCGGGTGGGGCAGAACCTGAAACCTTGATCTCAGTAGCATCGTATTTTAACTGGCGAAATGAATTAATTTAAGAAAATAATGTACTGCTATAGTAACACATGAACAAAATGTTTCCTTGGAAGGAAAGCGACCTAATTATGGTAAACATATTTCAACAGAAACAATACTGCATCCTTTTAAAGTGAAATCATGTATGGAAGTGAACTAATATTTCCAAAATTATTGACACTCTATACACAATGTGTATATTTTTCTTGGCCTTAAACATTTTTTTCCCACTAAATCAGATTCATCGCGTTTGGCAAGATCTTCAGAAGGAGCATGAGGTTATTTGTGGGATGAGTATTTGACAGGTTCACACAATGTACAGTTCAGAGTTCAAAGTTGAAATCACAGTACTGTTTTTCTTTGACAAGAATTCTCTCTGGCAAATTGCCTAGAAAAATTCTGGTGGTTTCCATGTATCCCACCCAATATTCAGCTAATACTATAAAATCAGTCATCAGCTGGGACTAACTAATTGCTCTCAACTTATTTATCTGAATAAGATGGCTCTTCATTAGCTTTGTTGAAACAATAGAACACACTTAATTGAGCAACTCAAATACTGTTTTGCCTAAAAATTGGCACAAAAATATGCATGCTAAATTTATACCTGAGAATAAGAATATGAAATATTATATTATAATTTACATTATTGGTGAGATATAGAAATGCTTTACGTGTCCATGACAGTATAAAATCTAAATAGGAACTTCCTATATCTATTTCTGCCTTAATGTTTTTTAATGACATGTCATTGGGGCATTCTTACTATGCCATCAACATTTTTCAGTTGTTACTTTATTTTGGTAGCTATGGTGTTGAAACGTTATGTCATTTTTAAACTATAAACTCTATGGAAATTTTATACCACATTCAGATAGGCTTGACTCAGATGATTATTATAGTGTGAGTCTCAAATTTACTCTTAGGAGTGTGAGGAGACTATGAAATGTTGACTAATGTGATTCTCGTGGAGTTATCCAGTGACTTTTTTTTTTAAAGATTTTATTTATTTATTTGACAGACATCACAAGTGGGCAGAGAGAGAGAAGAAGGGAAGCAGGCTCCTTGCTGAGCAGAGAGCCCAATGCGGAACTCCATCCCAGGACCCTGGGATCATGACCTGAGCCGAAGGCAGAGGCTTAACCCACTGAGCCACCCAGGCGCCCCTCCCATGAATTTTAATAGAATTAAGTACTGCTTTTTGAAAGAAGTTGATTTGGGATTAAGAGTTGTAATTTGTAATGTGTCACTGTAACATTATGTAGAGTGGCCATATTTGTAAATTTATGAGGTTTAGGTAAAAGAAATAATCTCGATGCTAAAGCAGAAATTAGGAATGCAAAATTTTGTTTTATTTACAAGTTATTTTTCATATATACTATCACTCTCTGAATTTTGTATTTAAGTTGGTGCCATCTAGAGTCTGAAGCTTTATAGCAAAGTTGTACGTTTTTCTTCATCTAACAGTGTTTACAAACACTACCATCAGGAAAAGTTTTCTATTTTTTTTTTATCTTGGAGTTTTATATTTATATGCATAACTGAAATTCATTCATTATTAATGCAAATTTATTGAATATGAATTATGTACCAGTCACTCTGTTAGTCCCTCAGAAATTATTAATAACTTAAGATAGAGAAAAATTCCTGCCCTAGTGGTGTTTACAGTACAGCAGCAGAGAAGACAATAATGAAAACAAGCAAAGCCAGTTGCCAGACCTCAGTCCTCTTACTTGACTTCCAGCGCCAGCATTTGGCCCAGTGGACATTTTTTGTCGACCTTGCAGCACTTTCTCTACTCAGCTTTGGAATTTTCCAGGTTTTCTTCTCTGGCTGTTCATTCTCTAGTTCCTTTGCTGGTTTCTTCTCATCTTTTCAATTTTTACTGTTGAAGTTCTTGGATTTTTTTCTGCTTATCTTCTTTGCATCTGTGATGCAAAGTATTTATTCGTGTGGCTTTAAGTCCACTCTCTGCTTTGACAACTCCTTGCCTACTCATTAGTCTCCAAACTCAGAGCTCTCCCCGATCTCCAGATTATCAAACTAACTACCCATGAGTCTTCTTGAATATCTGATACATATAAACTCCTGATTGTCCTGCCCAAATCAGCTTTTCCCACACGCTTTTCCATGCAATAAATGCTAATTGTAGCCCAGTTTCTTTTCTTTTCTTTTCTTTCTCTCTTTAAGATTTTATTTTATTTATTTGAGAGAGAGAGAGAGAACATTAAATGGGGGTGGGGAGCTAGGGGGGGAGGGAGAAGCAGACCCCCCCACTGAGGAGGGATCCCAGGACTGAGCCACTCAGGCATCCCCGTAGCTGTTTGTAAGAGTTTTCTCTTACTCTTCTAACTAACGTGTCTCTCGTCCACAGTCCTTTCGCTCCCCTCCCTCCCCCCCGCCGCCCCCGTTTCCCAGTGCACCATCCCCGCCTCCTTGCGGTGCCTCCCCTACTCCCCATAGGACCTTTTGCGGGAAATCTTGTCTCCCAGATACTCTCATGCTTTGGTTCATGTTTTTCGTATTTGTTCCCAAACTCACCTCAGCAGAGACCTTTCCCCCCCCATTTTATTGAAAACGGACACCCCCTTCCCTACAGCTGTTGTCTCGTCCTTATCTGCGTTTCTGGCTACGTTTTTCATCGCTGCCTTCATCCCTGACATACTGTGTATTTTAGTTCCTCTGCGCTTACTGCACGCTCCTTCCCGCTGGAACGGGAACCCAGGGGCAGGGTTTCTTACCTGTTCTGTCCGGTACCTGCCGTCTCCCCCCTGCAGCCTCTCCTGACTGGGATGCGGGGGCCCTCGGACCAGAACCACGTCCTGCAGGCTCTTCTCCCTTCCTGCGTCCTCACTGCTCCCTCCCCTTCTCCTTCCTTCCTTTCTTCCTTCTCCGGCTCTCTCCCTCTCCATCCTTCTTCACAAGCTGAGAGGAGGCAGGCCTGGGCCGGCCGGTTGTTAAGCATCTGCCTTCAGCTCAGTTCAGGATCCCAGGCTCCTGGGATGGCGCCCCGCATCGGGCTCCCTGCTCAGCGGGAAGCCTCCTCTCCCTGTCCCACTCCCCCTGCTTGTGTTCCCTCTCTCATTGTGCCTTCTTCTGTCAAATAAATAAATAAAATCTTAAAGGAAGAAAAAGGCTTGGAGAAGTCACCGAGTTAGGGCCAGTTTTTTACCTCTCTGGATTGGTAGCCACCTCGATTATGTGGAAAATCTGTGTCTAGTCTTCCTGAGGTGTTGACTACCTGGTCATCATTGAGAAGCCTCTTTACCTTTAGGGTAACTGCCCATTAACCCTACAGTTTGATTTTTGCTGCCAACAGCACAGTACCCATCAATGCCATTGATTTGTGGTTGCAAAATTTCTGGTTTTGGGAGTGACTCTTTTCCTCCAGTGAGTGTCCCAGCTGCTGCCTACCTGCGAGGCTAGGATAGCCCTCCCTTCCTTTCTGGGATACTGTGCTGCATTCACAGGGTCATTTATTGCTCGCTGCGGCAGTACATTGTAAGCTTTGTGAGGATAAGGACATTCCCTAAATGTCAAGGCTCGAATAGCCGCTGTCCAGAAAAAGGACACAATAAGTATTTGTTGACTAAAGAAAGGAATGTCTGAATCTCACTTATAAATATAGATAGAAAAATCTAAAAGCAAATAAACATGGAAACTATTTTGTGATAACAAAATATTGGGAATTAGCACTGAGTTCTTCTCTTCATTTGTCACACCTGTGCTATTTCTAAATGAGTTTATAGTTTTTGGCACAAAATTTCTGGTTCTTATATAGTGTATATTCCATTTTTAAAAATGGACTTTTGTTCATGTTAATGAGAATCTAGAGTGGTGTTAGGGCCAATTTAATGTTAAAACTTGTTTAACTATTAGGGCCTGCTTAGCCAGAGCAACTCCATATTGCCTAGGTAGCCATACTGCTGTTTACATCCACGGGCTTCATTCTGGGAATAAATGCCCTCGTAGTCCCTGGTATGGTTCCGGGTATCGATTTCGGGAGTGAATGCCTTAACAATAGAAGCCACGTACCTTGGGTCTGCGGTTATGCCCTATAAAACCAGGCTGTGAGATCGGGAGGGGGTTGTTCTTTTCGGAGGTGGCCCTGGCCGGTCAGTCTGACTTCTAATGCTTGGTCTAGAATAAGGCTTTGCATAACTTTCACTTTGTCTCAGTCTTATTCCTTTGATAACGGACCTCAACAAGTGGTACAGAGGGGAACAAAGTATGTCTTGCTTGCCATCTTTCCCAGAACCTTTTTATTAATGTTTGTTTATAATTAAGATATTTCTCAGCTTTTTCCACATCTTATATGCCTGATAAAGCACTAAATGTCAGTCCACTCTCAAAGAAAAAAAAAACTACTCTTATCAAGGAAATTTTATTTATTTATTTTAAAAAATATATATTTATTTGGCAGAGAGAGACACACAGTGAGAGAGAGAGAGAGAGAGAGAGAGAGAACACAAGCTGGGGGAGTGGGAGAGGGAGAAACAGGCTTTCCGCTGGGTGGGGAGCCAGATGTGGGGCTTGATCCCAGGACTTTGAGATCATGACCTGAGCCAAGGCAGACGCTTAACAACTAAGCCCCCAGTGGTGAGGAAACTTTAAAAAGTATCTGCTCTTGGTGTGGCATGGCAGAGACTGAGCAGTTTTTCCTACAGCTATTGTCCTGAATTTATTCTGTTCATGTGTTCGTTCTCTGCAAAACTGTAGAGAAAAAAAGAGTTACAAAGGGTGAAAGATGTGTTATTTCATGGAATCAATACAGATGTACCTGAGGGTACTTATGTGTGGGCAGATAAATCATTTCCCTTGATGCGTGGACAGCCTTCTAAGTAATATTGCCCACTGTTGATGGCTTTGTATTCCTAAAAATGACCTGTGGTGATCATTAGATTTCCTTTCTAGAAATGGAAAGGTAGAAAAGAGAAATGTTTGTGGAAAATGAGAACAAGGTCTTCCATTGTAAACTATTGCTCCAATTTGTGCTTTTCATAGTTTTTCAAATTATTTTATTCATATAAAAGCACAAATGGTTTTGATGCTTATAAACAAATAGTTCACTTAGTTGCCACTGATTTAATTTACTTGAAAAACATTCCAATTTTAAGCCAATAATTACATGTCACAATTTCATGCTAAATGTGTAATTACTTTAAAAAATGTGTAATAACTTTTTACTAAAATCTTACATATGGACTATTTGATCACCAATTTGGTATAATAGAAAAATTACATGAATATATACTAATTAATTCGTTTGCCCTTAGACTTTCTAAAAAGAAGATAATCAATTTTTATATTTTATTTGAAATTATAAAACTATATTAAGAAATATTTTTTAATTTGGAAAAGCCTTATTTTATGCACAACCCTTGGGAATTTTTTTCAATTTTGTTTTGATTATTATATTTATCATCTATATATTGTTATACTTCTTATTTGTGTATTATTACTTTACTCTTTTATTAGATGTATCCAGTGCTTTGCATTTTCAGTATCATCAACTAAAGTCCTGCCAGCTTCTTCTATTATAGGACCAAATGTTGTACTTTTTTTTTTAATCTCTTTGATGTCTTAACAAAATTATAGCCCTTAGAGCAAGTGCTCAATTAATATTGTTAATTGGTCAGTGCATTCATTCTTTCATTTAACAATTATTTATCAAATGCCTATTATATCCTAGACATTTAATGCAAAAGATAAGCTGTAAATTTACACCTCTTTGTACCAAAATTTATATTTAGGATGATACACCTTGTAAAATATACCATCAACATCATTAAACCAGCAGCTACTCTTAAAATAATGTTCCAGGGGCTCCTGAGTGGCTCATTGGGTTAAGCCTCCGCTTTTGGCTCTGGTCATGATCTCGGGGTCCTGGGATCAAGCCCCGCATCGGGCTCTCTGCTCAGCAGGGAGCCTGACTCCCAAACCCCTCTGCCTGCCTCTCTGCCTGCTTGTGATCTTTCTCTCTGTCATAAATAAATAAAATCTTAGAAAAACAAAAAGCAAACAAAAAAAAGACAATGTTCCAGTCAGTTTAGTTCTCATTGTCATAAATGCTGGTTCACAATATGCCAACATGTTAGATCCAGACCATGTCATTCGTCTTAAGGTTATTGCAAGTACTATTTTTTGTTCCCTGAAATCCATGCTCCCCTTCTATAATGAAAGGACTCCTGTTCTGTAGCGGGACGTGAGTCTACAGAGTGACTAGGTTTCCTCTGCTAACACATTCCAAACCTACATCCTAAGACAGGATTTGATTCCAGAAGTAGGTGCATGAAGTGATATAACCTGGATACATGGGAGGCAGGAGGCAGAGACTCAGATATTGGAAAGTGGATTAATCCCTGATATGCCGAGGCAGAGCATTGATACAACTGTTGCTTGCTCATGTTTTAGAAGGCAGGCTATGTGGTAACAGAGGCCATAAATAACATTAGGGGAAACCATAGGAAAGCTGCCGAATCTTGATGTGTGTTGGCTGCTTCGTGCTGTCCCAGCAAAATCTTAGGACAGAGATGAACTCAGGAATTAGCCAGTCTGCAAGCAGAGGTGAAAAGGAATACAGTTCTGTTAAGAAAGATTCTTTGTGCCAGGTTAACAAAAATTGTTTCACCGAGAGTCCTATAATTTGAGGTCTTTTAAGGGTTGAAAAAGTCAACTCCATCTGTACTCCAAACCAAAGTTAAAATTGGTAGCTTCAAAGCCAGTGCCCTAGTAGAAGATAAAAGCTTAGTGCCCTGCTAGATTTGGGAGCCAGTCCGGAGGTGAACTCAAATTAAGGGTATTGCTTTTCCACCCAAACAGAATTGTTCAGATAGCCTGGACGTAGCTTCCATCCAGAGAGGGGGTAAGCAGAGCACACAAAGTAATAAGAAAAAGACAAGACTCTTTAGGCGTAAAGACTACATCTAGATCAGATCTCTGGCTATAGTTACTTACATGTGGAACCAATCCAAAACAAATTGCCTGGAAGCTTGCTAAGGTTTTGAGGGAATTGTATGGCTGAAGAACAACATCACGGCCTGCAAAAACCTGTAGTGTTCCACTCCTTAGGAAGTCCCTGGGCTGCACAATCTGGACCAACAAGGATCAAGTTACAAAAGCATTGCAGTCTCTAAGAAGAGCAATTTTTGTAACACCTACTTGATTTATGGCAAGGAAGGACAAAAAAGAGAGGAAAGCACCTTTCAGAGGGCAGAACGAGGGGTTTTGGAGGAAAATGGACGTTTCCTCCCACAAAGCACAATCTGGGACTTCCAGATGAGATTGACCAAGGTACTTACTCCAGTGTCGGCTCAGAGAATATCTGCAGCTCCTGCACAGTACGATTTGCTTACCGCCACAGCCCAGTAACTGCTGTGTGTCTCTCCGTCCCCTTTTGCTCGGGAGGAGCAGGTTAGTTTGCCATATCCACTAGTTTCACAAACCTCGAGTACTGACTGTGTTGTTGCCAGTAAACCTAATGTTTTAGTTTACAGGTTGCCAAACCATGAGGCTCAACGTGCCTATTTAATGGAGTGGCCAATGCATTATCCAGTGAGGAGAGACTTTCCGCAGGGTGCCTTAACCAGTGAGACTCTAGAATCTTCTCCCTTGTCGTCAGTGTATTCCGTGTGGAGCAGAGACGTTGTAATAACTACTTGGGTTGCCACGTGACGAGACTGGGACAAATAATGCTAGTTGTACTCAAATTCTCATTCTCTCCTTTTACAGAGATATTTGATTTTTAGCTACTTCCAAAAATGATGTGTGCTTCCCTACCTTCTTTGCCATTTGGTGTGACTACATGATTAATATCTGGCCAATGGGATGTAAGGGGACCTGGTGGGTGCAAAATCTGAGATGGTTTTAAAAGGAAACTGTGTTGTATTTCTGTCACCCTCCCTCTAGCCCATTTTTGGAACATGGTTAAGGTAGTGTGTTATCTTGGAACAAGAAACAAGGTTGATTTGGGGAGGAGGGTAGAACAGCAAGGCAGGAGCTTTTGTCCTTTGTGTGCAGCAGAGCTACCATGCAGCTATTGCCATGTAACAAACAATATAAAAATCTCTGTGGCCTATAAAAAATCAGCGTTTCTTTCTTGCTCTTGATTTTAAGGATTGTTTGGAACAAATTTCTTTCATACTTTGGGTTGTCTGGTGAATTGTGCTTCTTATAGCTCTCATTCTTCTCCTGGAACCAGATGAATACCTGAAGTGTGTGGGGGGGGCGAAATTACGATGACCATATAAATGACTATAGTGAGCTCTCCCTCGTAGATGTTGTGCATTTATGAATGTAATTTAGGTGAAAGAAAAGTTGAATGATGTTTCTAAGGGCATTTTAGTATTGTATTGAATACAAATAAAGGCTGCCATTGCTAATGCCAGTACCTCTACAGAATTGTGGCATTTTGCCATCTCTCTAACTGTCGGAGGTGTGGCATCTCACCCTCCTTGCACACTCGAAGTCAGCCTGCTGGCTGGGATCAAGGCTCCTGAGTCAGAGAGGAAGGACTATTATTATTTATAGCATTAGCAGCAAACAGAGTATTAGCATTTTTTGTACCTGTTCTCCGAGTCCCAATTCCCAGAGAACTATACAAAAAGTGTGAGTTGATAAACACATTCAGTGAGTTGCATTACAGCACAAGAGTCTTTGAGTATAGAGAACCCCAGTTTTTCTCTAACGGGCAGCAAGTGTACCTGCCTTCTGCTCCCGAGGGGAGACACACTGTATCTTACAAAGTTGGAGGTGGACGTATCTTCCAAGGCTGTTCACTGTACAAACATACTTGAAAAGATATTTTGGAATAAAGGACAGTCAGTCAGGATCTTTGCTAGCTATACATGTAGAAATGAGAGAGCTGTGGAGGATTATCTCCCAAAAAACTGTTGCCTTTTTCATCACTTCCCTGACTGTGGTCTCTTACAGCTCACTGCACTGCATCATTTGCCCCAGTCTGGCTCCAGTTACACCATTTTCTCGAGGCTTTCTTCTTCCCCTTTAACTTTTCATTCACTCTTGCCTTCATTTATCAAATAATGTTTCGAGTAGGTGATGAGCTACAGGTGGTCTTGTAGGCTCTGAGAAGTGAACAGTATAGAAAAAGCACCTTTGCTTTCAGTCTAATTGGAGAATTAGATAATAAGATAAATTAATGAAATAATATAGTGTTTTCGACGGTGGCAATTGCTGAAGAGAAAATTAATGCAGAGGAAAGAAAGTGGAATTAGGGAGGTTAGGGCGGGTGGCAGTTTGAGAACAAAAGCTGAGGGGATAACATTTCAATACGGATGTGAAGGACTCGAGTAAATCTTGAGGCTATTTGGGGTATCCTGAATGGAAGAGGTCTAAGAAAAGCCTATAGGAGATGCAAGGCCTTGAGTCTGGGGTGGGCCCCTGTGTCTGAGGAAGAGCAGAAAGACGCTGCTGCTTATCTGTTTTATGTCCAGCTTCCAGAGTTCATCCCAACTCTGGCAATATAGATTTATTTTTTTCTTCTACAAATTTTGGTTTAATAAAAACTTATCAATACTGTATTTGATATCAAAGAAGAATAGAAAGTTGCCTTTTCAAGTAATGCTGTTAGTAAATACACTGACATTCATATGGAATATATGAGAGACAGTATGAATCTGGACAATTAGTGCTGCAGGAAAACCTGACGGGTGAGAAAGAGATCTTGAGACATCTTTGGTTGGGACCCGTGGGCAGAAAGAGCTGTGCTGGGGTCATGAGGAGTGGCGCATTAGATACTTCGAAGTTGAAGAGGGAGTTAGAGACAGAACAGACTGCCAAGGTGTTTCATAAACAAGGTTTCTGGAACCCTGAGGTACTAGCTGTTGTTGGGAAAGGTCATTTATTGTTGTTTAGTAAGCCCTCGGTCATGAGACCCATCAGATGTACAGCAGCGCGCCATATGCTTGGAGGATGTTTGCTAACATGTATGGCCGGGGACGGGGTAGAGGAAAAGGGACCTTCCAGAGGAATTTCTGTATGTTTCACGTGTTGGGTCCATGGTCAAAGGAGCGAGACTGATACAAAGTGAAGATCAAGCAAAGCTTTATTTCGTGCCAAGCTTCGAGAAACAAACTGACCGGCCAGGGCCGTCTCTTGCAAAGAGGTGACCTCTCTCTGCCTTACAGTCTAGCTTTTAAGGGCAAAAGCCATGTGGTTGGGCCTGGCCATGCACATGTAGCCAATGAGATTGTCACACAGAGAAAGCTGCACAGTCCTGCTAGGTCACGTGTAAGTGACCAGTTGAGTTACTGTTTACCCTATAGTAGATATTTGAACTAGCCTATCACCTTGGTCAGAATTGGCGCCCAAAAGGCACCCAAAGGGTGGGGCCCTTACTTCTTCTTAGCTAGGGAGACAGTATGCGCCCCCACTGATTGGATCCCTCCACCTGGTATCTGACCCACCCTTGTATTTGGGCTTTGTTACTTGGGACTGGTTTCTGGGATTTGTTTTTAAGTAAGTTCCCTGAACAGGGGGCAGGGTCAGTTTAAGTTTTACTGCATAAACAACAAAATGACTGTTTAACTGGATGGCATCGGTCTGGCTAAAAAGCCCTTACATTCCCCCCTTTTCTTTTAAGGTTAGTTAAATCTTTGACTTTTCAGCCATTTCTATATCCCTTTTTTAATGGATGCCAGACTGTTTTTAATGACTCCAGTGTGATTTACCCAAAAACAGCATTTCTCTCCTAGGGCTACGCAGAGTCCCCTCTTTTTCTAGAAATATTGTGTCAAGCTCTTATTGTCTATATTTCCCACCTATATTTTAACAATAGGAGCAACAATGAACTCAATGAACTCATTGTTTTTGAGTCTTAGCTTTAGTCCACGATCAGCGGGGTCCACCAGCAGCGGCTCCATCTCTGGGGGCGACCTTGTCCGTGGCTCATTTGACGTGACCTGCACAAATCAGGCCCCAACGCCCTCAACTTCCACCGCTGTGTGGGTGGTCGGGATGACAGTAAACGGTGCCTTCCTGTGAGGCTCCAAGTTTCCCACTTGGTGGCGGTGTATCCGAACCAAATTCCCGGGTTGGCAAGGATGTGGCTCCACCTCCGTCTCTGTCCTAGTGTGGGCAGTTCAGATCCCTGCGAAGGCTCCTTCCACGACAGACTGTAATGCTTGCAGTGACTGGAGTACAGACCGATCAGTCGTTTCTGCTAGAGCAACCTCTTGTCGTCCAGGGCAGGGGGGGTGGGCTCCCGAACATGATTTCAAATGGGGGCCACCTTGTTTAAGCAGGGTGTACGTTGTGCCCCGAGGAGGGTGAAAGGAAGGAGATCCACCCATCCATCGCCAGTCTCCAGAATCAGCTCTGCCAGTTCGTTGTCTCTACCTGCCTGGAACTCTGGGACGGTAGGCGCAACGCAGCTTTCAGTTAGTGCCCGTGGCCCTGGCCAGTGCCTGCGAGACTGAACTCACAGATGCAGGGCCGTCGTCTGACCCGATCGCGAGAGGTCACCCAAAGCTCCGGCAGCTTGTTGGCTGCCTCTCCTGCCATCTCATGTTCGGCAGAAAAAGCCTCTACCCAGCCTGAAAGGTTATCCACAAAAACTAACATACACTTGTGTCCATATTTTCCGGGTTAAATCTCTGTAAAATCTATTTCCCAATAAATTCCTGGTTCCTTACCTCTTTCTCGTCCCTCTTCCCGTTCTAGTTTAACCCATTTTTGTAAATGTTTTAAATCTTCCTCTGAAGTTGACCTCAAGTTGTCTAGCTTAGGTAAGCAAACATTTAAAGACAACCAAAATCTAGAACATAACATCCATGAAGGTGTGTTATTAAAACAAAATAGAATAGAAAACATGAAATGTATAGTGTCGCCCTCGGCCCGCAAGGACGCCAGTCAGCCCGTTCGGTGTCCGCGCTTCATCCGTTCATTCCGTCAACTTCCTCAGCCCGTACGCGGCAGGGTGACCAATAAGGGCCAAGCGACGGGGGGAGCCAATCAGAGTCCTGTTGCTATGCGGACTAAATTCGGAACAGCCAATGACTACGTCCTCCTGCAGGCGGGCTTCCGCGGACCGCGGTGGTTCACGAGCAGCGGCTTGTGCTGGCAGTGAGCCAAGCGCCATCTTGTACCGGCGGGACGTCCCGGCCGAGGCGTCCCCGACAGTATAGAACCTCTACAGTAGTTACAACGTTTACCCAAATGTAACCCAAGGTTTATCACTGGTTTAGCAGTACTCCCTGAGCAACTTAGTATACCAAGGAATCAGAGAGCTCTCATTTACAATGTAAATCCTGTTGACAATTGCTAGAACCTTAGAAAGTTTTAAAGCACATGCCTAAATATAATTAGGGATGTTAAGCACCTATGTTTCTAACAAAACATAGAAACTGAATTTTCTGGGCAGGCAAAGAGAAAACCATTTACTTTTTTTTTTTTTTTTTAAAGATTTTATTTATTTATTTGACAAAGATCACAAGCAGGCAGAGAGGCAGGCAGAGAGAGAGGAGGAAGCAGGCTCCCCGCTGAGCAGAGAGCCCGACGTGGGACTCGATCCCAGGACCCTGAGATCATGACCTGAGCCGAAGGCAGCGGCTTAACCCACTGAGCCACCCAGGCGCCCCCCATTTACATTTTTTTAACAGATCAATTAACCTAAGAAAACTTTGCCCTTTTAAACAGAAAGAAAACCAGCTTTTTTATACCAGTGTCCGTCCTTTTTATTCTTAAGCATGCAGTCTTAAGATAGTGGGTTTACTGGGCTTCCCTCCCATTGTGAATGATGTTGCAGACAAAAGGTTGGGGGGAATCTTTCCGACGCTGTCCTGCTTGCTTCCCTCACAGGAACTTAGGAACATCTTAGCCAAGGTCTGTCTGTATAAGCCTCAGACCAGGCTCCTCCGTGGAGTATGTTATGCTATATGACGCCCTGCGAGACTCCGGGTGCAGCCCGCTCGGACTCCGTAGCCGAAGCAGTGGAGCCATACAGACAAATTCACACAGTCAGGCACTCTTCAGATTTAAACAGATTAGCCAGGGATACCCCTGCCGCAGGTATCCCGGCTAATGGGAGGTGATCAGTCTCCCCTTACTCTCTGCTTGCCCCATTTCTTCAAACACAACAAACAATGCAACGGACAACAAAAAGATAAGACAAAGACAACCACAGACCCAGCATCCCTTACCCAGAACCTGCCACTGGTGGGGATTTTCTCGGTCCCCTAGGAATGAGCAACACAACAGGCAACAAAAAGACAAGACAAAGACAACCAGACCCAGCGGCCGGTGGAGATTTTCTCGGTCCCCTGACCGCCTAGGGGAACTCGAACCCCCTAGACGATCTGCCAGAAGAGGGATGGGGTGTCCCTGCATCCACTCCAGCCCTAGGGAGCATGGCTGAGTCCAGCTTCTCCCCAGTGGGCCATACCCTGGAGCTCCACAACCAGACGGACTGGATCTCACAGAATAAAATCTGGAAATTTTACCTCCGGAGGCTTTTTCCAGAAATTCTGATGCTGGCTCAGCACTCGTCATTTGATCGTGGGTGAGCCCCCAATGTTGGGTCCATGGTCAAAGGAGCGAGACTGATACAAAGTGAAGATCAAGCAAAGCTTTATTTCGTGCCAAGCACCGAGAATCAAACTGACTGGCCAGGGCCGTCTCTTGCAAAGAGGCGACCTCTCTCTGCCTTACAGACTAGCTTTTAAGGGCAAAAACCATGTGGTTGGGCCTGGCCACGTACAGGTGGCCAATGAGATTGTCACACAGAGAAAGCTGCACAGTCCTGCTAGGTCACGTATAAGTGACCAATTGAGTTCCAGTTTACCCTATAGTAGATATTTGAACTAGCCTATCACCTTGGTCAGAATTGGCACCCAAAAGGCACCCAAAGGGTGGGGCCCTTACTTCTTCTTAGCTAGGGAGACAGTATGCGCCCCCACTGATTGGATCCCTCCACCTGGTATCTGACCCACCCTTGTATTTGGGCTTTGTTACCTGGGACTGGTTTCCGGAACTTGTTTTTAAGTAAGTCCCCTGGGTGGGAGTGGGAGCAGGGACAGTTTAAGTCTTCCTGCGTAAACAACAAAATGACTGTGTAACTGGATGGCATCGGTCTGGCTAAATAGGCCCTTACATCAGGTAGACTCACAGGATCCTGGAGAGTCCGGCTAACATTGATTTCTGCCCTTAGAGAAGTGTCAGGGAGGCAGCTGAGCTCCCTGAGAAAGGTCACTCTGCCAGTTTCAGGGACCTGTCCATGGGCTGTAAGTGGTGAGAGAATTTGATCATTTGTTGCCTTTGTTTCTCACATTGATTAGCAGATCAAAATTTCATGGCAAGTGTATCATGCTGTAGAAATGGTAACTGGACTTACCTAATGTCACACTGTGTCTCTGAAGATGAATGCTTGGAAGAATCTTTGTTTCACAGAAACTCTGTAGCAAACTACCAAGAATAAAATGTTCAATGTGGTAAAGGAATATTTGAAACAAATACTAGGGAAACATTAGATATCTTTGGGCCCTGAAGGTTATGTTTGGTTGTAAGAAAGTATATGTGATTTCTATTAAGAGTTAGTTTTAAACCCTAGAATTCAGGAATACATTATTTAACTAACATTAGAGATGCTCACATAATTTTCATGTTTTTCTGTAGATGCACAGTCCACATTAAAAGACATTCTTAAAGTGGTAAGTATAATAAAATCCATGCTGTTAAAATACCATTTTTACCTTTTATTCAAAGAACTCTGATCAGAACACTACTTCATACCAATGTGCATTGGTTTCCCAAGGAGAGTTAGGCAAGAGTTGATAAAATAATTGACTGTGTGTGTGTGTGTGTGTTTGAGAAGGAGAGAGTGAAAGAGAAGTGGAAGGAAGTGGTAGGGCTGGTTTCTTTACACGTTTTTTTAAGGGGATTGTTGTTGGCATTCAAAGTAGTGGATTGGGGCACCTGGGGGGCTCAGTGGGTTAAGCCTCTGCCTTCAGCTCAGGGCATGATCTTAGGGTCCTGGGATCGAGTCCCGCATTGGGTGCTCTGCTCAGCAGGGAGCCTGCTTCCCCCTCTTTCTCTGCCTGCCTCTCTGCCTACTTGTGATCTCTCTCTGTCAAATAAATAAATAAAATCTTAAAAAACAAAAACAAAATAGTGGATTGAAAGACATTTTTTTCAGCTTCTGAGAAGCCTAATGAAAATATTTTAATGGAGACTAATAGAGTTAGTAAAGAAGTTGGAATCTGAAAGAACTAAGACGAGCAAAGCAACTGTGTTGGCTCAAGGAAAATATTTAATATTTTAAAACACTAGAAGGTTCAGAATCAGCATTACCACAAGAATGTTCACTTATATTTGTCACAGAAATAGAAGAAAGACATTTTCAAAGACTGATTGCACCCTTGAAATAGAATCTAAACAAATAGAACTATCTGAATTCCATTAATTCTGTAAAAGAGCCATTTCCAACAATTAAAATACCGTAGTATGTATTCATTTGCTACCATTTACTTGTGTGAACAAAATTTACTTTTGGTGTTATAAAAAATTAAGGAGATGGGCACCTGGCTGGCTCAGTTGGTAGAACATGGAACTTTTGATCTTGGGGTTGTGAGAGTGCTATGTTGGGTGTAGAGATTATTTAAAAATAAAATCTTTAAAAAAAATTCAGGAGGGGTGCCTGGGTGGCTCAGTTGTTAGTGCCTGTGTTAGGCTCAAGTCATGATCTCATGGTTCTGGGATTGAGCCCTGCATTGGGCACCCTGCTCAGTGGGAAGCCTGCTTCTCCCTGTCGCTCTGCCTGCTGCTCCCCCTGCTTGTGCTCTCTCTCTCTCCCTCTCTCTCTCTCTCTCTCTCTCTGTGTGTGTCAGATGAATAAATAAAAATCTTTAAAAAAAAAGATTAAAAAATTTTTAAGAATTAAAAAAATTCAGGAGACCATCTCTAGAAAGTCTTGGTGAGGATTTGGTTATAGTCATTTCAAACATATAACCATAGACTAAAGCATTATGTTCACAAAAGAAATTTCATGTTTTAAATTAAAAGTTTAAAAAATTTGGAAAGTTTATTTATATTCAATATTTAAAATCCTCCCTAATATTTTGCATTTTATTTATATTATAATTGTAAAGTACAATGAAAATGCAGGACTTTTCTACCAAGCACATCTAGATGCTGTCAAATTCACTACTGTGAAAATATATTTTTATGTGTGTCATTAAAAAAAAGGTTGTGGGCCACCTCTGTATAATTCAGTGGGGGGGGGGAGAATATTGAATCAATAATTAGTGGGATTATAAGGACTGAACAAAGCATTTTTCAAAATAGGCAGTGATGAAGGTAGCAATTAGAAAGTTAGACTAAAGGTTGGATAATTTTCATCAGAATAAAAACAAATGAGGTAAATCTAAAGTAGATTAAGGATGATAACTTCTTGGTGGGAAGTTGAAAAAGCTTTGTTGATTTCTTGTTTAAGATTTTATTTATTTATTTGACAGAGAGATAGAAAATGTAGCAGGCAGGGCAGCGGGCGGGGGAGGGAGCAGCAGGCTCCTCACAGACGAAGCAGGGCACCAGATGCCAGGCTCCACCAGAACCTTGGGATCATGGCCTGAGCTGAAGGCAGCCGCTTAACCGACTGAGCCACCCAGGCGCCCCATGCTTTGCAGATTTTTTTTTTTTTTTTAACATTTTATTTATGTATTTGACAGAGAGAGATCACAAGTAGGCAGAGAGGCAGGCAGACAGAGAGGAGGAAGCAGGCTCTCCACGGAGCAGAGAGCCCGATGTGGGGCTCGATCCCAGGACCCTGGGATCATGACCCGAGCTGAAGGCAGAGGCTTTAACCCACTGAGCCACCCAGGTGCCCCCTTTGCAGATTTTTATACAGCTTCTTAGTAGCTGAGAAACACATGGAGTGTTTCTATAATGCGCGGAGGTGCTGGAAGGGGAAAAGGCCCCCAGGGCTGCATCCGACCAAGCAGCTTGCACCCACCCAGCCAATTTCTTGCTTAGGTAATTATTTGTTGAGTAAATGGGAGTTGATTTAGTTTGCAGGGTTGTTAGTCAGCAGGGTTGGTTTCTTCTGAGACTTCTCTCCCCGGCTTGTAGAGGGTTGCCTTCTTGCTCTGCACATGCGCTGCTTGCTTTTGATGTAGGTGCGGCTGGAGGGGTGTGGAGCTGATGACCAAGAAAGAATTGTAGAGACTTGGGTATAAAATGGTGGTTTTATTAAAGCAGGGGGACAGGACCCGCGGGCTTTAGAAAGAGAAGCCGCTCTGCTTCTTGGGGATTGTGAGGGACAATGGATTACAGACTTTGGGGTTGGGAGAAGTAAAGATAAGGGAAACTCCAAAAGGATTTTCATATATAAAAGAAGACTCACTGGATCTGGGAGTCCTTGCTGTTGTCAAACCAAGGTTTTTCCCTCTAGCAGGGCCTTCAGATTAATGCAGTCGGGAGCTTCCTGCGGGAACAGGACACTGCCTGCTGCAAATATTGGTTACTGGGCTGCTCGTTATATGGACATTTAATTTATTCATGGTTCCTTCTGCCTTTGTTTCCCTCATCACAAGCATTCTTGGCATCTCTTCGTGTGTCTGAATCTTCTTTTGTTTTAAGGACACCAGTTAGTTAGGAATAGGGCTCACCCATATATCTTATTTTTATTTTATTTTTATATTTATATATTTTTTATGATTTTATTTACTTATTTGACACAGAGGGAGATCACAAGTGGGCAGAGAGGCAGGCTGAGAGAGAGGAGGAAGCAGGCTCCCTGCTGAGCAGAGAGCCCGATGCGGGGCTCCATCCCAGGACCTTGAGATCATGACCTGAGCTGAAGACAGAGGCTTTAACCCACTGAGCCACCCAGACATCCCTACCCATATACCTTATTTAACTTCGATCACCTCTGTAAATGCCCTGTCTCCAGCAGTCACGTTCTGGAATACTGGAGGTTGGGACCTCAACACAGGAATTGTAGAGCGATGTGGTTCAGCCCCCCTGACAGGTCCGGCAGTGCAACTGAGACTGTTGCCAAGAGCTCGTTTTCAAATATCTAGGTGAGTTTATATTCTGTGTAGGAACGATTTTCAGGTTATTCAGTGATGATAGAGAAAACAGTTCTGTCTGGTACATTATTATCTAATTGTCTACTTTCGTTTAACTTTTTAAAATGCTTGATTTAGAGTTTGTTTTTAGTCTTTTGACAACATAATTGATCCCTTTCCTCGTTTGACTCTTTTACACAATTAAAGGATAGAGAGTTCCAGGGATATATAAGCTTAATTTAGTTTTTTACTCACTTTTGTACAGTACTCTAAAAACACTGTGCTACTGAGAAGATGGAACTTCCTTTGGGACTGAATGCATCGATCTGATCGAATCCATGAACGATTAGATCCTGTCAGACCTAAAGCCTGAGCCTCTTATTTGGAAACTTGTTCCTAGGAAACCAACTTTCCACCCCATCCTGCAGTAAACACCCAGGAATGTGATAGGGATGTTACCTGCTCACTTGTGCCTTGTGGGCCCAAGAAGAGTTGATGGAGATCGGAAGTATAAACCCACCAGAAGAACTATAAAAGCAATTTCTAGAAGGTCTTAGGAGATTTTTGACCCACAGGGACATTATCCTGATTGATGAAGTTCTAGAACATAGGTGAGGTTCGGTGGGGTGAGGTCGGGAGCCAATGACCAAGAAAGAATTCTTGAGACATCTTTGGTGCAAAATGGTGGTTTATTAAAGCGTGGGGACAGGACCCGTGGGCAGGAAGAGCTGCTCCCTGGGATGTGAGGAGTGGTCCATTATATACTTGTAAGTCGGGGAGGGGATTAGGGATGGCGTAAGTCTCTAAGGAATTTTGGAAGCAAGGTTTCTAGGACCTCGAGGGGCCAGCTATTGTCTGGGGAAAAGGTTATTCATTGCCAGTAATAGAACCTTCTCCTGAGACCCTTTAGATGTCTATCAGTGGGTCATATGCTTGGGAATGATTCTCGGAGGTTTATTTTGGAGGTTTAGAGATAAAGTTTCCTAAAGGAATTGTTAAAGTCGACTTATAAGATCCTGGTTGGGGGTAGAGGGTTGGTCAGGCTAGGATTGTCCTTTGCCCTTAGCAAAGCCTTAAGGTGGAGGTCGCTCTGCCTGTTTTAAGGGCTTGTCAGTAGGTAAGGAAATTTAATAATTATTCTTCTGCCTCTGTGTCCCACATCACTGATGATAGATGGTTTGTGGGGCTTTGAGGCTGGCAAGCCAGCCCTGTGCCTGGGAGTGCTGCTGCCTCACAGATGGGGTAGACAGTGACCCATGTGTTGAAACCTGAATTCTGTTCTTAGATGAAAGGAGTATGTAGCCTTCACATGGCTCTGTGGGTATCTTCTTGTCAATCGTATTGTACCGTTGGGGCAAACAGGCCCTTAGCTCATCATTTTCTTCTCCACTTGTTGCTCTTCAACAGAATAAATTATGGGACAAGGGAATCCAAACTAGTTTTTTTCTGGCTGCTGCCATTTCTGGGAGAGTGAAGTGGATAAAATTCATTTTAGAATCTCTTTTGAGACTTTGTTGGTCTCTTAGGTTTGTAAAGGCCAAGAGTAGCCTGTGTGGAACTAGCTGAGTTACATTAACATGCTGCTGTTTGGGTAAAGACTGTTGTAAAATACACTTCATAGTTGGTTATTTTAGATGACAAATTTAATGCCTTTTGGAGCTAAAGCTGTTATTGTTAATATAGTTAACATTAAAAGGACCATTAAACTAAGCTGAATGAGAACAATGTGGTAGAACAATAAGTTTGAAAAATAATGTAATTAAATTATTACATTTTACTTGATTACTTGTTAAGCAGTAGAAGTTGTGGGGTTAGATTATGGGATTTGTTTGAAGGGATATAACACATTTCCCCAAACGAAAACATCTGTTCACATTGGTGTTTTCCATTAGTCATCTTCAGAGATGTTAATTTAACTTAAAAACAATTCACACTACTCTGTTGATGATTAATTTTAAAATGATGTTTGCATTATTAGTTGAAGTCAGAGACACCATGAAAAAGGGTAGTAAAAACAGATGATACATTTGGTTCTTAGAAGTTTACATTAAAGCAGCCCCTGCTGTTTCCATAGGGCTTGAGAACAGGAGAAACTAAAATTGGCACAGATGATTAAAATGCCCGACTCAGAGAGTCAGTGTAACACCCGATAGGGCTCATAGAAACTGCAGTCCTACCGCGTTTCACGTGATTGCCGTAACTTACACCCACCTGCTCCTCTACAGGGCTTAGAAGGAAGCAGTGACAGTTCAATCTCTTCTCTTTATTGATATTTAAGGAAAGGTTTTAAAAGTATAAAGACTGTTAGAATAGATCATGCTTTTGTCTCCAGAACCTTGCATATCACAACAGTCGGATTTTCAAGAGGCACAGGAGCACTGCTCTGAGCATTCAGGCGGAGACAGACTCCTACCAGAGGACTCAGACCCAGAGGGGAGTTCCTCTCGCAAAGTCGCTCTTGAGTTGCTCTCAAGTGTTCCTGCCTGGATCCTGTCCTATAAATCTTCAGTCAGTGGCATGGTCCAATAATTTAAATTTTTAACAAGCTTTTCAAATGCTCTAAAGAATGATTTTTTTTTAAAGATTTTATTTATTTGACAGAGAGAGATCACAAGTAGACGGAGAGGCAGGCAGAGAATGAGATAGAGGGAAGCAGGCTCCCCGCCGAGCAGAGAGCCCGATGCGGGACTCGATCCCAGGACCCTGAGATCATAACCTGAGCCGAAGGCAGCGGCTTTCTCCTATACCTATTCCTCAAATTATCCCTTAAAAACAATCCCGCAACCTTGATGTTCATTTTTACCCACTTAGCTATTTTCCTAGCATTTTCACTTTATAGCAGTTTGGGAGGTCAGAGAAGGTTTTGGCTCCCGACAGCATCCTAATCGCTGTGCTGTGTCTTTTACCATCTCACATGCTCCACTTAAAGGGATTAAAACACACAAACACCTTGTAATGAAGATAACGGGAGGTGAGTGTTAATAGTTGATCATTTTCAACAACGCTCTGGCAGACAGAAAACAGTCTGGGGAGAGAGTCAGACTGAAGAAACAGAAGAGAGGGGCCAGACCACACAGGAGTTACCTGCACTGCTGAATCCCCAAGAGATTCAAGACTCAGGAACACCAGGTCTGATGAGGTGTAGGAGTGAAGAGTGAGTTGACAAAGAAGAACATTAGAGACCTACTCATGAGAGGTCACAATAAACTTACACTTCACATGGCACACAGAATACCTAACAGTGATTATCAGTCCACTTAGGCAAAATACTGGAGGGTTCTTCCCTTCAGAAATAAGTGAAGAAGTTGCAAGGGACAGCTAGTGTAGGAGTTGGTGCCCCGATGAAAGATCTCAACATTCTGGGACATAGGCATTCTCAAACATAAGGACCTGCTCGTCACCAAAAAATCCCACCAGCACCCATCCACTTATTTCTATGTACTTAAGTTTTTATCATATCATTTTTTTAAAAAATTTCATTTATTTATTTGACAGAGATAACAAGTAGGCAGAGAGGCAGGCAGAGAGAGAGAGAGAGAGAGAGAGAGCGAGAGGAGGAAGCAGGCTCCCTGCCGAACAGAGAGCCCGATGCGGGACTCGATCCCAGGACCCTGAGATCATGACCTGAGCCGAAGGCAGCGGTTTAACCAACTGAGCCACCCAGGCGCCCCTATCATATAATTTTTGAATGTGCATAGACAACTGTGGTTCAGTAGGTATTTGGGGAAGCTTGAAACATAAGGAAAAAAAAAAAACCAAACTACCTAAGATAGATGTGTAAAAAATGCCCACAAATGCTCACATGGGCACAAATGAACGACATAGTTATTCAAATTACATGGAGATTTTGGATCCTTATTCAAATTATATGGGGATTTTAGTGGGAATGTATTTCCCACCACTGCTCATACACACTTCTACACTTTATTCAGTGTTCTTAAAAACAATGATACATGAGAGACTATGGACTCTGATAAACAATCTGAGGGTTTTGAAGGGGTGGGGGCTTGGGAGGTCGGGGTACCAGGTGGTGGGTATTAGAGAGGGCACGGATTGCATGGAGCACTCGGTGTGGTGCAAAAACAATGAATACTGTTACTCTAAAAATAAGTAAATAATCAATCAATCAATCAATCTTTAAAAAAAGAACAATGATACAATAGCAATGCTTGGAGAACAAAACTAACAAACAAAAAGTTAAAAAAATAGGTGTCGTACAAGATTTAAAAGTGGACCAGTGAAGTTGTAAAAAAGTCCTAGATTTTAGAAAATAATATATTGAGTGACCTATATCTTTTTGTAACATGCATCCCCAGGGAATAAACACTTCCTTGAAATATGTTTAAGTTTTTTTTAATTAACATATAATGTATTATTTGTCCCAGGGGAACAGGTCTGTGAATCATCAGGCTTACAGATAACTTATTTTTTAATGTTTAATTCTTTTCAGTTAATTTTTTCGGATGAATTTTGGCAGTCAGCAATATATAATATTCAGTGATTCACATGTCAATGAATTATGCTTTATTTACTCATTATAAGAATTGATTAAGCATCTACTATATGTCTGTCATTACACTAAGCACCAAAGAGTAATAAAAACTGATCAAAGCATATAAAAATATCTGTATCCTTGGAGCTCATGTTTTAGTTGGGGAAGATACACAATAAACAAAAACCCAAAAATATGGAATAGATAGTCTTAAGTGCTTTGGGAGAAAAAGTGTGTAAAAGACATAAGAAGATGTTGGGTGTGTGGTTGTAGTTTTAAAAAAGATGACCAATAAAGATCTAATTTAGAAGAGGACATGTGGGCAAAAAGGAACCAGAGTAGGAAGCTATAAGAATATAAGAAAGTATACTCATATGCAGATAGAGAAACGACCCAATACTCCAAGGCAGTCGCCAACTTGATGTTCTCAGCACCTTGTGAGGAGGCTGTTAAGGCTGGCGTGTGCAGTGATTTAAAGGAAATAAGCAGGGGGGCAGATTCATGACACGCCTTATTGTAGACTTCCACTGTTGAGATAGGATACCATTGGAGGGTTGCTCAGAGGGGTGACAAAACCTTAAGTAAAGGATCGCTCTCTGGCTATCATGAGAACGGATTGTAGTGGGATAAGAATGGAAGCAAGGGTATCAGGGAGAGGCTGTTGTAATGAGCCAAGCAAGAGATAATGCCGCGTAGACCATGATGGTAGCGGTGGAGGTGGGTGAGGTGTATTTGGGGTCTGGATGTATTTTGGAGATAGAAAAAATAGGCTTTTCCAATGATTGAGTGTAAGGCGTGAAGAGGAGAAAGACTCAAGGATGACTTCAGGAGTTTACTGAGCACCGGAGGGGTGAAGCAGCCATTCAGGGAGGAGGGTTTTATGGAATTGAGAGTTCGTGTCTCAGACAGATCAAGTTAGAGATGCCATGTGGAAATACAGGTGGCAATGGAGAGCTTGGCTGGAGAAGCATTTTGGAGTTCAGTGGAGAGTCCTGGGTTGGAGATATTAATTTGTGAGTCCTACTAGTATGGTGGTAGTTAAGGTCGCATGAATCAGTAAGATCGAGAAGAGGTGCAGGGAAGGAACCCTGCACCACTCCGACCCATAAAGGTGTGCCTGGGCGTTGAGGAAGATCTTAGTCGCAGAGGCCAAGAAGGATTAGCCAGAGAGAGAACAAAGAGGATGTGGTGTTCTAGATACCGGAAGAGGAAAGTAATTTGAGGGGGAGGCAGTGATCGATCATTCAAATGCTTTTATAAAAGTGTTTTCATCTGCAAATGGGTAGTGGTAGTGCTCTTATTGTTGAATGAGCTATGGGAGTAAGTCAAAATGGGAGAGTTATACTGCACAAGTAGTTTGCCTTATACCAAAATGTAGCCACTTCAAATACAACTTTGAAGTAAGCAGAGTAGAAATAAATTACTGAGTTAACCACTAAATTGAAAGGCAAGGGGAGCACTATTTGATGATCCACAGGCAGCATATCCTCCCCACCCCTGCCAACCCATCCCTGCCAATAAATCACATGGGAAATTGAGTAACTCTTTGTTATTTGCCTCTGTACTAATAGCATCTCTGAAACCTGGAATCATTACTGGGGTATGTTGGAAAGTTGTTTTGGTAATTTCCCTAGTTAGGAAAAGGGAGTCAAAGAGACTGCCTTTTTGGTGGTGTTTAAAAACATATTCTTTTGAGTTTTCACACTTATGCAAAATTGAATGGGTGACAGATGTTTATTCACTGAACTCCTTTGGCTCAGATGAACTGTCAGAGTAGTAGGAAATATTCTTACATTTCATACATTTCTTTGAGTACCTAGAGTGCTGTCAATGCTTCATTTATTCTAAATATATCAAGATGTGGTAAGTTAACTTGTTGAGCTCTTATTTGTTGGTTCTAAGGCTTTTATTTTCCTAAAGGCTTCTCCTTGGGCGTCCTTAAGGGGAGAGAGAGCTCTTCTTGTTTTGAAAATAAGGAAAATGCAGAATAGCACTTATTCCCAATTTAGTAGGATAGAGGTTGTTAGATCTTTTGAGGAGGAAGGGAGGAGTTCTCCGTCCACTTTGGAGGAGCACCAGGCACAGTGGGCCTAGCATGCCTGGTGCCTAAGGGTAGAGAGTCCCATACTACAGATTTTGTACCTTAGGTGTGACACAGGGGCTGCTGTCAGCTTCCTAGGCCCCTGTGGCTGGAGCCAACAAATGCCACTCTTTTGTGACTTCCAGGAGGTACTGGATTAAATTTATGTGCCACAGATCTATATGGTACCATCATACCTCTCATTCTTTCCCTTGATTCCTAGGCTACTGCCCCCAAACCCAAGGTTTTAGTCATAGTTTTTAGTTTTAGTTTTTAGTTTAGTTTTAGTCATAGTTTTTCTCCTAAGCCAACACTATTTTACTAGTTCTTCCCCACCCCATGGGTCATTTTTAGATGTCTTCCATGGCCTTCTGTACCCACATTTTACCATAATACTCATTTGTCATGGAATGCTTCATGCAACATCTTTGCCCTAACTGAAGCTAGGCCCCCTGCTGAGGCCATGATTTTTCTGGCAACCATCTACAACAGAGACTTCTTACCCATCCCATGGTTCACAGGGCTTCTAACTCCCTGTTTCTGGACCACTTCCTGCATCTTCCAGTAAAAATCCTCCTTCTACTTTGAGAATTTTTCCTGACATTCATCCTTCTGTGGCACATTAATTCATTTCTTGTGTTTGTTGAGAACTTTGGCACTTAGGTCACAGTTTTACTTTTCACTCCAAGTACTGTCATTTTTCATCATTACTCTCTGTGGTTCACACAGCTCTGAAAGTTCACAGTTCTTACAGTAACCTGCTAGTGGCTACATCCTGGACCCTCATTCCAAGCATTCCTCTGTCTTTGGACTCCAAAACTCTACTGTCTTAACCTCTGGTTACAGTCTCCAGTATTTCCGTTTTCTCACCCCCTACTCATCAGTCTTAATCTTCAGTCCCTCAACTACATCACGTCTCTCCCTCCCTTTCTGGCTTAACTTCATTTTCTCTCACTACTAAAATCTTCCTTTGCCTGTACTCCCAACTTCTTGGTCTGTCTCTGCCTTTCCCTCTTTCCTTTTTCCTCTGTTCCTTCATTCGTATGTTCCCTCCTTCTTTCCTTCTGTTTGTCTCTATCTCAGCTTCTTGAAACCCGCCTGTGTCAGAAACTGGCTCGTGGTTTACCAAAACCTCTTTTCTTTCTTCTTAGCACACAGGCATGTGTTAGGTTTTGGCATGTATCTGAGGTCTGGGCAGTGGGTTGTGAGTAGAAATGATGTGTGCCACTTCTCGGTCTGGGCTGTGTAAACCTTTGGTGTGGCCTTCCGCCATCTCTCCCATTTCCACATGCTGATTGAATGACAATACCCAAGAGTGTTCTTGGAAGGTACCTGCCGAAGTTGGGTAATAATTCACTAGCTTGGCTCCCTAAATAAATTTATGAATAAACCCCTACTCCTATTCTGAAAAATTTCAAATCAGTGAGAAATATTTCTCTTGTGTTAAATCATCACAATTTCTAAGTTAGTCTGGTATAGCCATGAGTGTTATCATAACTAAAGATGATCCACACCTTTGCCTTTTCTCTTTCCATATTTGGTGTGCCACTGACGGCCACTGGAGAAACTTAAACCATCTTGTGGATTCGTACCAAAATATACCATGTTCATCTTTAGCTGGATTATTAGTTGTGCTCAGCAATCATGCTGTGTATCATATCGCTTCTTTTTTTCATTGCCTTCAATAAGTATGTCTTTACCATGAACGTCATCCTCACTTGAGTATACGATTTGTATCCTCTGCCATAGAATTAGGGAGACCTTGAAGTCTGAACTTTTTCAAACACCTGTCCCCTTCCCTCCATCTACAAACATGTTTGCATCCATCATGATCACTTTACCTCCTTTCTTTGAAAGAACGGATCCTCTTTCTTCTTGAGGCTGAGAACGCCGTTTGGGTCTTTACCCCACTGACCTTCATAGAGCCTTTGGTCCATCCGGGATTCTCTACAGGGCAGCATTTGTGCTCATTTAACCCATCCTTGGATCCCCAGCATGAAGCACAGTACATGACATACACTTGGTATTTAAAACAAGTTTCTTGGATGAAAAGATAAATGCATTTCCTTTGCTGTGATTTCAAAATCATCCTCTCCACTGACACTTTTCTCCTCAGTAAATAGTCGATTCTGTTCCGGTGAAGAACAGATCAATTAAATAGAACCTCCTCAAGCTTTAAGCTCCTTGACCTCCTGCGCCATTTCTCTTCTCTTCATGAGTAATCTCTCTGAGAAGTTGTCTGTATGCACTCTTCTCAACCCACTACAGCTAGATATCTGTCTCTATCCTCCTACTGAGCTGTGTAGGCTAAGTTTGCAAAAACTTCATAGTTCTTAAGTTAAAATTACATCCACACTCTTTAGGCCTTCGTTTTCTTGATTTCTCTGCTGAATTTCACACCATTGTCACTCCCTCATCCCCATCCCCATCCATTTTTTTTGGCCCATGGTTTTGGTTTTCTTCTTCTATTTCTGCCATTCCCCTTTCACCGTCAGTCTGTCTAGTAAATGCTGGTGGGTGCTTACCTGCTTTCTTCTCTTTATAGACTCCAAGTGATTTCCTCTCACCCAGGGTTTCCCAGTTTACTACAGCCCCCACCTTTGTCCAGTTTCTGATCTGTTTATTCAACTACCCGTGGGGTGTTTCTGAATGATCTGTAGCTGCTTCAAACCCAACATGTCCAAAGTGCACTCATCAGTCTATCACCCAGGGAGACTTCCTCCTGAAGAGACTTCCTAAATTTCCATTTTCAATGCATAACAAAATCCTTATAACAGCATATACTGGACATTTTCGTTTAGTTTTTAAATTTTCTATAACAAACTCTACTAAAGTCTAGAGTACTGGAGAATACAGTAGTGAGGGCAGAAGAAAGTGACTCCTCAGGACAACAGAATAGGACTAGGTGAACATCTGAACCAAACCCGAAGCAGAATAGGACCTAAGCATGTCAGGTTATTTTCAAGTTGTAGATCTGAGAAAAGAAACCACCTGCCCTCACCCCCAGACAGGGAGTGGGACAGGAACGATCTTCAGAACCTGTGTTTCGGCAACACTAAGTCAGAATAAAATGACTAAACATTTTAAAAATCTTTCTAACTTAAGACTTATTATAACTTTTATAAAACAGAGGAAAAGAAATACTAGATGAAAGACCTAGAAGAAACACAAAACTTTGAAAATCACCTATATAGCAAATGGCTGTTTTAAAAGCACTGTCAGAGGAATGAATCACTTAGGAATGGATGCTGCAAAATTATTGGAAGAAAGGAATGAGATACGATGAAAGGAGACCCTCTGAAGAATTTCACAAAGAGAAGGAAATGACCTTAAAGAGATGAAATATAGATATTTAGTTGAAATAATTCTACCTCTTTCTAGTTCTTCATGTCTTCTATATATTAGTCTACTCAGGCTACCATTAAAAAAAAAAATACCATAGGCTAGGTGGCTTAAACTACAGAAATTTATTTTCTGCCAGTTCTAGAGTCTAGAAGTCCAGGATTAAAGTGCCCTCAGGTTGTTCCTGGTAAGGCCTCTCTTCCTGGCTTGTAGATTGCTGCCTTCTGACTGTGTCCTCACAGGGCCTCTTCCAGTGCACATGCAGAGAGAGGGGGCGAGATGGATCTGGTGTTCTTTTCTCCGTTTAAAGGCACACCAGTCCTCTCACATTGGGGCCCCATCCTTAGGACCTTATTTAATCTTTGTTACCTCCCCAAAGGCCCTGTCTCCAAATGCAGTCATGTTGGGTGTTAGGGCTCGGACAGAGGAATTTTGCTGAGACACAGTTTGGTAAATAACCTTATACTAAACAGAGAAGAGGTTCAATGAAGCGATGTTTTGCCTACAAGGTAGTAGTGGTACTCTGTGCAGTGGGCCACACGCCCATCCGTTAAAAACTCTGCCAGTCAGACGTGGTCTTCGTTCTCTACGGATGTCTGCAATACTTCATATTTAAAGTTAAAACTGATTTTAAATTAGACATCCATGAAAATGTCTAAATGGTCATGTTATTTTTGGCCACTTTTGACTAAATCACAAGAAAACTAGTTTTGACTCTATTTTGTAAACTAAATAATAATAATAATAATAAAATCGCACACTCCAGTGAAGAATTTCTATGCCAAGTTTAGGCCTGCAGCCAATGTTAAGACAAAATTATAACTCCTTAAAATGTGGGAGGTTGCTAGCTCCGTAACGTCACTGTGCTGCCAATTGCTTACTGTAATATTTACTTATGTTACTAGCACTTAAGCTAAAGGAAACTGAATGCAGCTGCATACTTAAAGACACATGAAACCATGTGCTGTATTTTCTATGCATTTTACTCTTTTCGGCATTTACTAAGAAAATGGGTGATTTGTACCTAGAAGTAAAAAAAAAAAAAAAAAAAAAAAGGTGACATTCTTCAGCCACTCAAAACATTGCAATACTATGAATGCTACACTCACAGTGTGTGATACAGAACTTTAAAAACAGTGAGTGTCTTTCAATTTCCCAATATTTAGAACTCTGCTCCCAGCATTTCAGAGCTTTTCAGATGAGGTATATCGTCCAGGATTCCAAACTTCAAAGACATAAAAAATAAACTGCAAACTAGCAAACTTTTTTGTTTTTTTTTTTTACTTCTGCTATTTTGCTAACCTTTCCTTTTATTTTTTTTTATTTTTTTTTTTTTTTAAATTTTATTTATTTATTTGACAGAGAGAAATCACAAGTAGATGGAGAGGCAGGCAGAGAGAGAGGGAAGCAGGCTCCCTGCTGAGCAGAGAGCCCGATGCGGGACTCGATCCCAGGACCCTGAGATCATGACCTGAGCCGAAGGCAGCGGCTTAACCCACTGAGCCACCCAGGCGCCCCTAACCTTTCCTTTTAAACACACTTTTTCTTGCATTTGCCACTTGCAGATAAAGTTAGTAGTACTAAAGTAATTCATTTTTAATAAATTCTAAGTGTTAAGCTTTCTGTGAGTTAGACCAAATAACATAAAAATTGTGAACTCCAGAAATTTCATAGTCTCTTCAACCTTGTCATAATATTTTGACATCTTCTAGTGAGCTTCATTTTAAAAAGGTACCTGGAATATTATTGATTAATAGAAAAACACAGATCCTGTGAACTGTATAGAATATGTATGTCTTTTAGGTTTTCAGTTACTTAATTTTTTACTCAGGCAAGATAAAAGGGACAAGTTTTTTTTTCCCTTCTATAATGAGCATAATCCTTTCATTAAAAATAGTATAATAAAATTATTTCATAATTCCAATTAAATATATATATTTTTAAGATTTTATTTGTTTATTTGACGGAGAGTGCAAGTAGACAGAGAGGCAGGCAGCGGGTGGTGGGGGGTTTGGTCGGGGGAAGAAGCAGGCTCCCTGTTGAGCAGAGAGCCTGAGGTAGGACTCGATCCCAGGACCCTGAGATCATGACCTGAGCCGAAGGCAGAGGCTTAACCCACTGAGCCACCCAGGCGCCCCTCATAATTCCAGTTAAATTTTATGGACAGTCAGGAGCAGATAAAAGTTAAAATCCTGACTCTGTGTGGAACCTAAATGGCCCAGATTATTTTGTCAAACTACTACTACTTGTATACTGGGCCTTATTTTCCAGCAGACAAAATTCAAGAAAAGACAAAACTAGAATATGAGGCTTCTGTCTTATCTGAGCCCTGATTCTGGTAACTCCGGAGAGGATGCGACGAAGCGCACAGGGAGGAGGGTGATGGTGTGGGGGGCCGCCGTCCCCAGGAAGGTGCGGACGGGAAGGAGGGAGGTGGCAGAAGGCTGCAGAATACCCTACAGGTCTCGGGGAAGGGGGTGAGGGAGTCAGTTGCTTCAACTTCCCATATCTTCCACACCCCTCCATCTCTTCCACAGTGAAAAGAGGGTTGCTGTACTATGAGGACATGTAAATAGATCCCTGTCGTCCTTCCTCCTTCTTGGGGGACAGTGGAAGAGAAGGAGAATCACGGGGAGAAACAGAATGATAAGTAACAACAACAACAAAGCAAGCCAGTACACAACCGAAGGAACTACAGCCTGCCCACACACATTTGGGAACACCCCCTGCCCACCCTCCCCCTCCCCCCAGGCTGTTCTTTCCTTGAACAAACCTGAGCAGGGCTTCTGAGACAGGCAGTCCCAAAGAAAACAAAAAAGGAATGCCTAATGAATAAACACTTCAGATGATTAACATTCACGACCCCGAGGATTGGGATTGCGGCCAGGCAGCCCAAGCTGTATTTCACACACGGACGAATGTAAACTCTTTCATTCAGCAGCCACAATTTCGGGGAAGGAAAAGATCCTCTCAGAGTTCCAGAGGAGTGCCGCAACTTCCAGATTTTGAAGTCCTCAGTTAAAATGCGTAGGACCTAATAATTGTTCACAAAATATCTAGTTTTTGCCAGCCTTGAATGGCATCTAGAGAAATGTAAAAACAGTGGCACAGAGTACAAATCAGAAGCTTTTTTTGAGCCAACATCTTTTGAGAACTTCTTTGTGGGAAGGAATAACTAGCATAAGTCGTGAAAATGCCACCATAAATATTCGTTGTTATGTTCTCTTAAACAAAAGGAACTCAGTATTTAAGGGTTGTAAAGCTTCCACATGAATTGCTTATAAATATTTCAAGAAAGGGAATTTGTGAAGGTTTCTCTCAGTGTTGTTTCAAAAATATCCATAACTGTCTAACATAGGTGCAAGGTATCCAGAGCTGTATTTCAGGATGCTTCAGCTGAGGGCTCAGTTTTGCGGTGTTTCCCAGCGCTGGGACTCTGGCGCGCGGTCCCCAGGGCCTTCTGCGCCTGGCACCATTGTTTTCGCTCCAGTTCCTTGAAAGGAGCCCACTGTGCTAGAGAGGCTCACCTTTCTCCGCGCCCACCACAAAGCCTGGGGAATCAGCTGAAGGCAACATTTTTCATCCCTCAGCGCCTGCCTTCTGTTTTCACGATGTGGCCCCCGTGGCCGACAGCAAGTCGTCTTTCCTACCCCATCGGGTGCTCTTATTCTGGGCCGCTGCAGTTTCATTGCGCGTCAGCCCCGGCACCGCAGGGTATGTGAACGGACACCAGCTGGAGAAGTCTGTCAAGACCAGAGACCATGCCGTCGGGACCATGCTAGGGCTTTCTAAACAAAGAAGCTTGAAAGGCTGTGACCCCTTGCTTTTCTGTCAATTAGAGAGGAGAGCTGGCTCTCCACTCTACCCAGGAGAACCTCAACGTCAGCTGAGAGCTGGGCAGAGGGCTGGAGAGTTGTCCTGAAGCTTGTGTCTGAACAGCAGGTCCACTGTTTTTCTCGTACCTTGTGTTTTCAGTTGAGGTGGGTTTAGGTGTGTTGGAACCAGCTTTCACAAGCTAGCAAGTCTAGGGGACAGCTCTGTGCCCAGATGGGTCATTTGTTGATTGCTTGACACCGGCCAAGGTGGGAGTATTAACGCGCTCCCGCCTTGGATCTGGCAAATGAGGACAATGAAGGCGCCTCTCCCCTCTCTGCCCCTCCCCTCCAGCGCCTCTCCCCTCTCTGCCTCTCCCCTCCAGCCAGGGTTAGGCATATGGATGGTAAACTGGAACGGGGCAGCTAAAGCCATTCTAAGCCAATACTTTGGTGATCTCTCTCAACCACTTCCTAAAATGCAAATCTTGCTTTTTTTTTCCTCCTTTTTGCTCAACTTCATTTTGCTCTAGGTTTCCTTTTCAGACTAACCTGCCTACCCCATCTCCAACTTTTCCCACTCCACTTTCATTGTAAACTCATCTGCCTCTTGAATCTCTTTTCAGAAAGCTTTCTCCAATTCCCTGCTTATTGTCAAGCTAGCGGGCTTCTAAGTCCATGACCTCTCTTGCACCTGCATTCAGCACGTAGGAAAAGGTGTTTTTCTCCTGTGCCTCCAACTCTGAAATATCTAATGCAGACAAAATAATGCATATCTTAGTGCCAAGTGGTATAATACAGGTGTGAATGAGAACCAAATTCCAGAAAGAAAACGTTGGGACCCCAGAGGGCTGATGTTACCTGTTGAGTCCCGCCGCGCCCTGCCCTGCCCCGCCGCGCCCTGCCCTCCCCTTTCCTTCCCTTGCTTCTCCTTCCCCCCTTGTATGTAACCCAGATTTTTCACTTGTAAGACTGAAGAAAGGAAATCTGGGAATACGGGCGATCTCTTTAATAAGAGAAGGCACTGAGAACCAAAGGGAGCATTGGCTTCTTTGTCAGCTTTAGGAAACTCATTGGTAATTGTGCTTTAGGAAGGGCCGGGATTTCTGGGGGTCACCTGGAGCTCCACTTCTGTTATTCTTTGTCTCAGGGACTGCAGCTACAGTGCCACATTTGTGAGAAAAACCACTCACAAATTCAGTGTGGTATGTATTTAAAAGCTTTAAAATTTTAGACTGGTGGTTCTCAACATGTGGTCCCTGACCAGCAGCACCCTTCTAACATAGGAACTTGTTAGAAATGCAAATTCTGGGGCTACACTCAGGTCTACTAAATCAGAAACTCTGATTGAGGGAGAGGTGCCTTGTGATCTTTGTTTTCACAAGCCCTCCAGATGACCCTGATGCCTGCTCACATTTTGAGAACCGCTCTTCTGGGCCTTGGCCAAGGAGTTGACTGCCAGGGCAGTGTCATCTTTTTATCTGAAAAAAGAATGTGGGATTTGGATAATAAGATGTGCATGAGTATTTATGAGTACAATGCATGGGTGTTTGCTATTTATGTGTCCAAGGGCAAGCTATTATTTTCTCATTTGTACAAACGTTTTCTCACCTGTTAAGTAGGGAATATAAGAGTATCTAATTTAGGGGGGCCTGGGTGGCTCAGTGGGTTAAAGCCACTGCCTTCCGCTCAGGTCATGATCTCAGGGTCCTGGGATAGAGCCCCGCATCGGGCTCTCTGCTCATCAGGGGGCCTGCTTCCTCCTCTCTCTCTCTGCCTGCCTCTCTGCCTACTTGTGATCTCTCTCTGTGTCAAATAAATAAATAAAATCTTTTTTAAAAAAGTAATTTAAAAGATAGTCCATGTGAAAATACACAAAAATTATGCACTGTTGTACATAATTGCAATAACATCAATGTTATTGATGATATGCAGAAGGACACAAGGTTGGGATGTTAGGAAAGGGAATCATTTAATGTATTATCCATGAGTCTCCAACCAAAAAGATTCATAGGTGAGACATTGCCTTTAAAAAATTAATGCCAGAAATCTCTTATTCTTCCTCAAGAAATAAATGCTCTTATTCATTTTTGTTAATGAGAATTATAGAATTGGTGGATAAACTAATTACAAGTATATTTATTTGCATTTTGTAGTTAGTCATCTCATCCAATCAGTTTGGAAATCTAATCAAATGAAGTGGAATTCTAAATGAAATAAGTTGATACTAATAACAAAATGGTAATAATGATGGTAGTAGTTATTTTAGACTGTTAACAAGCACTGTGCTAAGTGCTTTCTGTACGGTGACTCACTTAATCCACAAAATAACCTCCTACGGGGAATCTCACAATTATCTCCATTTTACAAAGGAATACTTGAGAATTGAGAATTTACATCACCTGTTCAAGCCTTATGGTGGTGGGTTGTTCTGCTAAAATATGTCTGCCTTCAAGAGTGGCTGCCTTCGTAATATATGCCGGCAATTGAATGACTCCCCTACAGGTTACTGTACACTGTTTTAACACTAGTTTTGGTAACAGTTATATCAGAAACAAAACCAAACTCTTCCCCCTCCAGAAAAAAAACAAAAACAAGTCCCAAAACAAAAACTACAAAAAAAAAAAAAAAAAAAAAAACCTAAAAACGAAAACGAGTGCCCCCAAACCCAAACGTATTAACACGTATTATTATTATTGGTAAACTTACTGATAATGAGTGGCATATTCATAAAATTTCTTTAAAAAACACTGTATGCCATTTAACAGACTTTGGCAGGAAAAATCCTCTCGAGGCATTAATTCCACGCATCCATAAAAAGAATCCTTGCAAAATGCCAGCAAATGAGGTGGTAATAACTTCCAACTACTTCGCTCAGCAGGGAGATGCCCAGCAGGGGAAAAAAAAGATCTGCTTTCCAATCTCTTAATTTTTCAATAGGAAGCAGTGATACAAGGCTCAGGTGTGTTTCACGAACCATTTAAGTTGAGGATGTAAGTGAAATAAGAAGTATCCATTTTACAGAAATGATCTGTTTTCAAAGTGTAGCATTCAGACTGCGCAGCGTGACTGCCCGTGTTTCTTTAGCTGCTAGACGGGAGAACCCTGCGCTGCTGCCCACACACCTGTGTTTACACTGAGGCCTTGGCAGCACATGACCCCGCAGCCATCGTTCACTCACAGCTTTCGGGTTGCTCTCAGCCGTGGCAAGCCCAAGCCGCGCTGTCCCTGCACTTTCACTCGCTCGCACGGTTAGAATGTTGACTCAGGAGTCCCAAGCTTGGAATTCACTATAAATCAGTTTGTTGAATCTCACTCATTTTAGAATGTCACACAGACATTTTCTTAAATCCTAAACTGGAATCGATTATGGCTTGTAAATACCGTTGAACTTTAAAAACATAGCAGAGGGGGGAGCTGTTTTCATGTAACTTTGTGCTTTTCTACGGGCTTAAGAGATTTCCCCCCATTTGTGTCTCTTGGAAAATAGGAGGCATGGACTGAGAAGGAGTTATTTAGTAAAGCAGATAGCAAGCGAGGAGGGGGAAGGATGGTTTTCCTGAGGCTTCTTGGGTTTCCTGTGCAATAAACTGAAGCAGGAGAGATCTATAATAATGTACTGTTGCAGTGATAGAGTTTTTGGATGGTACCTTTTAAATGAAAAATTTGCTGCAAAATTACTCTGTTCAATGAAGTTTATGTCAGGGCCTGATGAATGACTAGTGGATTGCATTCACCTCTTGATTTCTTGGGAAATAATGGGTCCTGTGGATATTTTCAAGTACAGTGAGGGTGACTCAAGTGATTAATCGGTATTCAATTCCCTGATTCATGAAAAAACTACTATGCTTTGCAACACCTATGTTGTCGAAGAAGAAAATCAGCTCCCACCCCAAAAGGAGCTTAAAATTGATTAGAAGTCAGAGACAAGCAAATAGATCCCTGTAATATGAAATAAACATGAAGGCATGAAGGGGAAGACCCTGGAAAAACCACAGGAGGGACCCCTAACCCAGGTGCTGTGGGGCCAGGAAAGCTTGCACAGAGGGGCAGAGTCAGCCAAGCTGAGACCTGACAGGTGAGCAGTGGCCAGCCAGGTAAGGGTCAGGGTAAAGAATGTTTTAGACAGAAGGTAAAGCCTATGTGTATCCCCCAAACCAGAAACATCTCTGTAAACCAAACTGAGTAAGATGAAACTGAGGACAAGTATCACTGATCCTTCCAGACTGGTTTTGAAGTTTAGCTTCAAATTTTATAGTTTTTGATATATACATAAATGATCCATGCTTAAAAATGTAATTCAGCATGTAATTCTTTTAGGGAGGGGGACTGTCCCACATCTTAGCAAAGGGACATGCTGAACAATAAGAATAAGAAAAATGATGTGTTGGGACGCCTGGGTGGCTCAGTTGGTTGGACGACTGCCTTCGGCTCAGGTCATGATCCCGGAGTCCCGGGATCGAGTCCCGCATCGGACTCCCGGCTCCACGGGGAGTCTGCTTCTCCCTCTGACCTTCTCCTCATTCATGCTCTCTCTCACTGTCTCTCTCAAGTAAATAAATAAAATCTTTTTTTAAAAAAAAAGAAAAATGGTGTGTTTATTTGAACAGTAATGTTTTGTTACGTATTTTTTTTCTGATAGGTATGATTTTATATCTTTTAACTTGTTAACTTATGAATCTTTTTAAAATGCTGAAAGTGAGGTTAGTGACATGACAAATAATGACACATACTACTACTTATTGTTATTATTTTTTAAAAATTTTCTTTATTCATGACAGAGAGGGAGGGCGGCCAAGGCAGAGGGAGAACAGGAAGTCCAGTGCAGGACTCAAACCCAGCACCCTGGGATCATGACCCAGCCAAAGGCAGATACTTAACGACTGAGCCACCCAGGTGCCCTGAGGAGGGTTGTGCTTTAATCATATAAACTAATTTCAGGTAAGATTTCTTTCAGTGTCTTCCTTAGTTCAAATGTTTTCGCTTTAAAATAATCTTTATATCAACCCCGGGGGTCCAAGTATATCCCATAATAATACCAGGATTAATCTCCTTATATTCTGTTTCACTGTTGGCGTCAGTTATACAGAAACTCAGGATTTTCAGGATTCCTTATTCCCTGGGATTTCCTTCCTTTTGTGCATCCCCTTTCTGACTCTATTTCCCATCTCTTTCCAAGTTCTGGGTCTCATCCACTGTGCTCTCTGGAATGCTTTTCTTTTTCTTTTTTTAAATTTTATTTATTTGTCAGAGAGAGTGAGCACAGGCAGACAGAGCGGCAGGCAGAGACAGAGGGAGAAGCAGGCTCCCTGTTGAGCAGGAAGCCAGATGTGGGACTCGATCCCAGGACGCTGGGATCATAACCTGAGCCGAAGGCAGCTGCTTAACCAACTGAGCCACCCAGGCGTCCCTCTGGAACACTTTTCTGACCTCTGTCTTCACTGCCAGCTGGCTCTTTATCAAGGACACGACCTCCTACTCTCCTGTGTTGGTGAGCTTCCCACCTTCATACCCTTGGGACTGCTGTTCCTCAACACTTTTCCTCTGTCTCCCTCAGTCTCCCTGTGTTGAAGATCGAAGGTCATGTCTTCAGGCTATAGCTGCTTCTCGATACTATCTGCAGACTTCGGTTTAGGCTCCTGGATCTGTTAGTCTCTTCCTGATGGCCGACTGAGCCACCCAGACACCTGTTACATATTTTGAAAAACAACATTAAACCTAAAAAAAAAAAAAAAAAATTACGAGAAATTCACTGCCGAAGAGACTGACCTAATTTTTAAAATTCTAATAAATATGTTTACTAAAAGAACCCACTTTGTTTTTAAATGCAATAGTGGCATATGAGTTGATTCTGTTTCCTTGTATGTTCGTTCCTCAGATGCAAGTTTAATTCTTTGTCTTTATTTATTATCATTAAATTTATTGTTATTTATTTATTTATGAAGTTTAAAAGTACTTGGCTTCGAAAGACACGGCTCTGGTCGAGTGCCCTGACTAAAAATAACGTAGTTTTTTGGGAAAGTGTGGAAAGTGTTGATACAGTGACTTTACGTAAAATTTTCAAGGAATTCTACTCTAGCAAGAGAGTGTACAGCAATAATATCAGACAAGTCCTGATGATTAAAATGGCTCCTGATTCATGGAGTAAGCTACGATGATTGGAATAATATGCCCACTCATAATATGCTGATTATGAGAATTCAAAATGATTATAGATACTTTTGAAAAGGTTGGATTCCAGAAAGATAATTAGATGAGTATAAATGTGACTTATAAAGGAAAATAAATTGTGGGGCTTTGGTCGATTTAGTCTACCAAAGTGAAAACTAAGGGTTGGATATAACAATTTTGTAATGCCAAGCATAGTAACTTGGTGAATATTGCGTTGAGTTGGAGTCTATAAAAGTTGAACTTAAAGTTACCTGTTTATGAACAGCCTCGTTATAGGGAAAAAAAAGAAAAAAAAGAATGCGACACAGGAAAACTTAAAGTGAAAAAATATAGATCTGAAAAATTTGAAAACAAATTATTTAAGAATTAGAAATGAAGCATGCAAGGAAGACTTAGAGGTCTTTGTCATCCCAAGGTAAGTACTTTCTGCATGAGGTTAATATCTTTTCTGGGATATAAGGATTCCATAGTCAAGTAAATTTGGGAAATGCTGAATTAAAGAAAAACAAATTTCTTTATTGCAAGATTTCCCAGATGATTTAGTATGCTAACGTGACTAAGAAAAGCAGATCAAATACTTTATATTCTGTGGAACATACTGTAGGAAAATACAAAATTAGATTTTAAGTAAATATTTCTCTCATTAATTGGTCTTTTCAACTTTTAGGTAAGGTTAAGACACATTTCTGGTCAAAAGTCCAAACGTTTGCCACAGGTTGGTAAAGTAATGAGTTATTTGTTTTGAAAATTGTTCTCTTTTGAATAATAGAGAACACTGTAAACTAATCCATTAGGTAAATAAATTCAAACTAGATATTTTAATGGTAATTAGTCATAGAGAACTTGTAACATGATAGCAAGCTACATCATTTTAGGCCAATAAACTTGTTTAGCTCAATAAAGTTAGACTGCATCTTGAAAAATCTTTATATTGGTACTAACTGAATTAAGTGGACACCTGGAACATTAACACATTTTGGGAATCCTTAAGAGAGCCAAGTGACAAAAAGCTAGCAGCCCATTGCTATAAAGCTAAAACATATGTTCAGATTTATGCTGGCCAAGAATCTGCTAATAGCTGGCTATATATATATATATATTTATACCCAGCTGTAGCAACTTAATGTGGACCTGGGCAATACCAGTTGATCTTTTCTTTTCCTTATGTACTAGGGTATTTTCCTTAAAAAATAAAAAAAAATTTCAAAGCTTTTAATAGCTTTCCTTCTACAAAATTATCCCCGTGCTTTCTTATGGATAGTACTCCAAGGATAAAGGATGTTTAAGTAGATGAGTAAAGATGTTGCTGGTTGTAGTTTATTGAACTGATTGTTTCAAAAAATTACATTCCAAGAGGCTATATTCCAACTAAAATGAATTTGCAATTACAGTGTATGTAGAAAGACTTGTGTAATTCTGGTGTTGGGTTTATTCTTATTAATTATAGCTCAGCTCAACCTACAAAGACTGCAATATCAAAATCATTTGTTCATGCAGTATTTTTAAAAAGTTTTTCTATATTGGGATGCCTGGGTGGCTCAGTGGGTTAAAGCCTCTGCCTTAGGCTCAGGTCATGATCCCAGAGTCCTGGGATCAAGCCCCGCATCGGCCTTTGTGCCCAGTAGGGAGCCTGCTTCCCCCCACCCACACTGCCTGCCTCTCTGCCTACTTGTGATCTCTGTCTGTCAAATAAATAAATAAAATCTTAAAAAAAAAAAAAAAAGTTTTTCTATATCAACTTACTTCATAATTCTCCTAAACAAGGAAGTGCTGTTGTTAAAGATCAACTAACTGGTGGCCAGAAATGTGTTCATCATCCCTGGAAAAGTCTCAACATGCCCAAGAGACACATTAGACTATTGGTCTTTCTAAGCCATGTAAGCAGAAACGGCATTCCTAAGATAATGGTTTGGTCATGCATGGCAGCTAGGAAAGCACAGTCATTGATACTTCTAAGAAGAGGCAACACTTTTTTTTTTTTTTTTTTTAAGATTTTATTTATTTAATTGACAGAGAAATAGGAAGAGAGGGAACACAAGCAGGGGGGGGGGTGTGAGAGGGAGAAGCAGGCTTCCCGCTGAGCAGGAAGCCCTGATGTGGGGCTCAATCTCTGGACCCTGGGAGTAGGACCTGAGCCGAAGGCAGACGCTTAACAGCTGAGACACACAGGTGCCACTAGAAGAGGCAACACTTTGTTGAAAAAGTTTGTCAGCGGAGGCAGTAGATGTTCTGGGGATTTTAAGTTTGACTTGTTAAGGCAAATAGTTCAGACCCGGGTGTCAGTACCTCACTGAAATGAGGATGCTCTCGTGATGTTCATGGCTCATTGTTTCTGGAAAATCTCTGTATGCTACAAAAACAAAGTAATGTCCTAAATTTGTGGATTACTGTCAGATGAATCCCCCAAACTCATAGCAATGACATAATATTTTAAGACTGGTCTACATACCTATCAATACATATATAGGTTAGTGGACTGTTGAATTTTTAACTAATACAGTTTAAACTCACTGCAGGTATTATACTCTGTTTAAGGCATTTTTTTTTAAAGATTTAAAAAATTTTATTTATTTGACCGAGATAGCACAAGCAAGAGGAGCAGAGAGGGAGAGGGAGAAGCAGACTCTCTGCTGAGCATGGAGCTAGATCTGGGGGGCGGGGGGGGTGGTGGTGCTGGGAGAGGGAGGCTTGATCCCAGGACTCTGGGATCATGACCTGAGCTGATGGAAAACACTTAACTGACTGAGTCACCCAGAGCCATCCAGGGGATTTTTAAAAAAACTGTTGAAAGAGCAAATTCATCTGTTTTGCTGGCTTTTCAGAATACACAGGAAATAATCTTGTTAATATTATGTTAATATGAATCCTTTTTCTTAAGAGTTTTGATTACTGACTGCAGCTATTCAGTGTGGGTGAAAATTTAAAACTGGAGGGACACTTGGAGACCTAGTCTTTCTTTCCTTGTTTTACAGATTGAGGAAACCAGGAAACCAGGCAGGAGAGCTTAACAGTGACTTGTTTAAAAGCTACATGCTAATTAGTGGCAGAGTGCAGGTGTTCCTACTTTGAAACCTGAAAATAGAAAATATATTTGAAGGAATATATATTTATTGTTACCAGTTCATATACAGTGATAATGCTGCTACCATGTGTTTTCCCCCCTTTTTCTGTTCATCTAAGAATTTTCCAGTAGGACCCAGTACATGGCTAATACTCAATACCAAACATTTAATTGAGGGTTCTCACACCAGGAAGAGCACAGACAGGATATTTATGTTATGTTATATGTGGCATTATTTGAAAATATGGGAACACACATGTTCTGAGTGATTATGTGAGAAAGGATTACTGTCTAAAACTGGACAGTCATAAAAGAAGTGGAAGAGTCAGAGCATCTTGTAAAAGGGTCTGTAACTGCACAGGTGGCAACTATCTGGGAATACAGATTTTAAAGAAAGATTTTATGGTGCTTGAAATTCTTTTACCAGAAATGTGTACTAAATCAATAAATAAGTACATATTAAACTCAGTAATACCCATACTGGTTCTAACTGCCTTTTCTCTTTTTTTCTGACCATGAACAGAAATCAGAGGATGAGAGCTATTTCAGAGTAAAATCCCATGGACTGTCACTTTTGTCTAGACGATATTTCTGTCATCTGTGTAATGATTATATTACCCATGAAGTGTTCTTTTGGGAAAGATTAAATACCATACAAGATTACAGTACTCCTAAGAAATCTCTTACCAAGTCAGCCAAGAAACGAGAACGCTGTAGCACATACAGTTAATAAAATATCTTGGTTGCCGCTACAGTGACAGATGCGTTTTAGCATTCTTCAAGTTAGTAAAACAATAAGGAACAAAGCCGCAGAAAATAAATGAAGGAAAAGAGTCTTAACCCTGGGCAGATATTCAAAGAGGTAGCAAATGGTGTGTTGTTTTTAATAATCTAATATATACACACTTTTAAAATAATCTAATTATATTAACTAGTGTTTTCTTTGAAGGGCTTACACTAAGTCAGGCATTGTGTCTGCTCTTTAAACTAATTTACCTTTACTTGCACAACAGTCCTGTGAGGTATTTTTGTTCCCCTTTATGAGGAAAGCATTGTTCAGATAATATAAAAAATAAGATAAATCAAATAGCCTTTAAATGCTGAAGCTGAAATGTGTACCAAGGTTTCTCTCCAAACGCTAGTTCTCAGTGAATGATAATGTCACTTTAACTTTTGCCCTTTAAATATATTTAGTAGCGTGTATGTAAAGTCCAAAGCAGGGGCTTCAAAGATGTCCATGTCCCAGTCCCTGGAACCTTGCAAATATGTTCCCAAATGGCGAAGAGGAAATAAAACTGTAGATGGAAGTAAGATTGCTAATCTCTGGCATTAAAATAGGGAGGTTATCCTGCATTATCCCTTTGGGGCCAGTGTTTTCACAGGGGTTTGGGAAACTGGAAGAGAGGCAGAAGACTGAGGTCCTGGTGATGCTGTATGTGCTGTGCTATTATTTGTGAAGGATCTATCTGCCCTTCCAGCTTTGAATATTGGAGCCTAGGAATGACAGTCATCTAGAATGTGGTAAAGTCTTGGATCTCTCCTAAAACTCTAATTTATAGAACGTGAGATGATAAATTTATGTTATTTTACATCACAAAGTTTGTGGTAATTTGTTATAGCAACAATAGCAAACTAATACAGCAGGTGTGATTTTAGCATACTCTCTCTTTCTAATTATGTATTAGGTGAGTTGCATTGATGATTTTTTACTTTTCGTTCTCATTACTGGATTATGGGTAAAAATATTAAAATCTTTTTGTCTTTCTTAATTTTATCTTTATTATATACTGAGTTTCTCCATGATCTTTTATGATGTGTCTTTAAGCAAGATGAAAGTGTAGGTTATAACTAGATGAAGTATGGGGTCAGTTTTTTTTTTTTAAGATTTTATTTATTTATTTGACACAGAGAGGGAGAGAGATCACAAGTAGGCAGAGGCAGGCAGACAGAGGGAGGAAGCAGGCTCCCCACTGAGCAGAGAGCCTGAAGTGGGAATGGATCCCAGGACCCTGAGATCATGGCCCCAGACAAAGGCAGAGGCTTAACCCACTGAGCCACCCAGGCACTCCATGGGGTCAGTTTTTAAAAATATGAATGAAAATATTAACAAAACTTCAGGAGTCACTTGTAGTAATCAGTTCTAAAGAATATACGTTGAATGCTGACAATATTTTAAAAATATTATTATTAAAAGTTTCCCCTTCTTTGTTCCTTTTGTCCCAAACATAGACTTTTGTGATCAAAGACCCTTGTTTTGTGGTTAATTGTTTAAATAAACTTTGAATCTCTTGTGAAACCATTTTCTTTTATACTTAATTAGGACACTTGAATGTTCAAATTGCTGTTTTGTTCAGTAATATTTGTAATATCTGTTTTTTTGGCCATAGCACTGAAAGCTTTAGATTTTGTAACATTCTTAAAAGTTTAAAGGAACAAATTCTTCATGCTAAACGTAGTGAGAAGGCATCATTTTATTCAAGTTTGGAAGAGGTATTAAAATAGTATAGTGATTTTTTAAATTGAAGTATTGTTGAAACATAAAGTTGCTTTAGTTTTGAGTATACAACAGTGATTTGACAAGGCTATGTGTTATGCTATTTGCTACAAGTGTTACTGCCATCTGTCGCTATACAGTGTTACACAGTATCATTGACGATATTCCCTGTGCTGTGCCTTTTATTCCTGTGACTTATTCATTCTGTAATTTGAAACCTCTGTCTCCCACTCCCCTTCACCCATTTTGCTCATCCACACATCCCCTTCCCTTTCACAACCAGCAGTTCTCTGCATTTACAAGTCTGTTTCTGCTTTTTGTTTGTGTGTTATTCACTTGTTTTATTTTTTGATTCTACATATAAGTGAGATCACATGGTAGTTGTCTTTCTCTCTCTGAGCATATTACTCTCTAGCTCCACCCATGTTGTCAACAAGTAGTAAGAACGCATCCTTTTTTATGGCTGAGTAATATTCCATTACACACGTACACACGGGTGTGCATGCACACACACACACACCAACCACATCTTCTCTATCAGTTCATCTGTTGATGGGCATTTGGGTTGCTTCTATATCTTGGCTATAATAAATAGCATTGCAATAAAGATAGGGATGCGTGTATTTTTTCAAATTAATGTTTTCATTTGCTTTGGATGAATACCCAATAATGGAATTACTGGGTCATATGGTATCTCTCTAAAATAGCATAGTGATTTTTAAAATAATAAATGACTTGGTTTCAACTTGCTGTGTATCTTTTTTTTTCTAAAGAGTTGGTGAAATGGAGCTTCTTTTACAAATTTTAATTGCTAAGTTTATTAATTTTGGTTTCTTTGAAATGGTAATGCCCCAATAACATGAGTAATTAAAGAGATCATATATAAAATTGATTTTTGCTAAAAACATCTAAATCACCTAGGTACCTAATAAGATGCAGTTGTGTTAATGCATTTTATAAATTTAATACTTTTATTGGAATATAAATGAAATGAACACTGATGGCAGAAATTGTTTAAACTCAGTGCTATAAACTGAATATTTTTCCTTATAAGATTTTCTTTCCTCTGTCAGAAAAATGTGTGTAACAAATTTTATTTTTAACTTTCCATTATGAATGCAATTTTATTATAGAAAAATTTAAATAAAAAGAAAAATTATTAATTTCAGCATCTGCTGATTTAGTCACTGTTAAGTATTCCTCCTTTTTTTTAAGGGCATGTATTTTTGTTAGGTGACATAAAGGAAAAGGAATATTTAGCTTCTTTAGCCTATGAAAATTATTCTTCAGAGTAGAAATGTTTTCAATTTATGGGAGAACATGCTTTATACAAAAATCCCAGCTAAGAAATATAGAAGGAATGAAAACATTAGCAAGTCACATTTGTAAAAATATTGGAAATTTTTTTCAATTTTTTTTCAATATTTCCACATATTGGAAAATCTTAATGAACTAATAGTAGCAATGAAGAATGAATGACAGGTAGCTTTATAATGGAAATACCAGGCTATAATCATCTAATCTTAGCATCACTAGATAAAGATAACTAGGCATGATGTATCTCCTCTAGGATACTCTGTGTATTTCCTAGCACCACCTATGAAGTAGTCTCACTAAAGAAGTGACATCTGACTCTGACAGAGCCTTTAACTCTAGTTTTTATGATATGTATGGGATCAAGGCACCATTTGAACTATAAGAAATAGCAACCAATCAGAAAACTTTAGAATGTGAAATATTCTCAGGACAACCAACCAGTTTCTCCAAGTCAGTGGCATGGATGGGTGGATGAGAATTGAGTGGTTCTTGATTAAAAAATAGACTTTGAGGGGTACCTGGGTGGTTCAGTCAATTAAACATCCAACTCTTCGTTTCAGATTAGGTCATAATCTTAGGGGCATGAGATTGAGCCCTGTGTTAGGCCCCATGCTCAGCACAGAGTCTGTCAGAGACTTTGTCTCTCCTTCTCCCTTTGCCCCTCCCCCTGCTGGCGAGTGCACATGCACTCTCTCTCTCTCTCAAAAAATAAATCTTACAAATAAATAGAATTTGAAAACTAAATGTGTGGATTTTGTTTGTATCCCTACTTTAATAAGTCAACTATTAGAAGACATTTTTGAAGATAATTGGGATAAATTTGAAATGGACTTAATATTAAGCAATTAATCAAATTTCATTTATTTATTTTTTTTCATTTATTTTGTTAGATGTGGTCATTATAATTATGCAAGAAAATATCTTTTTCTATGATACCTAATGGAAAAGACACTTACCCGACTGAGCCACCCAGTGCCTTACCCTAATAGATTTTAAGCCCCAGGTTATGTAGCCTCTGTAGGGGGCAACTTTGATCTATTGGGCCATTAAAAAAAACCCACCTGCATTTTGTTCATTGGCAATCATTGGTTGGGGCATTTATTAGTTGTTGGGTTTGTTGTTATTGTTTCTTTTTTTTTCTCCAGTCTCTTAAGTGGTCATGAGATAAGATGTCAGGCTTGCACAGAGATTGGACCCTGAGTAGAAGGAGGGTTTTGTGTTAGTTTCTCTGATAGTAGTGCCCGAGTTTACAGCCACTCCTCCCTTGGAGGCCACTGAGATAGTAGCTGCAATCAAAGTTATATATTTAAAATACTTTACAATTAAGTATTTTTAAAAATGGATTCAACTCCTTTTTTAACCTTTTCAAAAACTTGAAATTAATTAATTTAGCTCCTTATAATAAGAATTCCCATCTGGAAGTTTTAAATACCTTGATTCTAATGAGAACTATCCTCAGGTCATTGAAATTACCTTACTTAATTTTCTGGAGAATAAAAAATGCAGAATGGGGCTTTATTCCTCAAGTATAGAAGCTTATCTTACTATTCAAGAGGTATTTTTAATTATTTTAAAAATTATGTTATTTGTGAGATTTTTTTTTGCCATCCAAAAATAGCCACTTTTTTCATTAAGTGACCGTAATTCCAAATATGAGAATCATCCTAGATATTTCTACATCTATACACATAGGCATGTACATTAGATAAATGCTAACTATATAAGCAGATAAGTTAACATGTATTAAAATAGAATTACATTAAACATGCTACATTTTCAATAAGAGCATTAAATCTATCATTGATTTTTTTTAATTATTTTTTTTTCATTTATTTATTTTCAGCATAACAGTATCATCATTTTTTCACCACACCCAGTGCTCCATGCAATCCTCACCCTCTATAATACCCACCACCTGGTTCCCCCAACCTCCCACCCGCCCCCCACCACTTCAAACCCCTCAGATTGTTTTTCAGAGTCCATAGTCTCTCATGATTCACCTCCCTTCCAATTTACCCCAACCCCCTTCTCTCTAACTCCCCATGTGTGAGATCTTGCTTAAATATGGGACTACCAGTTCTGACAATTAAACAAGATTGAGGAACATTAATCTCTTTCTAGTATCTTGTGCCATTTTTTTTTTTTTTTTGACTCTTCAAAGAAGATGGTTGAGGAGGAAAGGGGTGGCTGCCGACCCAAGTGTCCTTAGTTTTCTTCCTTTGAATCTAGAAGGTTAAGCAGGGTCCCCATTTAAGTCCTTTTTAGCTAAACATCTTGGTTATTAATTAATATCAGAAAAGATTTTCAAGTATAGTAGAGGATTAGAGGTTTAGGGAGATAAAGCTGTGTGCATAGCAGAGATGATAAAAGGGAAACTAGGGTGGAAGCTCAGGGTATCGATTGCAGATTTACTATTTCATTTATAATTGATACTCATATGTATTTTTCCTATGTTTAAACAGTCAAGACCTTAAAAATTTTATATTGACAGAAGTGGGGTGCCCAGCATAGATCTATAGGGTCATGATTCAGTTCCCCTCTCCCATTGTCTTGCCCAATAATTCACCATGGGAAAGTGTGATAGTGGTAAAGTGATGATGGTTCAGTACCTTTTCTGTTTTCTGTCTCTGTGTTGGAAGTGATATAGCATATAGCACCTCTAAAATCTTAACCATCTTAATATTTTTAAATATAATGACTTCAAATAAGCTTCATGCCAATAAGTTGTTAATAATTTTGGACAAAGTACTAATATAATGTATCAGCATTATAAAATATAAAATAATAGTTGTAGACAAAATGCTATTACCAATTGGTATATAGATGAATCTGTATGGTGATCTCAGTCTGTGAAAATAAGTTTAAGCATTTGTAAGTTTAAGCAGTAAAATGAATGCTTCCCTTAACAACTTCCTGCAGAAGGAGAGTGGGTGTAAATGAATCCTGAAGAGTTCAGGAACCACTCAGAAATCCTCGTCAAGGGTACTGGAACATTGCTCAGAAAGATGGAGCTAGACTGATTGGAATTGAGAAATTTTAAACACAATTTATTCTGATGTTCATTGAGTGTGCCTTTCCATGTGCTGGACACTCTATACTAGGTGGGAGGTACAGCAACAAAGGAAATAGCATGATAATTGCTCTCAAACTGACTGAATGTATCGTATCTTTTCCAAAGGAAAAACTGTTGAAAGCAAAGGAGATGATCAGCATGGCCTCTGAGTCAGATTGCAAGATAGTGTTAATGTGTCTCTTAGTACTGACAGGATTCACTTTTATGGCTGCCTGAGACAAACATTCATTACTTCATTTTCATTGTCCTTAAAGAGCAATGGCATTTATTTAGATTTAATAGAACGAGTCAGTGGAGCTGAGTATGTTGTGCCTCCTTGAATGTTTCTCCTTTACTTTTTCTGTGTTTTTCTTGGAGATGAGTCCAGGGGTTTGGTCCCTGTAAGTTGGACAACATAGACCTGATTCTCTAACAAGATACATTTAAAGATATTTTTACTATTATTTTAAAAACAATTTCATGTTCAATTTCCACTGAACGGGGAGCTGCTGTTCATATGGCTGCTGCTCACTCTTTGGCTGATCTAAGTAAGTCCTGAAATAGGCAGTTCTCCTCAACTGCCGACCAAAGAGGGAGCTAGGGGTGAATGTACTACTAATTGGCCTGAGGGCAGCATGGAAATTCAGAGTCTGTTACAGGATAAAGTTTCAACTTTAGTCAGTGTCACAAGAAGACAGATAATATGGAACAAAAGGAAGGCAAATGTAAAAAGCAAACAGAGCTCCTCATCTAGCTGGGCTACATCACAGAAGGCATTGGGGTATTCATCTAGTTGGAGACGTATGAGCAGCTAGGGTTGCATATTTATTGCTGACATCTGGCCACCTTGTTAGCTCTGGTTCTGGGAGTCAGAGTTCATCTCCCTGCCTCTTGACCTGCCTGTAATAGGGTACTGCTTTTGTACTGGAAGTTTTTTTTTTTTTTTTTTTTAAAGATTTTATTTATTTATTTGACAGAGAGAGGTCACAAGTAGGCAGAGAGGCAGGCAGAGAGAGAGGAAGGGAAGCAGGCCCCCCGGTGAGCAGAGAGCCCGACGCGGGACTCGATCCCAGGACCCTGAGATCATGACCTGAGCCGAAGGCAGCGGCTTAACCCACTGAGCCACCCAGGTGCCCCTGTACTGGAAGTTTTGAAACAAGTTCCTCTGATGACTTCCATCCCAATCAGACTTTGCTCTTATACTTGGTAAATTCTTAAAGCTCAAGTTATGATATGTTGGGCTACTAACTGTGACTTTATTTATTTATTTTTTGCCATTCCAGTTATTTAACTATCTGTTTTTGTGAGAATTCATGGCCATCAAAGCAAACTTCTGATTTTAAACTTGCTTTGTTTGTAGAATTTTCTCTTCTGAGGAAATAAGGTGATTATTTGCTGGTGCAACCTTACTGGTTTCCTCTGTACTTACAGTTCCCATTGCAAATTAGCTATCTGGTTATACATTAGTTTCTTTATTTCTAGCAGAAATTAGTATCTCTTGAGGCTGATAACCTGTGGCAGCCTTCCTGTGTGACCAGCCAGCTACTTCAGATATTAGTAGTCCTAATTTCAAATTTTATTTATCTAGATCTATATTACCCATATATGCCAAGTTCATTTATATGGGTTGGTTTCTTTTCTCCCCATTTCTTGGTGCTCTTGTAGCATATTATTTTAATTATGTCAAATATTTTGGAAAAATTTACAGAATTTCTGTCTCCAAAGAATACAAATGACAGTACAGACAAAAGGCTGATATCGAGGACCTATAAAGAACTTCTCAAACTCAACACACACAAAACAGATAATCATGTTAAAAATGGGCAGAAGACATGAACAGACACTTCTCCAATGAAGACATACAAATGGCTATCAGACACATGAAACAATGTTCATCATCACTAGCCATCAGGGAGATTCAAATTAAAACCACACTGAGATACCACCTTACACCAGTGAGAATGGCCAAAAGTAGCAAGACAGGAAACAACATGTGTTGGAGGGGATGTGGAGAAAGGGGAACCCTCTTACACTGTTGGTGGGAATGCAAGTTGGTGCAGCCTCTTTGGAGAACAGTGTGGAGATTCCTTAAGAAATTAAAAATAGAACTTCCCTATGACCCTGCAATTGCACTACTGGGTATTTACCCTAAAGATACAGATGTAGTGAAAAGAAGGGCCTTCTGTACCCCAATGTTCATAGCAGCAATGGCCACTGTCACCCAGCTATGGAAAGAACCAAGATGACTTTCATCGGATGAATGGATAAGGAAGATGAGGTCCATATAAACAATGGAGTATTATGCCTCCATCAGAAAGGATGAATACCCAACTTTTGCATCAACATGGATGGGACTGGAAGAGATTATGCTGAGTGAAATAAGTCAAGCAGAGAGAGTCAATTATCATATGGTTTCACTTATTTGTGGAGCATAACAAATAGCATGGAGGACAAGGGGTGTTAGAGAGGAGAAGGGAGTTGAGGGAAATTGGTGGGGGAGATGAACCATGAGAGACTATGGACTCTGAAAAACAATCTGAGGGTTTTGAATGGGCGAGGGGTGGGAGGGTAGGGGAGCCAGGTTGTGGGTATTATGGAGGGCACGTATGGCATGGAGCACTGGGTGTGGTGCATAAACAATGGATTCTGCTACACTGAAAAGAAATTAAAAGATAATCAATTTTTTGATTTCATGTTATTATTTAGTATATTATTTTAACAATAATGGAAGATACAGTCAATAAAAATTACTTTATCAGCAATGATCTTTGTGAATTATGACAACAGATTTAAAAAATATTATAAATTCTATTTTATTTTTTGTGACATTCTCTTCATGTTCTACTTTATATCCCTTTGTGAAATTTAATTATGGTCTTCCCAGTTCAGGGGTTTCTGGAGAAATTTATAAGGGTCTTCTCATGCCCTTTCTTACCTGTGAATGTATGGATATCTTTCTGTTTCAGGTAGATCACAGGCTCTGTCACTCAGAGGGTTTCATAAACCTAACCTATTTATCCTAATTTTGGCTCTTATACACCTTAGCTTCTTTGGCAGTTGGGTTTTCTCTGCTTCAGTCCGTCTATACTGTCCCTTCATAGAGTTTCCTGACTTTGAATGTAAAAGTCACCACCCATTTTTGCTGTTTTATCAATCTTTATCTCAATAGAGAATGAAATCCATGGGGGCATGTTTTTTTTTTTTTTTTCTTTTTCACTGTGAATCTCTAGTACCCAGAATAGTTCCTGGGTAATAGCAGAAGTTAGATGTTGAATAAAGTCTGAACCCAGTAGAGTCTTACTCTTTACTTTTTCTAGAAATAGTATATTTATATATCCTGAGAATTCCTAATTTCTTCTTCACATTTTCCAAAAAATTTCAGGGCTTTTTTGGGGGAGGATTTAAATTAGTACTTAAAATACATTTCCTTTGTAGCCCCATAGCTTAAATAAATCCAATATGTTAAATAGTCATTATACATGATATTTAAATTATAACTATCCAGTGACTCAGTAAAATGTTCTATACAAGAGATAACTGCCTTCATAATGATGTCCTTTCATTTACAATTTTTTTATTATGTAAATTTTATTTTCTTTAGTATTTCTAGAAAGGGGATGTTTTTCTTTAATCAATCTTGCTTATGCCTCCATTTTAGGAAAGATAAGTTTTGAGTTTCAGTAGTGCCTGAGTAGCTTGTGATTCTCCTAGCAAAAATGTCAATTTAGCAATTTACAATGTTTGCCAAGAGTAAAAATATTCAGACATGAAATGCTTTGTTTAATATGTTTAATTTTGTCTAATATGGAAGTCATTAAGCTGTGGATCAAAATTATTTAACTATAATAAAAATAATTGCAATATGCTTTTCAGGAAGGACCACACATTTTATGTAGTGATTAAAAAAGCAAGAATTTGCGTGCCTGGGTGGCTCAGTTGGTTAAGTGACTGCCTTTGGCTCAGGTCATGATCCTGGAGTCCCGGGAACAAGTCCCACATCGGGCTCCCTGCTTGGCAGGGAGTCTGTTTCTCCCTCTGACCTCTTTCCTCTCATGCTCTCTCTCTCTCTTAAATAAATAAATAAATAAAATCTCTAAAATTAAAAAAAAAAAAAGACAAGAATTAAAAAAAAATTCTGAGGATAATTTCATGTTTTTTTTTTTTTTTTTCTATAAAGATTTTATTTATTTATTTGACAGGGAGAGAGGTCACACAAGTAGTCAGAGAGGCAGGCAGAGAGAGAGAGGAGGAAGCAGGCTCCCTTTCTGAGCAGAGAGCCTGATGTGTAGCTCCATTCCAGGACCCGGAGATCATGACCTGAGCCAAAGGCAGAGGCTTAATTCACTGAGCCACTCAGGCACCCAATTTCATGGTTTAAAAATAGAATTAATATAGGTTGGATACCAGGTTTCCTGTACATTTAATATGTTCATAAAAATAAAGATAGTAAGTTGGACCTAGATCCTCATTACTATTTGATAAAACATTTAAAGGATAAAAATCCTTGCCAGTTTTTAAGAAAGAACTCATTTGGAATGTATGTTCTAGGACAACTTATAATATGCATACAAGTATAATAGTTACATCCATAAATAGGACATACAGTTAATAAACCCTTCTTCTTTCTGTATTTAAGGAAATGTCTTATTATATTCAGATAAACAGAATATTATACAGCCTATGCATTTGTATAATTACTTTGAGGAACTTTTATTTTTCTGTTTATTCTCACCAAATTTCGTGGGTTAATATCTTTGACAATCCATTGTCAAGAATTAGTGATAGGGATGTTTGTGAAAAGTGCACAAGCATATAGTGCCTCATGATAAACTAATTCTTTGGGATATCCAGGGAAATAATTACAACCAATAGGAAGTCAAAGGTAGAGAGTTTTATGTAGGAGAAAGTGGAGGGACTTGGAAGTACGTGTAAGGAGACAGGGAGCATTGTAGCTTGGCGTAGTATTAACAGTTGTCACTGGGCAACTGGTGTAAAGGTCTGTCTGCAATTGTTTGGTACCCATGCTGGATTGATGGGGTGAGAGGATAGTAGCCAGAGGGTCTGAGCCTTGTGAGAGTCTGATAAAAGAGATGGTGGAGAGTAAGAGCTTTGAATCTACTGATTTGCACATGAAAGTGTGTGTACTCTTAGGGCAGTGATTTATCATCCCTAGGAACTGGCTAGCCTGAGGGGGGGTAGCCTCCCAGGGTCAGGATAAAGACATGCTTAATATACTCTCACCAACCCTTAAGGTGGGTATAGTATTGTAATTGTCTTCTCTAAATGCACACATCATATACACCCATGGCTTTAAAACTACTTGTATGCTGATGATAAATTTATATCCAACTCCAGCTCCTCTCTCAGCTTGAGTCCGGTTGTGCATCTGTTGGCTCTTCTGCATCTCATGTCTGGGATCAAGAGCATTGCAGTCTTTTTCTTTGTTTGTTTGTTTGTTGTTGTTGTTGTTTTGCTTCTTTAAAAATTTAAATACAATTAACATACAGAGTTCTATTAGTTCAGGTATGCAAAATAATTGTTCAGCAATTCTATGCATTATAGTGCTCCTCATGGTAAGCATAAGAGCAGCTTATTCTTGGAGTTAACAGTTTGCTTGATTCTAGCCCCATTCTTTATCCATATCTGCCGCTCCTTCCAATTTCCCCAACTCCACTGTTCTAGACCAAGTCACCATCAACTATTCACACTTTTTATTTTCCTCTAGTATTTCACTTAATTGGCAGTGCATTTAAAATATATATATATATATATATATATATATATATATATATATATATACACACACACACACACACACACACACACACACACACACACACACATATGACCCGGTGGATTTCCCTGTTTAAAACCCCTGCTTGGGATGTAGTGAAAAGAAGGTTTATCTGTACCCCAATGTTCATAGCAGCAATGGCCACAGTCACCAAACTGTGGAAAGAACCAAGATGCCCTTCAACAGACGAATGGATAAGGAAGATGTGGTCCATATACACTATGGAGTATGATGCCTCCATCAGAAAGGATGAATACCCAACTTTTGTAGCAACATGGATGGGACTGGAAGAGATGATGCTGAGTGAAATATGTCAAGTAGAGACAGTCAATTATCATATGGTTTCACTCACTTATGGAGCATAAGGAATAACACGGAGGACATTGGGAGATGGAGAGGAGAGGTGATTTGGGGGAAATCAGAGGGGGAGACGAACCATGAGAAACTGTGGACTCTGAGAAACAAACTGAGGCTTTTGGGGGGGGGGTGGTGAGCCTGGTGGTGGGCACGTATTGCATGGAGCACTGGGTGTGGTGCATAAACAATGAATTCTGGAACACTGAAAAATGAAAAACAACAACAACAACAACAAAAATACCCTGCTTGACTTTCCCTTATACGTAGAGCAAAACCTAAACTTTTTACTGTAGTTTATCAGTCTCTCATAATCTAACAGTTGTTTAGGTTTCCATCTGTATCTCGCAGCTGTCTACCTATGCTGCAGAGCTCACGGCCCTCTGGCCATCCTAGCCTCCTTTCCACTCCTCACACCCCAAGACCGTTTTCTTATTACTTACTTTCCTTTCTCTTTGCTTGGATTGTGCTACTACACTTTCTGCATATGTAACTCCTCATCCTTCTGGTCTCAGTTCAGATGTCACTTGTGTTGAGCAGTGTTCCCTGACCACTTGAGTTAACTAAGCCACCCACTGCTCCTTGACCATCCATCAATTTTATTTCCTTCAGAGCTTTTTTTTTAACCACAATTTATAATTATGTTTAATTATTCATGTATTTGTCACCGAATTTCATTACGTTGAAATGAAATCCACAAGAGGATTGGGACATAGCCTCTCTTGGTTTCCTATTGTTCTGATCCCACCCCTGTGTTCTCATGACTAGAATATATACATGGTTGATATTTATGGAATAAATAAATATATCAATGTGTGTGGTAGACTCAGAAGAATCAAAGTGATCATCTTTTGCAACGAAGAATCTTTAATCCAGTATATCTGATTCTAAGTCTAGCACTTTCTCTGATATGATCTAAAGAGAGATGAGTATCTGCTTCACCTCATAAGTTTTTATTCTTATTTTTTTTAAGAGTTTTATTTATTTATTTGACAGAGATCACAGGTAAGCAGAGAGGCAGGCAGAGAGAGGAAGGGAAGCAGGCTCCCTGTCGAGCAGAGAACCTGATGCAGGGCTTGATCCCAGGACGCTGGGATCACGATCCGAGCTGAAGGTAGAGGCTTAACCCACTGAGCCACCCATGCGCCCCCACCTCATAAGTTTTAAAAGAAAATGATCACAGTTTATACGCTACATTTTATTACATTTTGTTAAGGCATATAAAGGTAGACTGGATTTTATGGATTTGGTGTTTCTCCATTGTGGTAAAATTCAGTGTTAATATAGTTTTACAATGAAGGAGGAAAGGAAGGAGAAGAAACAACTATTTAATTTGGCTGAAACTCTGATTTTCTTCCTGAAATGTATAGTTATATAGCTTGCTTTTCTAGCAAAAAAGGATCTGCAGCAAGAACAAATTTTACCTATTTAAAGTAACATTTTAGAAAACAATATAAAGAAACATTGCAGACACATTTCGCTGCCAATTCTTGGTCATTGTGAAATTTTTAATGTGGGTTAAAAAAGCCCCAAATTATAGCCAGTTTCTTTTCAGAAGAAAATTTCTTTATTTTCTATTCAAGTAATTATACAGTTCATATCAATTTTTCCTTTTGTTAAATTTTCTTAAAGTAGTAATGTAATTTTTGTTAATAACAAGTGACTTTTTAAACTTATTATTTTATTTTTTCAGTGTACAAGTGACTTTTTAAAAAATATTTATTTGTAAGAGAGCACGCAGTAGGAGGGGGAGAGGTAGAAGAAGAGAGAAAATCCCAAGCAGACTCCCTTCGGAGTGTAGAACCCAATGTGGGGCTTGATCTCAGGACCCTGAGATTAGGACCTGAGCTGGAATCAAGAGTCGGATGCCTTATCAACTGAGCCATCCAGGTGTCTGGGAGAAGAGAATCTTAAGCAGACTCTTAAGTTGAACGCTTAACAGACTGCACCATCCAGGGTCCTGAATAAGAAGCACCTTTTGTTATTTCTTTTGATGTCGATTTCCTTACTGGACTTGAAATAAAACAGAAGGATGGTGATTTTATTTTATTTTATTTATTTTTTTAGAAGTATGCTAGTTTTAAAGAAATAGAGTGTCAAATAGGACAAAGTCAGTGCTCATTATATTACTTTTATAAAAGTAATATAAATTCATTATGGAAAGTAAAAAATAAGTGAAAAAAATAAATATAGCTTATCGTTCTACCAACTAGTTTTGGTATTTTGATATACTTCTTTCTCTTCATTTTTTTCCATATATGTGAATCTGTATTTTACATACTATTTAAAATTTGGGTCATTTAATATCATATCATTCATTTAATTTTGAAACTTGCTTTTTAACCTAATGAAAGTTATATAGTGTTCAAAGTCATTGAATACTTTTCTATGACTTGTTTATAAAACATTTTTAAATTTTTAATTTAATTTTATTTTTTAAATGTATTTTATTTTTCCAGTGTTATAAAACATTTTAAATAAAAATTATATATATTTAAGGTGAGCAACATGATGAATTTATGTATATGTATGTGTAAAAATACTCCCACTGTTGAGCTAATTAACATGTCCATCATCTCACATATATACCTTTTTTTGGTAAGAATACTTAAATTTTACTCTATTAGTAAATTTCCATTATACAATACAATATCTACTATGTCACTATGTTATACATTTGTTTTTTTTTTTTTTAAGATTTTATTTATTTATTTGACAGAGAGAGATCACAAGTAGTCGGAGAGGCAGGCAGAGAGAGAGGGGGGGGGGAAGCAGGCTCCCTACAGAGCAAAGAGCCCGATGCAGGTCTCGATCCCAGGACCCTGAGATCATGACCTGAGCTGAAGGCAGCAGCTTAACCCACTGAGCCACCCAGGCGCCCCTATTTATGTTTTAACAAAAAGTTTTTACCCTTTTACCATACTCTTTGTGTTTTTCCCACGTGCCAGGCCCTGGAAACCACCAATTCTTCTCTTTGTTTCTATGAGTTTGACTGACTTTTTTTTTCTTTCTTTTTGAGATACCACATATGAGTAACTCTGTATAGTATATGTTTTATCTTTCTGACTTATTTCACTTAGTATGATGGCTTCCAGGTTCATTCATGTTGTTGCCAGTGTTGGGATTTCCCTCTTTTTTTTTTTTTTTTAATACTGGATAGTATTTTATTGTATATATGAACCACATATTCTTTTATCCATTTATCTATCAAAGGACACTTAGGTTGTTCGCATACCTTGGCTATTGTGAATAATGCATCAGTGAACATAGGAGTACAGATAACTCTTTAAGATAGTGATTTCATGGAACATAGTTTTTTAAAAAATATTTATTTATTAGAGAGAGAGCATGAGTGGTGAGAGGCTCAGAGAGAGAGAGGGACTCTCAAGCAGACTTCCTCTTGAGTGTGGAGCTTGATATGGGGCTTGATCTCATGACGATGAGATCATGACCTGAGCCAAAATCAAGTTTTGGATGCTCAACTAACTGAGCCACCCAGGCACCCCTGGGATTTTTATTGCAGTTTATATTTCATTAGGGACATTATTTTCTTCTTCTGATATAGTATAATAATGATGATATGCTTCAGATTTGAGTTTGCCTTCTAAACCACTGATAGGTATTATTTTTACCATGTAATGATTAAATATTGAATCTCATGTTTTTAACATTTACATTCCTATATTACTGAACATATCACTAGCATTTATTCTGTGTATTTTTATGCCTTTAATTTTTCCTTTTTGTATTTTGATTTATGTGTGTCTCCTATTAATAGTATATGTATTTGGGGCACCTGGGGTGGGGGCTCAGTCATTAAGCATCTGCCTTTGGCTCAGGTCATGATCTTAGGGTTCTGGGATCGAGCTCTGCATTGGTCTCCCTGCTCTGGGGGAAGCCTGCTTCTCCCTTTCCTGCTTCCTCTTCTTGTGTTCCCACTCTTGCTGTCTCTCTGTGTCAAATAAATAAATAAAGTCTTAAAAAAATAGTATATGTATTTTTTTTTTTTGCATATCCATCTACTTGGAAAGTCTCTCATAGTTTGAGAAGAGAATTTAGCCCATTTTCAATATTTTTGTTTAATTAGTATTAATTTTAGTTGGTGTCTCTCATGAATGAATTTAGTTTCATGTGAATGAATTGGTTTCATGTGTACAATATAATGATTCAATATTTGCATATATTGCAAAATGATCACTGTAATAAGTTTAATTATTATCTGTCACTATATATAGTTTCAGAATTTTTCCTTTTGATGAGAACTTCTAAGATTTACTCTTAGCAACTTGCAGATATGTATTACAACAGAATTAACTGTATTTGCCATACTGTACATTATATTATCATCACTTTTATTTTATAACTGAGAATTTATCTTTTGATTGCCTTCATGCATTTCAGCCACTCCTCAACTCTCACTTTGGCAACCACCAGTCCTGTTGTCTGTGTCTGTGAGCTGGTGTCTGTTGTTTCAGATTCCACGTGTGAGTAAGACCACATGGTATTTGTCTTTCGCTTTGCGTAACGCCCATGGGGTCCTTCCATATTCTAACAGATGGCAAGATTTCATTCTTTTTTAAGGCTGAAAAAGATACTATATGTATAGATCTACATCTATATATGTATCACACTTTCTTTCCCGCGCTGATGGGTACATAGGCTGTTTTCGCTATCCCTTCTTGATAGTTCTTTTTTTAAAAGGTAAATAATAAGCACAGACTGTTTATGATTAAAACCCCCGTTCTAGAGTATGGTGGCAACACATTGGTCATAACTTCTCACTAAACTATACCACTTTATGCCTTATATTTTATGTATGTAAAATAGCTATTAATAACCCACCTCGCTCTACAGAATTTATGCTATTGGCCTCATTTCTTTGTTGGTGTATGAATGACTGGCTTATGCATTCGTGTTTTAAAATAAGTTCAAATTTTGTTTTTTTGGAGGAACTTGTGTTTACAGTCGTGTTTAGTGCTCAGACTATGGCAGTCTGGATTGAACAGTTACCTCATCTATAACTGCCCCTGCCAGCATCACCGAAGACTTCTGGTTAATCAGTCCATTGGCCAGTTAATACTGTTCTTCCAGCTAACCTCTCTGAAGCCTTCGGCATTACTGAGAATGGATCCTCAGGAGAACATGGTGGGAAACCATGAGCGAATGTGTCCTCACAACCCTCTCTTTTTGGGTGGCCTTCTTCCACTGCAGGGAATACGCGGTGGTCTCAGTCAGTGTTCAGTCTTTGACTCCACTCTCTTCTGACACACTAATTTCTCCTAGCGAGAGCTCATTTAAAAGCTATTTCCTGATTTTCATGTACAAGAGCCTGATGTATTTTATTACAATAAAATCCTCAAGTCTGAATCTGTATAGGTTGTACTGTGGTATTAATAAAATTAGACTATACCAAACCACCATATTTTAAATTCCAATAATTCTACCAGTTCAGTCTACTCAATCTTCTCATTTGTTGGATTAACCAGCTATTTTTTTTTGTAACTGCTGTCAAAGCAATAGTAAATTTATTCCAAAATGGCTTAACGTTTGTAGTATTTGGCAGTATAGTCAATTCAATTACATCTGATAGAAATACAGATGTATTTCTATATGTATTTCATCTGTCTCACACGTGTGTCCTACTCAAAGCATGGCACCAGTGCAGGTCTATTTCCGATGCTCATAATAAGATACTAACAAACCCACAATATTGGTACAGACTGTTCTGGACTAGGTTATAAAATGTTAACCATAGGAAGTGATTTTAGTTCTTTTTTAAAAATCTTTTTCCCCCTCCATCAGGCTGCCTACATGTTCACTGTGGCATTTTAAATTTCCTGTATCTTCTAAGTACTCAGAATTACTGGAATAAACAAATGACATGTGGTCTTAATTACTTAAGTAAAATGTGGACAAAGTAAGTACAATGACAGTGATCTAAGCCTGATCATTTTGAAAATGGAGTTTTTAATAAAGCCCATTGAAACTAATAAAATGTGTGCCCACAGCAAGTGCAGATCAGTGCATTAACCATCTGCCTTTCTGATCATTTATAACACAGCTTGAGCCCTCATAACTCCAGCCTATCTTATCACTGCCCTTGGATGTTTGTATTTACAACATGAGTTATTGCTTATTGAATTTCAGATAATTTTAAATGGTAAGGATGGTACTAAAAATGGAATTAATGGTGGGCTCAGTTTTTCTCAGTAGGTACCTACTTTCATAATTAAAGTAATGTGTTCTTAATTGATTTCAATATATATGTATAAATAAATCAATATAAGTACATGTAAATTTATTAAAATTAATTAAGAATTAAAGAAATATTTATTCATATGACTTTGGATAGGGTTCCAAGAGTTTGAACTTGTCTCAGCATTTTTAAACATGGAAAAAAAATTTTTACAGTGTTCAAAGATGGCACTATTTTTGATTATATTTATTTGGTATTTTTATTTTTGAAATATAGTTGACATACAGCATTATAATAGTTTCAGGTGCACAACCCAGTGATCTGACAAATCTATACCTTACTAGTGCTCATCACGGTAAGTGTAGTTACGGTCTGTCACCATATAACATTACACAGTATTATTGAGTATATTCCCAATGCTGGACTTTTCATTTCTGTGACTTATTTCTTTTATACCTGGAAGTTTGTACCTTTTAATCTCCTTCACCTATTTCACTTATTTCAGTTTTTAAATTTTTTTCTGGATGGGTTTTAATTATTCTGATCATTTTCCTAAGGTTATAATTCATTGTCTTGGTTCTGCTCAACTGCCCAATATTTTACCACATGGCAGATAATTTGAAATACTTCCTTGTTTTGGGTGGTCCATTTTAGTTATTCTCGATCAAGGGTGACTGATTTTATAAAAGGCCACGATATAATCCTTCTCCCATTATTTTTATATTATGAAATGCTTAGATGAATGAGTCACATTTGTGTGGTGTTGGCAAACCACAACTTAATTCAAGACCATTGTGGGTCAGAATCTAATTTTATCAACATTTGGAACTTGTATTATTTTGAGGTTTTGCAGATATCCATTCAGCGGGTAATTTGTTAACTAAAATAAGAGGAAAATGAAGTTTTATGCTTTATATTTTCATTGGTGATACGATCTGACTTTTCTCTCACCCTGAAAGCCAAGGCTGTTGGCCGCCGCCTTCTCTCTCTCACCCGGTCCCCGAATTGCGGGGACTGACTGACACTTGAGACTGACACCCCCGCATGCTGGTTCCACTCCTGCCTCCCACGCTGTACTTCTCTCCTGGCTTTCCTTTTGCCTTCTTGGATCCTTTTGGAGGCTCTTTCCCCTGGATCTACTTCTGCCTGACCTTACTGTGATGGTGTTCTGCTGCGATCGCATACCGGCTTCTTCGTCCTCCATCTGGCATGGTTTTGTCTATCTCATCTATTCCTGTGACTTCAGCTACTAATGACTCTCAGTTTTGCGTGTGAACAACCCTTTCTGGACTCGTGACCCTGGATCGCCCATGAAAGATCGCTGTGATAGGTATCAGAGGAGCTATGAGAATACATGAATACTTCTAAAACACTAAAAGGGAGGATCTGACCTAGTTTGGAAAAGGTGGTTAGGGAAGGCTTTCTGGAAGAACTGATAGCTGAGGTAGAATTTGAAGGCACTGAAAGAAATAGTCTCCTGAAGAGGCAGACAAGGAAGATTCTTGCACCTGTCTAAAACTGAATTTGCCAAGCATCATTCTCATAATAGCAATACCTGATTAAAATCCTTCAGTGCCTTCTCATCATTTACAAAATAAAGCTAAAACCCTCTAGTGTAGGACTCAAAGTCCTTCATATCCTGGCCTCAAGTTAATTTTCTTTGTTTTCTTTAATTTTCATTTGATTTCTTGTCTTCCCTGTGATGTTCCTGGTTGGTCCCCAAGTGTAAGTGTACACTTAAGATTCTGTCATTTGTTTCCTACTATTCTCTTTGCTTGGATTGTCGTCTTTCTTCCACATTGTCTTTTTTCTGATCAGCATCTATTACACCCCGTGAAATATTATTGAACCTCTGTAAATTAAATTTTCTACCCAGTGGGTTTTCATACACCTTTTTTATATATTTTTTTAAAGATTTTATTTATTTATTTGACAGATAGAGATCACAAGTAGGCAGAGAGGCAGGCAGAGAGAGAGAGAGAGAGAGGGAAGCAGGCTTCCTGTGGAGCAGGGAACCCGATGTGGGGCTCGATCCCAGGACCCTGAGATCATGACCCGAGCCGAAGGCAGCAGCCCAAACCACTGAGCCACCCAGGCGCCCCTTCATACACCTTTTGATATGACTTTGTTATGTTCTTATCCTATCCTTCTCACAAAAGGCCATGTTGTGTAGATGCTAAAAAGCGATGGCTCTGACACAGACCCGCCTGGAGTCAGGATCCTGATTCTCCTGTTTATTACCTGTGTGATCTCATACAATTTTTTTTTTTAAAGATTTTTATTTATTTATCTGACAGAGAGAGAAACCACTAGTAGGTAGAGAGGGAGGGGGAAGCAGGCTTCCCGCTGAGCAGAGAGCCCGAAGCGGGGCTCAATCCCAGGACCCTGAGATCATGACCTGAGCTGAAGGCAGAGGCTTAACCCACTGAGCCACCCAGGCGCCCCAATCTCGTACAAGTTAATGAGACCACCTCTGTCATAGTGTTGTCCTAAGAGTCACACATATTTGTTTCTTACAACAGTAGCTGACTTGTGTGAAGTGTTCAGTTTCGTAGTTGTCAATTTTCTATTATCCCTCATCCAGCACTTGCAGGCCATGGGCCCCTTGCAGGCAAAAGCTATGTTACTCATCTTTGCGCTGACTGCAAAATAAATGAGAAAAAAAAGATATTGTTAAGTTGAGGTGAAAGAGATGCTAAAGCATTACAGTTCAGACTTTAGGAAATCGATGGGGTGGTATTTCTTATTAAGCATCAGAGCTGTTAATTCATTTTACAGGTGTTGGTGGAGTACCTGCTCTGTCCCAGGCACAATGCCAGGGATGGGACTAGGGATGAACTGCTGAGCAGAGAGACAAGGCTCATGCCGTTGTGAACTTTACACATGGAGTGGTGATTAAGAAAGATATCAACCAGATGGCCATGCGAATAGATGTATAATTCAAACTATGTGTACTGCTGTGAAGGGGCGGCATGTGGCATTGTGTGTGTGTGTGTGTGTGTGTGTGTGTGTGTGTGTGCGCGCGCACACGCACTTATCATGGGGATGAGCTGATTTGGTTTGAGAGGTTATGAATGGCATCCTTGAGAAAGTGATGTTTTGTGGTGAGCTAGATGAGTAAATATTAAGCAGGTGGTAGGGAGAACCTGGTGACTATGAGGAAAGTTGTAAGAGGGAGCAGGGGAGAACATGACAGGAGACGGGCAGTAGAAGTAGATCACTGTAGAGTAAGAGTACATTTTATATTGTAAGAATAATGGGAAATCATTTTAGGTACTGTATGTTGTCAGTTTTTCACTTAGCAAAAAATAATTCTCTGTGTGCAGTGTAGAGAGCAGATGGATGGCCCTGGAACGGATATAAATTGATATCTTAGGAAGATGAAGAGATCTTTCTAGTAGTTTGATGATGGTTAGATAAGATTAGAAGGATGACCAGACTTGGATAGATTGAGGAAAAAAAAAAAAAAACAAGTATCACATTGGACACATGCCAAGTTCTTTTCTAGAACATATATCCAGGGAAAGCATTAAAAACATACAAAGTAGACAGCTTCCCAGCATTTTTACTTAAATTTTGTACTTTACTGTTTTTTTTCAAATTTAAATTCAAGTTATTTAACATATAATATACTCTTTTTTAAAAAAATTTATTTATTCATTTGACACAGAGAGAGATCACAAGTAAGCAGAGAGAGAGGGGGAAGCAGGCTCCCCGCTAAGCAGAGAGCCCGATGCGGGGCTCGATCCCAGGACCCTGAGATCATGACCTGAGCCGAAGGCAGAGGCTCAACCCACTGAGCCACCTAGGTGCCCCTGTTTAACATATAATATACTCTTAATTTCAGGATGGAATTTAGTGATTCATCAGTTGCGTATAATGCGGAGTGATCTTTATGTCACGTGCTGTCCTTGGTGCCTGTCAGCTAATTATCGCATTCTCCCACCCAGCGCCCTTCCAGCGGCCCTCGGTTTGTTGCCTATAGTCTCTTACGTTTTGTCACCCTCTCTGTTTTTATCTTATTTTATTTTTCCTTCCCTTCTATGTTCATTAATTTTGTTTCTTAAATTTCACATGAGTGAAATCTTACAGTATTTGTCTTTCTCTGACTGACTTATTTCACTCAGCGTAATAGCCTCTAGTTCCATCCATGTCTTTGCAAATGGCAAGATTTCATTTTTTTTGATGGCTGCATAGTATTCCATTGTATATATATCACATTGTCTGTATCCATTCATCTGTGGATGGACATCTGGGCTTTTTCCATAGTCTGGCTGTTGTGGACATTGCTGCTATGAACATTGGGGTGCAGGTGCATCCTTTGAATCACTATGTTTATATCCTTTGGAGAATTACCCAGTAGTACAATTGCTGGGTTATAGGGTAGCCCTATTTTTCACTTCCTGAGGAAACTCCGTGCTGTTTTCCAGAGTGGCTGCACCAGCTGCATTCCCACTGTACTCCATTGCTAATATGTCTTTTGCTTCCCAATTTACTTTTAATTTTTACTTAAATATTTACTTAAACTTTATTTAAGATTCCACCATTATGGTTTTTTTTTAGAAGATTGAAATTAATCCTCTCTTCTTAAAATTCTATTGGGTGAATGAACTGAAGCTTCTGTTTTTAAGACATATGCATCACTGGAGAGGAAGAACATGAAACTACTGTAGTTTTAGTTTAAGAACTCCATTTCTAAGATTTTGGGGAGCTTGTGGCAAATGGGGTATAAGAAGGTAATGTAGAAGTGAGGGTTATGGAGCATTTTTTGAAAAGGTCAAGGCAGGTAGGCGTAGAAAATGTTCGTCTGCCATCTAAGAGGAACAGGAGTGAAGAGGAAGATGAAGGGATATCTATAATATAGATGAAAGGTTATATATGTGTGTATATATATAAGGATGTATATGATGTTAGGGTATGTGTGTGTGTGTGTGTTTATATGTATAGATATAACTATAATGAAGAAAGGATTATATACCTTAAAAAGTGATGGAAATACATCTTACTTTTTTCTTAATTTTTTCTAGAACTGTAATAGCTTAGGTAGTTAGAATTTTCAACTTCTCTTTCTTTCATACTCCTTGAAAAATACTGATTTATACTGCTATATTACATACGTAGTGACCAAAATTTAATCTAGTTGTTTCCTGAGCGGAGGAACTAATTTGCTACATTTTAAAGTCATGTTCTTTTCTCCATTAATTTACTCATGTAGGTGCTAATTGAGGTGTGAAATGGTATCCTGTTATTACAGGGGAGTGACATGAACTTTCATCACCTTCTGTCCTGTGCAATTGAACTTATTTTGACAGAGGGTAGGAATGATAGAATAAAACTGTTAAAACCAATGTTGCAAAATTGACTATTACTGTAAAAAATTTAAAGGTGGAAGTCATTTCAGAAAGTGTGAATATTATTACAAGTCATGACAAAAATGGGTTCAACCACCATCTCATTTTTCCAGCCAAGACACTTGGATACTAAGCAGTACAAGAAGGTGCCTATTAAAGTATAAACATGTGTGGTTATATATGTCAATTGAGAATACCCCTCTTTTAATGTGAAATCTTAGAAGATACTTTATTGCAAGGGTTGAAGTTAATACTATGTGGAGAAAAAATATTTTCCTATTACCTCAGAGGGAAATCCTATGGGCTATACATAGCTTTGTGTTCTTAAAAAAATGTCTGCTTGGTAATTTCTGCTGATGGATAAATTTGAATGTACTTATTTAATGCCTTTTACTCAACTCAGTGTAGAAGACATTAAGATATTACATGATAAAAATGTCATTTAATTGTTTATGACTTTAAATATAAAATCCTGCCATTCATTATTCTCCAGACTGAGTGATAGGTAGATATATTTTAACATCAGTTCTTATTTTTTTTTTAAAGATTTTATTTCTTTATTTGACACACAGAGAGAGAGACAGTGAGAGAGTGAACACAAGCTGGGGGAGTGGGAGAGGGAGAAGCAGGCTCCCTGCCGAGCAGGGAACCCGATGTGGGGCTCAATCCCAGGACCCCGGGATCATGACCTGAGCTGAAGGCAGATGCTTAACAACTGAGCCACCCAGGCACCCAACATCAGTTCTTATTAAGAATTATTGGCCCCAGGGTGCTTGGGTGGCTCATTGGGTAAAGCCTCTGTCTTTGGCTCAGGTTGTGATCCCAGGGTCCTGGGATTGAGTGCCACATTGGGCTCTCTGCTCAGCGGGGAGTCTGCTTCTCCCTCTCCCACTCCCCCTGCTTGTGATCCCTTTCCCTCTCTCTCTCTCTCTCTCTCTCTCTCTCTGTCTGTCAAATAAATAAATAAAATCTTAAAAAAAAAAAGAGAGAGAATTATTGGCCCCACAGTAAATCTAGGTGAGGCTATTTAAAACATATTTCTATATAAAGAGTTTCTTGGATGTGGGAAATCTTATTATTATTTTTTTTTATAGTCAGATGATTGTTATTGGAGTCCATGGGGGTTGCATACGCACAAAGATAAAACTGTGGTTGAGATAGTGTACTTGTCTGAGGGGAAATCTCATTGAGGCTAGACTGGTTAAATGGAAGTCTGTGGTTTACTATGTCTAAGACATGCACTGAATGAAGTTTTTACTGCTATCCCTGTCTTAATTTTTGTTCATGATTTTGCAGGAAAAGAAAATTTGGAGAATAAACTTTAATTTCCCTGTCATTTGAATTAGTTGTCAATGTATCCACTCCTGTGTTTATATACCCTATCCAGGAAGTCCTTGGCTGAATTGTGAAGTAGATAAAACTTGACTTTTGTCTCCTTCTTCTCCTTAATTATTTCCCCAAAGCTCTTCCATTCCTAAACTCAGCTCTTCTTTATCTCAGTCTCATAAACCTCAATTCTCAATTACCTGATAAGATAAAGATAAAGATAAAGGCAGTGGGATAAGAAAATAACACATTGGCAAGTGTAGATTATTATCAGTATTTCTGTACTAGGGTTAACTGTTTAGTTCTTGGAGGTTCTGTATAAAATTAACAAAGAAAAAAAAAGGAAAAGAAAAGCTGGCCATGCACGGGCAATGGTGATTAATTCAATTCTATGAACTGGTCTCTCTAACAATATTTCCTGTTTTTAGGTGATAAAGGTATTATACTTTCCAGAGTTATTTGCATTTTCACTGAGAACTGAATTTACCCCCAAGTTAAATAGAATAATTTTAAATCCAATTTCAGATTGTTCTCTTATTTCTGATTCTAGAGCTATGACTTCTCCATCTTATATCTGCATATATTCTTTTATGGACGTTTGTCTCTTCATATTTTTCAACTATGTGTTTATGTGTGGGTACTTGGGGAAAGGAGCTGGCCGTCAGTTCAGGTTATCACGTCACCACAAATGTCTGAAGGTATTGTTCACGGTGAAAATGCAGAGAAATAAGTGTTGAGCAGTGCAGTGGGAGCGGCATTCTTTGTGGCGTCATCCTGCCTTCCTACCCCAACTGCTCCTAAAGTCTAAATATTTTAAAAAAAATACTCATTTGAAAATGTTGGAACTGTATCCTATAAAAAGAATTGAAGCAATTTCTCCAAGTAGTACATTCAGAGTGTTGCATTAATTTTATCCTAAGAACTTTAGAAGCATTGCTTCCTTGGATTTTTTAAAAATCTTCTTTTGGAGGATTCAGCTGAAATTGAAATCTAATCTATCACAAAATCATGTTGATTTCCTTCCAGAAAGAGATCTTAAATTCCTTGATTTCTGGCCATTTTCACTGCCAGTGCTGTGGCTCATTCACATCGCTTCCTCCAGAGGCAACCTTCACCCTGGCCTGTTTGGACTGGTTGCTTCCACTTCTGCTTTTCTCCACATGCCCACTGTGCAATACTTTTATAGAAGAAATACACTATGGGCGCCAGAGGCCAAACCTCAGAACCTTTGTCATGGTCTCTCTCTCTCTTTTTTTTTTTTTTTTTTTTTTTTTTTTTTTTGGACTCTTAGGTTCCAGAATCTTCTTCTATTGGAGATTTATACTGTATATCTTTGATTAAAAAATAATAAATTACATCTGAATTCTATGTGAAGACAGATGATACTTTAAAAGTTTTGTCTTCATTCTATACACTATAATTAGACCAAAAATAACTTTAATTATACTAGCTAGATACATTTTTAAAATAGCTCTCAGCTGGTATACAAGAATAATCCATAATTGAGACCTTAAAAATTATGTCATGTCTACTACACCCTAGGAAAAAACAAAATAAAAAATTATATTTAGATTGTACAGAGAAAGGTGTGATTTCTCTAGAGGAAAGCAGTTAGTATGAATTTGATTTTTTTCCCTACTCTCATTTACTTACATTCTGAAATTTGCCACACTTCTGCCTTTCTAATATTAATACTCAAATAAACTGACCATCCATGCAATAAATTGCTTCACAGAGAAGGGCTGTAACATGATACTCTTCTGTGATATATGTAACAGCTATTTTTCTGTAGTGCGGGTGAAAGAGATAATTTTTTTTTCTGGTGACAATGAATTCTGTGGAATGGATGGTCTAAAATAAGGAATTTTTCTGTTTTGATTTGTTTTCCATCAAACATAATAAAAAAGGGAAGGGAATATTGCAATAAGAACTTAGTTTTATAAACCTTGTGATACCTCTATCCTACTGTATCAACTGGATCTTTTCTTCACACTCTCTTCATCTTTTTAACACTGATCAACTCAGCTGACTATCTCAGGTAGACATACTGGAAGAATAACTCTCTCTCTCTTTCTCATTCTTCCTGACACACACACATATGAAGAGAGAAAGAAAGAGGGAGGAAATGTTGGTGCGATGGCGGGGGTGGGGGGGTGGGGGGGGAGACAAAGATAGAAAGAAAAAAATGAAAGAAAGAAAGTCTAGGGAGATAAAACAAAGGTTGATGTGGATTACCATTCGGTTCCAAGCTTTCTTCTATAATAAAATTTCATTTTAGCTGTTAATTTGATGGATAGTGGCTGACATCATCTACACTGTGATAAGCAGGTCTTGCATACCGAAGTTTGTGGCTTCCATCAGTTCCTATAAAATATTTCTAGGTGATTTCAGTATCTTCTGTTCCTTCAGTTTATCAATTCCTTGCTCCCTTCTCACTTTGATATTCATCTGGTAAAATCCCAGACTTGATGCAGCACATTCCTGCTTCCTATGTACCTGCCCCTCTGGAGCTGAGCATACCTGGAAAAGGCATGCTACGTGGAAATTCACTCCAATCCATGAGCAGCTAGCTGATGTCTTTGTTAGGGTTTCCCGGCAGTCCTATCGTATGTACCTAAGCCATTTGCTCTCCCACTCGCCTCCATGGCTTTTTCATACCTTCTTCCGTCTGTTCAGCAGCTCCATCCTCCTCCTCAGCCCATGACCCTTCTTCCCATTTACTGAGGAAAATAGAAACAACCTAAAGCAGAAATCATAAAAGCTACATTCACTGCAGCAATGTACCTATATTCATACCCATATATTTAGACTTTTCTCCTGTTTTCATCAGTGAACTCACTGTGATTCAACTAAAAGCTCATCTTTCCACTGATACACTTGATCCGATCCTCTGTTGGCAGCTCGTGGACGTTGCTCCAGGCTCCCTCTATGCTTTCAGCATAAACTTCTCTCTCACTATTAGGTCGTTCACATCAGTGCAAAAATATGATGTAATTTTTCTCATAAATCCCTATTTTGAGTCCATATTTCATTTTTTAAAGATTTTTAAAGACTTATTCATTTATTTGAGAGAGAGTGAGAGCAAGGGGAGGGTCGGGGGAAGAGGGAAAGGAGAGAAGCAGACTCCGCACTGAGGGTAGAGCCCAACATGGGGTTCAATCCCACCCTGAGATTATGACCTGAGCTGGAATCAAGAGCTGGACACCACTGACTGAGCCACCCACGTGCGCCTCATTTTCGATGTCATCTCATTTCACTGTTCCCCTTAAATTACCTGAGGTAGTTATGGTTTCTGCATCTAAGTCATTTTGTTATTTCTTACTTTAGAAAAAATTATATTCAAATGCATTGATCAGCAAACATAGTATGCAAGGTCTGTTTATTATGATTTGTGGAATGACTGAGTTTTATCTAATGTTTTAGTTTAATGTATTAAAAGCCTTATTTTCTATCATCTTAAAAACACTGTTACTAAAGAAAGTTTCTGCTGAAACATCCACTAATAGTCTTATGAGGTTTCCAATATAGGTAACTGTCCTCTTTTCTCTTGTTGTATTAAAAAAATTATCTCTACTTTTTGCTATTTTAATTACTATGTGTCTTGGAATAGACTTACTTGGGTTTGAATTTTTGGAGGGATCTCTGTGCCTCCTGGATCTGGATATCTGTTTCCTTCCCCAGATAAGGGAAAGTTTCAACTATTATTTCTTCAAATAAATATTGTGATCCCTTCCCTCTCTCTTCATTTTCTGAGATCCCTATAATGCTAATATTATTATGCCTGGTGGAGTCACTGAGTTCCCTCAGACTATTCTCAATTTACATAATTTTCTTTCCTCTCCTTTTTCATCTTGGTTGTTTTCCATTACTCTGTCTTCTGGGTCATTAATTCATTCCTCTGCTTCATCTAGCTTGCTGTTTTTTTTTCAATGAAGTGTACTTTTAATTTCATTTATTTTGTTTTTGATCTCTGATTTTTTTATTATCTCGGTGTTAAAGGTCTCCCTTGTGCTGTTCACTCTTTTCTCAAGTCTAATGAGTATCTTTGTGATCATTACTTTCAATTCTCTATCAGGCATATTACTTTTATGTTTCACTTAGGTCTTTTGCTATGGTTTGGTCCTGCTCTTTCATTTGGGACATATTTCTCTATCTTCTCATTTTTCTTTAGCTTTCTATTTATGTGTGTTAAGAAAGTCAGTTACTTCTTTTGCTCTTAACGATAATAGCCTAATGAGGAAGAGGTCCTATAGTGCCTTGCAGGGCAGCGTCTGCTATTCCCCAGGTCTTGGCCCTTCAGGGAATGTCTCCTGTCTGTGTTGTGTGTGCTCTGTTGTTGAGTCCTGACCTCTTTTTCCTTCAGTCCAGTTGTTTGCAGAGGCTCTCTTTGCGTGTTGGGGGCAGTATTTGGTCTTTAGCAGGGGTGAGACACATTCTAACAAGGTGTGTGTTGATCTGCTCCCAAAATGACACCTGCTATCTGGAATTAGAGGGAGGAACTGCAGCTGAGGTCCTGCAAGGTGCACAGGCCTAGAGATGTGGTGTTGGCAAGGTTTGATCAGGTCTTTTGGGAAGGGTCCCATAGTTCTGGGACCAAGGCAATCATGACTCGGAGGGGTAGATCCCCAAAAACACATGACGTGGGGGAGGTTGGTGCAAGTAGGTTACATAAGGAGTGTTGGCACCTTGCTGGTTCCCACAGGTGGCTTTTGTTTATGCTGGGAGGCAGGGAAGGGAAATGGTGCCTGCTAGCTCCTTTGTTCCTAGAGGGGTCTCCCTATGATCCTTTCTCTCCAGACTAACTTTAGGTGAGCACATCACTCTTCCTCCCATCTGTCCTCTGGCACTTTTCAGACTTCTAGTTCTATGCTGTATCTGCATGGGCTATTTGTTGGGCTGCCTATTTAAGGGCAGGGATTCTGCTTCCTAGTGCTTTCTAGGCTCTCCCAGAACTGAGCTCCCTGATTTTTAAAATTCCAGGCTTTAAGTGCTGCTGGTTGTAAGAACACATGAAATTCAGCCCTCATTCCTTTCTTTGTTTCTTTATTTTTAAAAAGATTTTATTTATTTGACAGACAGAGATCACAAGTAGGCAGAGAGGCAGGCAGAGAGAGAGAGGAGGAAGCAGGCTCCCCGCTGATCAGAGAGCCCAATGTGGGGCTCGAACCTAGGACCCTGAGATCATGACCTGAACCAAAGGCAGAGGCTTTAACCTACTGAGCCACCAGGTGCCCCAGCCCCCATTACTTTCAAAGGCAAAGACAAAAGTTATGGGGATTTATCCTCCCTGTTCTTGGGCTCCCCAGTGTGAAAGTCTGTTTTCACTCTTCTCTCTGCCATTGGCTCCTTCCCCACCACGGATGGCCATGGGCCATTTCACTCCCAAACCACATTTTTGCGCCTCCTTCCTCCTTCAGTGTGGCCTCTTCTCTGTCTTTAGTTGTAGAGTTTGTTCTGCCAATGTTCATTTTAGGAGTTATTTACACCAATGTGAGTGTTATCTATCTACTTGTACCCATGCAATGAGGTGAGTTTAGGACCCTCTTATTCTGGCATCTTTCCAACTGCCAGATTTCTTTTGCTTTTAGTTGGTAGTGTTTTAAAGTATAATCTACTTTTTCCCCAAGATATTTTTGGTAGCTCTTGGTTCATCCACTAATCAATATGCTAGGGAGTCTGTTCATTTCTCCAGAGAAGGAATTACTCAGAAAAATGTTCTGAATAAAGTGAAAAGCAAGAGAATGTTTTACTTCAGGAGGGTGACTGATGGAGAGGGCAAAAAAGTTGAAGGAGAAGTTACAAGAGATTTGATCTAGTCTGGGAGATCTCTCAAAAAGGAGCCATATCCCCTGCCTACCTCCTCCTACTAATTGAGCTCCAGGTAAAGAGAAACAGAGACCTCAGAAAGGATTTTGAGATCCTAGAGCAGAGGAGACCTAGAGCTTACCCCTGTGGAAGCACCCAGAACCTGGGGAGGAGGGACTAGTCCCCAGAGTCAACAGGGCTACCTAACAACTCTGACCAGATTGACCTGAGGCTGTCTTATAACTTTCCCATGCACCATGTTGCTCTGCAGTGATGTAAAATTCTCAGGCACCCACTGGGGTCATAAAAATAGCGGAGAGAATTGCTGGACAGGGCATCATAGATGAGAATTATTAGGTTTGACAGAACTGTAACCTCAATAGATTGTCTTCCAAGGACCAAAACATAGAAGAGGTAAGATTCAGAGGATGTGAGCACGGATAAATAACACCAAGGAGTATTCCTATCCCTATTTTTTTTGACACTGCGTGAGACTCTGGGCACTTAGACTCAGTCCTAAACCAAAATAGCTGGAGTTTGAGTAAGTTTAGAAATTGTTATAAAAAATAATTTTTTTTCGCTACAATTGAATTTGTGGATGGAACTTCATACTGTTTCATACATTTCTTTTTCCAAACATATTGAAAAATTTAACCAGTATTTATCCTTGACTCCGTAGACAACCATAATCACATGATAACAGTTGATAATCTCTTACTTAGGTACATTCCAGGGGCCACTTGGATGGCATATGGGAGCACTTTGTAAGGCCCTGATTGACAAAAATAATTTCTATAGGGACTCTAGAATTGGGATTTCCTTGACCTTGGGTGATTTGAGATCTATGTAAGAAGAGAATCTAGATACCATTCATCGTATATAGAAAAGCACCATGAATAAATAAATTCCCATCTGTTGTGCCTAAAAGTAAAGATAAAAGCCACACTCAGATTTTCAGGCTTTTAGATCCAACACTGAGTAATTCTCAAGTTCATGGTAAGTTGTCTCCTTCCCTCAATGTTTATAGATTTACTCTGGAAAACAGCTCTCCAGACACTAGAACAGGCCAAGTGACAGGTTGCCAACAATGAAATAGGGGACACAGTTGGGAGTAATTTTTAGATAGAGAGCCGTAAATTTCTAGAGCTAGAGGTCAACTCTAGAAGCTCAGCCTTTCTTGAATGTAAATCCTGATGATAACTACCTGACCCCAGATGTTTCCATGCTGATCCTGGTGACTAATAAAGGGAATGAGGGAAGAAGATGTTTAAACCAAAGTATATAGTGTGGTTGGAGTGATGTAAATTAAATATTAAACATATTTGCCCATATACTCTAAATATGTGAAATTATATTATTTTAGTTTTAAATACCTTATCAGAGTAAAAGCATGGCATTCTATATTTTATTAGCTTATAGCATGCTAAAATACATTGTTAAATCTTGAATTTATATGAAAGCATTTTAGAACAGACTCGAGTAGAGAAGATAGAATTAAATATATTTTTTAAAAATATATTTATTGACAACAGCACTCTGCATGCAGAAGAAATAAAGTCTTAAGATGAATTTGCTTTTATATGAAATGGAATTTTACTTAAAAGGAAATGAAAGCTGAAAAAACATCAATTTTTTTGGTTATCTTCACATGTGAATGTGGCTTGTAGTCAAAAACAGATTGTTATATACACTCACAACTTTCCTTTGTTATGTCTGTAATCTTGACCTTTGAGTGTGAATATTGGAACTGTATTCTGTGCTCTTATAAAGTTGCCTATATCTGAAAAATCGTCACTAGGAACAGAGTTTATCAGGTCATAAATAATTTGAAGAACATTCATTAGAACATTATTCATTAGGGATATATAATTATTATTTCTTCACATAGAATTGACTGTTACAGATATTAGTATTAACAAATCAGCAACAGAAAATCACCATACATTTTGAAGACTGAACATTTTGTTCCATTGAGATGAGTGATGGGGCATTTAAATTGCCTAGAAATATCGTGAATTTAGCACAAAACTGATTTCCTAATCGTCCCCTGCCCTGTTTCTGGAAATGGCTTTTAAACACACAGATTGGAGCTTATAATTCATCTCTTCCCCAACTCTGCTGATTCCTCACTGTTCACAGATTCCTCACCATCATGGCCGGCTTCATGGGTGAGTGAATCACAGTCGCTCCGTCTCACATTTACAGGGGCCCCATTCTGGGTTTACGCCATGTCATCATTTTGAAATGATTAATAATTTTGAACAAAGTGCCCTACATTTTCATTTTGCATCGGGCCCCACAGATTATGCTGGAAGCCTTCTTCACCTGTCCCAGGCAGAATTTATTCTTTCCTCCTCTTTGTTCTTAGACTCTTTTGGGTACTTGTCCAGACCATGAGACCAAATTACAGTAGAATTTGATTATCCTCTACTTGCTTTCCCAGACAGTTGCAGTGGATGCTGTTGGTCCCCACTCAGATCTTTTTACCAGCCATTGGCCAATCTCCTAATTGCTATGAGTGCTGACTGCTAATGGCCCACCACTGGCCTTCTCCAGAGGAGCGTGCATTTATAGAGGTACAAAAGGTTGATCTTTGCCGTAAGGAGGGCTCTCTCTGTGATGTCAGTTGTACTGCAGAGCTCCTTGTAGTCTCCCTCAGTCAGACTAATGGAGGCTATCACTGAGCCCACATCCTTGCCTTGCTTTATCTTCTGACCTGTCCTCCGTCTCCTCACTATTTTTCTCCTTTGAACATTCTCTTAACAGTGCACATTTACCTGAATCCCTGTGCCAGGCTCTGCTTCTAGGTACTCCTGTCTAAGCCAATCATGAATTAAGACAGGGACCGTGTGTTTCTGGTTTCTGTATTTCTACCACCCAGCACAGTTCTTGGCATGTCGTGGGTGTCCTATAATGCTTGAACAAAAGACTTTCTAAAATTGTCCATCTGAATGGTAAAGCTCTTCCAATGTAGATTCGTTTAAGACATAATCGTGGAGGGTATAAGTTTTGCTTCATTTCTCCTCCTTCACAGATCCTCAGTTTCCTCTAGCTTCCTAGTGTGGTCTTTCCAGTCAGGGCCTCTATTTCAGACTATCTTGGTTTCCCTCTCAAATTTCTAAAAAAATATTTATTTCCCTGAGTGCCTTTTATCTCATTGTTTCTTTGGAAAGTTGTGAATTTGTAGAACATTAGAATGAGAGAATATTCAGGAAAGAACTGATAAAAGAAAAAATATCAGAGGCTTGGGCAGCAAGAGGAAAAGAAACAACGGAAGGATCAGAAGTTGGTTACATATCATATAATGGATTATCCCTTCACTATTAAGTTTTATAAATCATGTTTAATGATTGTAACAAAGTCATAGCACCATCTGGTCCATAAGACCATGATATTTAAAAGTGAGGAGGGTCAGGGACTCAAATTGAAGTGAGGTGTCCACTTAACTAGGAGTGGTAAAATGTTGGTATCAGCAGATTATTATAATCTCTCTCTTTCTCTCTCTCTCTCTCTCTCACACACACACACACAGTAATACTCGGAATAACACTACAAAAACTATACAAAGAGTTATACTGAAAACCACTATAAATAAATCAAGATGGAGTACTAAAAACTCAAGTAAAACAATCTAAACTTTTTATGATTAAAAACTCTTAGCAAGGGGCGTTTGGGTGGCTCAGTCAGTTAAATATCTGCCTTCAGCTCAGGTCATGATCCTCGGGTCCTAGGATCAAGTTTCCCATCCGGCTGTCTGCTCAGTGGGGAGCCTGCTTCTCTCTCTCCTCTGCACCTCCCCTCCTCATGCTCCCTCTTTCTCTTTCTCTTGCTCTCTCTCAAATAAATAAAATCTTAAAAAAATCCAAACAATATTCTTAATAAGAAATGCTATACACTTAGTAAAGCACATTATAATTCTGTATGCTCAAAATTTTTTAAAAAGTTCTGATAAAAGAAAGAAGATCCAAGTAAACGGAGACACAGCTGGGTTCATAGGTTGGGAGGCTCAGTGTAATGAAGATGTCAAAATTCCATTGAGGTTTGTTGCAGGTGAAGACAAGCTTATTCTAAAGTCTATATACAAGACGCAGAGCTGGCATAGCTAAAGCAATCCCGATGAAGAATAAAGTGGGAGGAATCACTCTACCCAGTATTAAAGTTTACTGTAGAGATATGGTAACCAAGATAGCTTGCTGTCGGTAGAGGGGCACACTGATCAGGATGGAATAGGGGACCCAGAAACAGTTACACAAATATGCTCAATAGGATTTCTGATGAAGATGAACAAAAAGTCAATGAAGGAAGGCTAGGAGAATTGGATTATACTCACGGGCTAAATAAACAAATAAAGGAAAAAGAAAATCTCAATCTAGACCTCACATCTTGTAAAAAATTAACTTAAAAGTGATCATCATATAGAATACAAAATAAAAGTATAAAACTTTTAGGGAAAACATGGAGAAAATATTTAAGATCTAAGGCTATTCAGAAGTTCTAAATGTGACACAAAAAGCATGGTCCATGAAAAGGAAATTGGATAAATTGGACTTCATCACAAAAGCTTTTGGTATGTAAAAACCCATGTAAAAATCTATTGGCAGGGTGCAAAATGTTCATAAGCTGCTCATCTGGGAGAACACCAGTACGCATAATATACTAAGAACTCTCAAAGCTCAATAGTAAAAAAAAAAATAGTCTAAACAGAAAATGGACAAACAATATGGAGAGACATTTCAATGAAGAGAGTATACATATGGCAAGTAAGCCCATGGAAAGATGTTCAGCATAATTAGCAATCGCAGAAATGCACATTAAAATCTCCATGAGCGATTAGCACATTATCTATCACAGTAACAAAAAACAAAAACAAACTGACAACACCAAATGCTGGTGAGGACGTGGTGAGGAAACCACCTCTCATACACTGCTGGTGGATATAGAATATTGTATAGCCACTCTGGAAAAGTGGTAGTTTCTTATAAAACTGAGCATGTAGTTGTGATATAGTCTGGTAATTGCACTCTGAGATATTCATCCCAGAGGAATGAAAGCCTACAGTCACATTAATTCCTAAGCACTAATGTTCACAGCAGCTTTCTTTGTAATAGTCCCAAACTGAAATTAGTCCAGATGTCTTTCAACTGATAAATGGTTAAACAGACTGTGTTTATAAACCACATAATACTATTCTGCAACAGAACAGAAAAGACCTATTGATTCATACAAGTTGTGTGGATCTCCAGGGGAAAAATGGAGTGAAAACAGCTGAGAGAAAAACAGCCAATCGCTAAATGTTACATTCTTTGATTCCATTTGTAGAGCATTTTTGAAATGACAAAATTTGGGTGCCTGGGTGGCTCAGTGGGTTAAAGCCTCTGCCTTCGGCTCCGGTCACGATCCCAGGGTCCTGGGATCGAGCCCCGCATTGGGCCCTTTGCTCCCCAGGGAGCCTGCTTCTCCGTCTCTCTCTGCCTGCCTCTCTGCCTACTTATGATCTGTGTCTGTCAAATAAATAAATAAAATCTTAAAAAAAAAAGAAATGACAAAACTTTATAAATGGAGACTGGATTCCTGAATATCGGAAGTTAGGGACACGGGAACAGTTGGGGGCGGGAGGGCGACCGTGTGGTTATAGAAAGACTAGAGAAGGGATTCTTATGATGATGGAACTATTCAGTATCTTGAGTAGGTGATGCATACAGGAAGCTACCTGTGATGAAACTGTATAGAACTAAACACACACACATACATATGTGCAGATACACAGATACACACAAGTTCGAGTAAAGCTGGGGAGAGCTGAATGATATTGGTATGTTGTATCAATGTTAATATTTGGTTGTGTTATTATACTGTAGTTGTCCACAATACTACCATTGGGGGGAGCTGGATGAAATGCACATGAGATTTTTTCTGTATTATTTCTCTTAACTGTATGTGAATCTACAGTTTTCTCAAAATCGATAAAAAAATTATCTTGGTAATATGCCAGAAGAAATTCAGAGTAATGCTTTAATTGTAAATTTAAATATTTTTTGTTTAAAGTGTTATTTGATATATAGGGCAGTAATATCTAATTTATTACCTATGAATTTATTTTTCACTTAGGAACTGGACGTTGACACTTCATTATATATTTCTTGATGAACATCCACTTGTGAGATATGAAACATGTTGGACATTTTATAATCATAAAATTCCTTGATGAAATGGAACCATTATAACTTTGTGTGTGTGTGTGCGTGCAGCTGTGTTTCCCCTCCTGATCAATCCTGACACTGAATGTCCTACAATTTAGTTTAATTCTCGCACTAACTGGAATTTGAGTCAGACTGTTCAAGTTTAAGGACTCAGTGCCATAAGACTTGTACTTCAGACAAGAGTTGCAGATGAGGTACCCAGGCTACCCAGGTTTTTGCCCGGTTGAGTAGAAATTCAAGGGTTCCCATGACTTGTGTCAGGTTCAGTTAACCACTAGATAATTCACAGAACTCAGCAAAGTCCTTTACTTAACTACTGCCTGTTTATTATAAAGGATACAACTCAGAAGGAATCTCATGAAAGGGATATACAGGGCATGGTATGTGGAGAGTGTAGGGTGAGTGCAGAGCTACCGTGCCTTGTTGGAGCACACTATCCTTTCAGCAACTTGGTGGTCACCCACTTAGAAGCTGGTTCAACTATGCCATTTAGGGGTTTTTAGGGAGGGTTTCTGTAGGAATGATTTTTTAAAATCATTGGCCATCGGTGATAAAACAACCTCCCTGGTGGTCTGGGTGAGAAAGTTCCAACCCTGTAAATAGGCTTGGTTCCTCTGGCAAACAGCCCCTACCTGAAGCTACCTAGGGGCCCCCCATAAGTCAGATCACTAATATAAACTCAGATGTGCTTGAAAGTGGCTGGTAGGTATTAAAAAAGACGCTCCTCTCAACCCTGTTACTCAGGAAGTTATGAGGTTTTAGATGCTCCTTGTCAGGAACTAGAGACAAAGACCAAATATCTTTCTGTGTGTGTTTTCAGTTTTTTTTTTTTTTTAACTTAATGCTGTTACCAAGAAGTTTTGCTTTTTTTTTTTTTTTTTTTTTTTGCCTTTTTTCTCCCAGATATATAGCACCATAACAAAAAAGAAAAAAAAAACTTGCAATCTAAAATAACATCAGTATATTCTAAGTAGAAAGATTATTCAAGATAGTGAATGATTTCATAATATATCTGTGGAAACAAAAGCTGCATTAATACTTGCAAAATGTGTAACACTCCAACTACTTGTTCTTTGTAGTATGTATAATGTCTAATTCAAACTACACCCAAGATTAACCATTAGCTGTCAGGCTCCTGTCCTGTTCAGCACTGCCTTAGGAAAAGAGGCGTTCAGTACTGTCTTCTCATGGATGAAGGACAACTTTCCAAACTTCTGGCTCCTTCTTAGCCAGTTAGTGGAAATGAATTTGATACTTCTTTGAGAGGATCTTAGTCAGATTTAATAGGAATGTTTAGTGTTTCCCATCTATATTAATATTTGGCCTAGTCTATAATAAATCTATTTGTTGGAAAAACACTGTAATGTGGTGGTTGATGATTAGGGTTGCTTCAACTGGACCGAGTTCAAGTCCCACCTCATGTATCTATCACCTGGGGCCATCTCTTCAATCTCCGTGTGTCTTTTCTTACAGTAAAGTATCTATATCATGGATGAACTTAGTGTAGATGAAAAGGTTAGAACTGGGGGCACAGAGGAAGCATTATATTGATGTTGTGATTGTTACTGTTGTTGGGAAAAATAGGAGGTGCCCATAGCATCTAGTGATTTATGTCTGAATGCATTACAGCTGTAATCAGTGCTATTGTATACATGAAATTTCCTGAATGTATAAAATGATTATATATATTAATTTGGCTAATCTTTTCTTTGAGGGAATGAAATCATGGTTTAATGTAAATGTAATATAGTGAAGTACTCAAAAGTACTTGTTAATGGGGTGCCTGGGTTGCTCAGTTGGATAAGGGTCTGCCTTCAGCTCGGGTCATGATCCCAGGGTCCTCAGATAGAGTCCCGGATCGGGCTCCCTGCTCAGCTGGGAGCCTGCTTCTCCCTCTGCTTCTGCCCCCCACTTGTGATTTCTCTCTTTAATAAATAGGAGCAACTATTTTTTTTTTTTAAGATTTAAAAAATTTTTTAAAATCTTAAAAAAAAGTACTTGTTCCTATTTTCCACTAAAGTGAATAAAACTGATACTTTAATGTCCATTTTTTGTAAGTCAGTAGTTACTAACAATGAAGGAAGTGGTTGTGGATGTGATGATGAAATTGTTTATTGTACAGCACTTAAGGTGTGCTTCTTTCCCATGGATGTTATTTAACACCAGAATCTTCAAACAAACCCTGTGACCCTCAAGCCCATAATGTGACATAAAGGTTGACTAAAGAGAATCTTCATGTATCTTGATGATTTGTTCAATCACTAGAGTCGAATCAAGCATAAAGTAATAGGTCCTCTTCTCTTTAAAGTTGTTTTAACTCAGGAATTACCTTAATGCTAATTTCTCTTGGGAATCATTGTAGACAGTGCTCTACTCAGGGTAAGATTTCCTATGAAATCTTGAGAGTTTCATAGAGGCATAGAAATTAAGTCTTTTAAAATTATTAAACTTAGGAAATTGTTGATCAACTTTTGTAATAGGCTTTTTGTTTTTTTAAAGAGAGTCCCCCTCGCACCCCTTGTGTTATCAGAAAATGGGATAAGTCAAAGTATTCAGCTTCAATTCCCCACACTTCTGTATATGGGAAGTCAGATATACATGAAGGTAAGTACAACCATAGAGGAGGAAAATAATAAAAAGGTCAGTGATAGTGACAGCAGGCCCCCATTTTATATTGCCTATAATAATATACTAGTGTGTGTAATATATATAATATATAATACCATGTACATAATGTACATTATGCATGTCCTATATATGTATATGTGTGTATATGTAGGTGGCACAACATGTTTGGCTAAGAAGGGTTGTGTCCAGGATCCCTGGGTGGCTCAGTCGGTTAGGCGCCTGCCTTTAACTCCAGGTCATGATCCCAGGATCTTGGGATCGAGTCCCGCATTGGGCTCCCTGCTCAGTGGGGAGTCTGCTTCTTGCTGTGCCTGCTGCTCCTCCTGCTTGTTCCCTCTCTCTGTTTCAGACCAGTAAATGAATAAAATCTTAAAAAAAAAAAGGGTTGTGTCCTATAAAAGAAAATAAGCCCCACTTTTAGAGAGCAGCTTATGAGCAACGCGTTTAGGAACCACATTAATAAATGGTTCTAAGTGGTAGTACTCAGTATAATGCCATATTTTGGATCCAGATGAGGATGCAGTCCTCAAGGCTTTTAAGGAAGAAGTTATCTCATGTGTTGAGCTGCCTAATAAGATAACTAGAGCCACTTAGTAGTGAGGCAGCATAGGGAGGGAGCCGGCTGTGAAGCCCAAGAAGTCATACTGTCTGGGTTTAAATTGCATGTACCAGCTGTAGGGCCGTGTGTAAGCTGCTCCACTTCTCACTGCATCTGTATTCTCATCTGAAACAAGGGTAAAATAATAACTACCCGCGGGGCGCTTCTAAAGATTTAGTGAATTTTTATACTTAAAGCAATGCCTAGCACTCAGCAACCCCTCAAAACTATTGACTGTTTTTAATTTTATTATTTGATAATTTACTACTAAACTCTCTACAGAATTCAAGAAAAAAAATTCTTCATATTTTTTTTCTGCCATGGAGTGATTAGTATCATTAAAATGTTTTAGGATTCCTTGCCCTTTGGTACTTGTTATCTACATTTATTATTACATTATTGAAAAACATGGAATTTTAAATATTTTGTAATCCTTATAATTTTTAGATATATAGTATTGTCTGAGGACATCAGATAAAATATATATTTATAGGCATAATTTTGTAAAAACCCAGTGTATCTCATAATGTTTTTAATCAATGTATCTTGGAAGACTGAAAAACTGGTACCAGGAATGAGCTGCTGTGCATCCTTAACACGTAGCATCAAACGCGTTGACCAAGAAGAGTGAGGAACGGATTTTTCTAATTGACATGCAAATGACAAATATTTAGCTCTCCAGAACTACTATAACAGCAAGATGGAAAGCACAAAATGAAGGCCAAATTAGCATCCCTAACACATTCTGGTATTTAAATCCATGCCAAAAGTTTGCTAGTGAAAATAAAACACAAAATTGGTTGGTTTGCACTGCGTGTTTTTATTTTAAAAATTGCATGCTTAAATGAAGTGAAACACTCAATGTAATTACAAATTTTATTAAATTCAACCAGGGAGCATTCAGAGTTATAGTTTATAAAGTACAAGTTTGAGAATTGCCTTTTAGAAATAAATGCTAAGAGGCTGCATGTATTTGTTCCTTTCCCACGGGTCCTACCACTAACCCAATAGTACTCATACCCTGTAGATCCCGTAGTGGTCAAGAGCCCGGACACCAAGGCCAGACTGCATGAGTTCATACCCCAGCTCATCTACTTGCTGGTTGTGTGACTCTGACATTGGGGAAATTTTTTTTTCTCTCTGTGCCTCAGTTTCCTCATCCATGAAACAACTTATACTGGTACTTATTTCATAGGGTTTATGTGAAGATTAAAAGTATGCGTGTGTGTTCACACACACATACACACATACACACACACAAAGTGCATATGTAAAGAACATCCCCATATGTGCTTTCCTCTTTAACCATTGTAACTCTGGTACTTTTTTCTGTGTATAAGGGGAGAGAAGCCACACCACACCGTTCCATAACGCCGTCACTGGCATGGCCAGCTGACATTTGTCTTTTATTGTATCCCATCGTTCTTCCTGTACTCTTGTCTGCTCTAGTCCTGGATACTCTTCTTTTGGCCACTTTTGTCAATATGGTGCCTTTAATTAAGCCACCTACACTGGCTGTCTAAAGCCTTTTTTACTAGTACTTTCCTTGTGTCATGGCACAAAGTGCTAAAATAAGAATTTCTGGGGTGCCTAGGTGGCTCAGTTGGTTTGGAGTCTGCCTCCAGCTCAGGTTGTGATCCCATGGTCCTGGGATGGAGGTCCGCATCAGGCTCCCTGGGCAGTGGGGAGTCTGCTTTCCTCTCCCACTCCCCGCTGCTTGTGATCTCTTTCTCTCTCTCTCATGCTCTGTCTCTCTCAAATAAGTAAAATGTTTTTAAAAAATCAGAGTTTCTTATCTTCTTGCCTTCTCTTACCCTGGCCATCAGTTTCAAATTCCTTTTTCTTTGCTGACCAGCACTTAGGACTACACCGTATAAACAAATACATATGAAGGTATATTTGATGAAAAAACCTGCCCCTTTACCAAAGTATTGAAATTGGAATTGTGCATATGGATTGGTGTTATTGGCTATCAGTAACTGAAGAAGTAACTTGACACCTTCTTGGGTGATGCTGACTTTAAAGATGAGAAACCCTTGGAGCTAACAGTACACGGCAGTGTCATTGAAAGATAACGAGAAGAATCTAGAAACTAAAAAGGTGAACATCAGTGGCTCTTATTTAACTGTCTCTCACTTAAAGTTACTATTTATTTCCTGCTGTTTATTTCTTAAGCCCCAACCTGAAATGATCTTGCGTGTTTGAATAATTGTTTGGGGACAGGAGATGTGAGCAGAGATCTTGGGGGCTGTCTTTACTCACCCTATCTCCGGGGTCTGTGCTAAAGGAATGCAAGGTGGACGCAAGAGATAAAAGTGGCCTATTTCATTTGACTTCTCTTGGGCTCCCTTGCTTGAGCACAGGTTTTTTCTTTTGTCTGTTTGTTTGTTTTGGTTTTGTTTTATAAAAGTTTAAGTTTTTTTTTTTTTTTTTAAATATTCAATGAGAATTGATACTGAATTGAGGGGTTTTCAAAATCTGCTCAAACACAGCTTCTGCATTTTCCACGCGTGCACCAGTTGCATTCACATTATCCTTGAGGCCAAAAGGGGAGGCCAGCACAGCTAGAACCGAGAGTAAAGCCAGGACTATACGCAGGCTTTGTACCAGTTTTCCTCTGCCAGTGTAGTTTCATTGATCTTCTCTGGGAAAGCCAGGCCTAGGCAATACTTAGAGCAATTTTGAAGAATACTCAGAATATAACCTCACAACAAGAGCTATTTTATTTTATTTATTTTTTAAAAGATTTTATTTATTTATTTGACCGACAAGTAGGCAGAGAGGCAGGCAGAGATAGAGGAGGGAGCAGGTTCCCCGCTGAGCAGAGAGCCCGATGCAGGACTCGATCCCAGGACCCTGGGATCATAACCTGAGCTGAAGGCAGAGGCTTTAACCCACTGAGCCACCCAGGCCCCCCAACAAGAACTATTTTAGGGGGAAGTAGTCAGGCTATAATATTTAAATAAACAGTCCGAAGCAGGTGTTGTAATGTAACCTTCTGATAAGCACCTTTAGTTAATTCTCAACCAGTATGTTAACTAATGTCATCCAGCTGCAGAGAAATCAGAGCAGGGCCTTTGTACAAATAGAAAATCAGTCACTCATTCAGTCAATCTCTGGATATCAAGACCAAGAAAGTTTAGTAAAAAGCATTTGATGTTAAGTGATAATGATGGTAAGCAAAGCAGTACTTTGTACCGGCTTCTACAAGATAAACTTCAATGACGTATGGCTTCTTGTTTGGCATTTTTAGAATTTTCCTTTTTCTCACCATTTAAATGATTAATGATAATGACTAAAATAAATAATACATGACATGTTTTTAAAGTAATTAAGGTAAAAAATAAATAGATCAAGAATATTTCCATTTATAACTGAGGTGTGTTCAAATTTTAAAATTTGCTGAATTCCCATTTAAAGAAGTTGTGGGAGAATAATAACTTCTTTCCTTGATATTTGAGAGATCATATGCTGTGGCTTTGGATAGTCTCAGATTATATCAGTTGTCCCAGCATACTAATTCATAACATTTTCTTTGACTTTCACAAATGTTGTGCTTTAGTTTATACAGCAAATGCACATACTACCTAGTGCAAGGAATATGCTTGTGAAATGCTGTTATAACCTAAAACATTCTGGAACTTTTCAGGGAATAGTGGTGAGCCACAAGTAGTGCCAACAATTATTTCTAGCCTTAGCAGTTATCAGTTCTTCTGCTGCTCATTCTTACTGGTGCTGCTTTGTGGTGCATTCCTCCAAGTGTTTTCCAGTCCATACTCTTTAAGGTGAAAAAGTATTACTCTTTTATAGCACATTTTATTCAAATGACAGTCGAAAAAGCAAGTTTATTTTTTTTTCTAACATTTTGCTTTTGTTGCTTTTAAATTATGCAGTACTCAACATTTTGTATCATTGTTTGGTAGACCTGAAGAAAGATCTTTTAGAAGCTACCATTGTTAGACAGTTTTTCCCCAAGTGAACTCTTGGCTTCTAGAAAGGTCCCCTGGATGTAGCATAATGTCTAGATGCAATAAGCACATAACAGATATCTATTGAAGGAGTGATGGGTAGCAATGATACTTTTCTTATTTTAAAAAAATAGTTTACTTTAAGTCAACAGCATTTGAAAATGATCTAAATTTATTTTCTTTAGAACCATTTGTTTTAACTTTGACATCCAAATAAATGTTTTTAAGCCAGTTGTTGCAATGTCCCTGTCAAGACTTTTCCATTAAAAAAAATGACTTCTGAGGGATAAAAAAACATCTAGAAATATATTTGTACATAGAGGCTCTTAAATGTGAAATTAGGATAAAAGCAGAGATTGTTGTTGAAACAAATGATCCCCCACACTGTATTGTTACAGAAAAGTCTAATACTATTACCCTAGTTGTCTGTCTTAATTGATCTGATTATCCCAAACTACAATGAGAATAATAAAATTCTTACTTGAAGAATATCTGGTCACTACTATCTACATTTATCAGCTTAAACAGAATACACAGGTACACTAAAGGAAAATTAATTAAATTACCTTATGTAAGACATTACCTGAGAAACTTTAACCTATATATGTGTAAATATGAAGGAAGAAGAAGAGACAATGTGGAGGAGAGAATACCATGAAATAATTTAATTTCTTGTCATATTGATGCTTTTCTAGTGTATTTCTGCTATAGAATTACTATTGAAAACCCTTTATTCTGGAGTCCCTTAGAAATATAATTTCCATATTATGTTTACAACTTCCTTTCAAGGTCAGACATGGCTTGTGATTTTAGCCTAGTATCATTTAAAAAACCCACTATATTAAAGATGAGGAGAGCCTAGGACACCAATAGGCCATGAACTTTTCAGAAAGTAATTTGAAACCACAGTTTGAAAACTATGTTTTAAGCGATGGGCTTTGCTCTTTGATCATGTTATTAATCTCTCAGGAATTTAATAACACTTAAGCCAATTTCATAATTTGACTAAGAGGTAGGTAATAATCATAATAAACTTTAAGTGTCCGTAATAGCATTCTGGGAGAAGGGACAGTGAACAATAGAGTAGCTCAGAGCTTTAAAAGTCTTTAATTCTTCAAGTCAATAGGAAGAGAATTATTGGCATTGAAATGGGCTAATTCAGGTGAATTACTGAAAGGTGACTGGCAAGCCACTCTTAAATTAACATGGTCGTTCAAAGCCCACTAGTCCCGCAGGCTGCAGTTGAATCACCTCAAAGCCCTAAGCTCTAAGGCTTCTTGTCATTCCTGACCACATCTTTGTATACTTGGTGATACATTCCCTACCTTTCCCACTCCTTTCATTTGGTTTCACCTACCTCTTTAAATAGATTCCAGTTGTTAAAAAAGAGTATCAAATTATGTCCTTTTAGGGAAAAAGAAGTCTAGTGGAAATAAAAGCATGGCCACTTCAAAGTCAATAATTCCTACGGAAATTGCTGGAATAAGGGGAAAATAGCAACTTTGTATCTCACTCACACTCTTGTACCACATACTAATTTGTCTTACTTTCAAATTTAATTTGATGAGAAAAGTTTTTTTTTTTTTTAATTCAAAGGACAAACGTATTAATGAATCACTTCCACCCACTCTGGATTATGTCTATTATCGTAGAAAGGAAAAAGTTCTGCAAGACCAACTTCTTTGCTTCAGTGTCTTTTAATATAACAATAAAATGCCAAAAATGGCAGCAGTGCTTTTAGCATTTTATTCTACAGAGTAAGAAATGATCTGAATTTATTTTTTTAGAGCCATTTGTTTTAACTTGAACATCCAAAGAAATGTTTTTAAACCAGACACCAGTTGTTGCAATGTTCCCACCAACTGCTTTTCCATTAAAAACAAGATTTCTTGAGGGATGAAAACATCTAGAACTATATTTGTACATAGAGGCTATTAAAATATGAAATTAGGATAAAAGCAGAGATTGTTATTGAAACAAATGATCCTCCACACTGTATTGTTACAGAAAAGTTCAACATTATTTTCCAAGTTGTCTGTCTTAATTGGTCTGATTTACTAGATAGTTGCTATGCTCTTCAGCTCATTTTGTCTTTAGCACAATCTTTCATTTAGAGAAAATGGGCAAAAACTTAGTAGCATTCAGGATACCCTTGCCTAAGTCTTTGAAAAGTTCACAGATTTCTGTACTATGTTCCTTACTAGAACAATTATGATTAGTTTATGTGCCAACGATTAAAAGAAAAAAAGTTGAAAATTTTTTTCTGCTTAACTTTGTAATTAGAATTAAAAGAAAATATATCATATGGAGTTAGGGAAACAAGATGTGAAAACATAAATTATATAAATGATTCCTTTGCCTCATGGAATCTATAGAACTCAATATAACTGGCTTTTTTTCCCTTTCTTTTTTTGGGGGTGGTAGTTGTGTATTTAATGCTAAATCATTTTCTCATGTAGACACACATACCTATTTATTTGATAATGTGTTCACTTACTAATATTTTGGAAATCTTGTACGTGTAAAGCTCTGGGAGAACAAAAGGAGAATTTAACATAAAACCTGCCCTGAAGGAGCTTATGGTAAGTGTGAGTGTCAGATAATTTATGTGACCATAATACAAGAAAGGAGATCAAGTCAAAATTATATGCATTCCTGTAGGGGAACAAGATATGATACCTAATGGAAAAACAGGGGATTTGGTTATATCTGACCATCAAGAAAATAGTTGCCATCTTAAAGCTCGTTAGGGATCTGATTACCATGTTTAAAAGACACATTGGGGAAGGAGTGCCCAGAGTTTTTCTTACTAAGTCCACCTTTCAGTGTGTAGCTGGTTTATCACAGTAAACCATCAGAGCTCATACTCATGAGGGCAGCAGTGGTGTTTTTTCTAATTCTATTTCAGCACCTAGTTCGTGGCTTTGATGTAATAAAGGTTCAGCAAATATTTATTGAATGAATGAGTGGGTTAAGAAAGATGAGTTTTCTTTGGATTTAGCAATCAGAAATTTTTGCAACTTTGGCAAGATGTGGTATTTTAGTGAAATGTCTAGTTTCACAATGTATTGAGGACTAAGTGAGAGGTGCCTAAACGGAAGCCTGCATGCAGCAGCACTTTTGGAATTTTGATTCTGGAGCAGGAAAAATCTAGTCAGAGTAAGTGTGTCTATTGTTTTAGATAAAAAAGATCAGAATATGTTGAAATGTTGGTGAGAAGCTTCCTGAAAATAGACAATGTGATTAACAGAGCTGGCTCCAGGAAAAGTTGTCAAAGGTATGATGCCATGAGAAGATAAATTACCTGTATCCACGTGGCCAAATCCTTTTCCACTGTAACAGAAAGGAAGACAGAAAACATACATGTAGATACCATCACACTTGTAGATCTGATGGCTGAAAATTGAGGGATTTCTATTAGCCTTAATTTTTATTGTGTTATATTAAGGTTGTCATTTTATTGAACAAGGATATAGCCAGAGCTTTGAGATGAGTAGAGACATTTTGAAATAGCTGCATGGGGAATGGGACAAGAGGATTCACTAGTGAAACTGAGAAGTATTTCTAGAAAGCAATGAGTGAGCTGTTGGTGTTGGAGGCCACAGATCAGTAGTAGTGCATGTCAGGTCAGTGACACTGACATGCACTACCTCTTTTTCTCTGGCTAGTTCAACTGTCCTGGTACAGAAGGCAGACACTGGGTTTAAATCAGTGAGTGTGGTACAAGTAAAGCAGTTCAGAACATGGTAAGAGTGATTGAGGTACTGCACTATGGAGTTGAATATGAGAAGAAATCAAGTCAAGACATGAGAGACATGAGTCTTTGATAGGGAGTAAGCAGAAGCATTTAGGAACTGATTGGCTTGCTGAGATATAAAACCTAGTACAGGAGAGAGGAAAAGCTGAATGGTAGAGCCTAGGATATTGGGAGCTGTACTGTAGTTGTTTGAATTTCAGAGTTTGGTTGTGGATCAGTTATGGGTGATGACAAGGTCCAGGGCATCGACATGAGAGTTGGAAATGTGGAATAGAAGTGAGGTTCACTGAAGAGGGGAGGAGGTGGGGAACTAAGAGATCAAGATGGTCCTTTTGGACTTGGAGACACCCAAGATGATATTAGCATATGGTGTATAGGAAATGATGCTAAAAAGTGCAGAAGCCTTCAGGGAAGGCTTGACCTTGACATAACCAAGAGATTAGTAGATAAATAATAATAGAGGTAAAGGGTAGGCAGCTGGAGTGCTACAAAAACCTGTAAAATCAAAGTTTCTCAGAGAATTCTGTAGGCATAAAGATCTGGAGGCATCTCTGAGGATGACTACTAGTCATGACTCCAATATAAAACAGAATATGAGAAAATGAATAGATTTTACTTGAGAGCTTTACATGGGAGAGCTATACTTGAATTAAGGTAAAGGGCATAGAGAAAATAATCAAATAATCAGTGAAGATGTACAGAATGCAGGTCAATTTATTTTTAAGATAAATAAATTTTTAGTTTTAAGAGAGGGGATAACACTGAAATGTGTGGTCAGGTGAAAAGAATTACAGAATAGTACAGAGATATGAATTTAAAAGAGAGAAAAATGACTGAAGAAGCTTGTGCCTTGGATGGTGACCAAGGAAAGATAATGGGACTGTGCAAGGCATTCTGGCTTAATAAGGCCATTGGGTTCTCCTACCCAGGTGAGTGGGAGTATGAGACCCTCGGGTTGCTCAGACTTAGTCATCTAGGGCCTAGGTTAGCCTTTAAACTAGGTCCTAAAAAAGTGACTATGACTTTGCTTAGAAAAGAAACAAGGGAGTGTATAATAAGCAGAAAGGAATAGCACACTAAGTTCTACATACAAGTATGAAAATACTTGCCAAGAAAGAGAATGCTGAAAAGTTCACTGTGGCTAGACGCATAGGATATGTGGGCTGGAGTAGTAGTAGACCATAAATACCTTGATTGTGAAGGAGTAAAAAATTTGTCAATGATGGTGCTTAAATAAAAATCAGTTTTATTTTTTCATCTCTGCAGCGCCACTCCCTTGCTTAGTTACTAGCACTGGGTTAATAATGGTTAAACAAATACATTTGGAGTGACCTAAAGCCTTGAGGAATCATTAACATGTTTGAATTAGGATTCAGAAAATTTGAGGACAGACTGGAATGGCCAAAAACAATGATATATAATTAATATAAGACCCAACATGCAGTCTTAGCCTCATGTCCTGAAAGTCAGCCACCTAAGTGCAGAAAGTGCAGCCAGGCTGAAGAACAGTTCAGGACTAGAGAATTTAGGGGTTTTAGTTGATCCTAGCCAAACACATGTCAATACTGTCAGAAACTGCCAAAAATCATGGGCCCACAAATGTATATTGCATACTAGAAGTTAAAGCAGGAAAGTGGATAAGAGCCCTGTAATCTGCACTTCAGTTCACCCTTGATTCTCATTTTGAGTCCTAAGCACATAATTTTTATGAGTCATATAGTGAGTATTGGGATGGGCCAGGACAGAGGGAGGTATAGAAGAGAGATTTTCTACCCCTTCTCTGCCTCCACGTCTCCATTCTAGGCAATCGCTAGTTTGAAGTCTCATTAGAGGACCAACAACAGATATTTGGAGACAGCATGAAAAAGGGACATGTTGGCTTCTAAAGCTCTTTAAAGGCTCTTTATTTAACTTTCTATATGTTTGCTTTGTTTTGAGTACCTAATATGTTTACTTGTTTGATTGCATTAATTAGCACAACCAGTCAGAAATAAACCTGGCTAAATGACTGTTCTGGGGAGGGGCATTCCTTAATCTGTTTTATCTTCTCTGAGCATCAAAATAATTGACTGCACCAGCCAGGTGGGGTATATCCAGCAACAATATCTTAGATTTCACCATGTCCTGTTCTCCAATAGCATTCTTCGTGATAACCTTGTTTTAAACACTAGGGAGGTTGTGTTTTACTCAGATTGGCCCCAAGCATGTATTTATTGTTTAAGATTCTTTTCTTTCCTTAAAATATCTTCTTTTGCCTTTAGTTGATAAGTATGAAGACATTTCTCAAGGAGAAAGTGTCAGCATCATAGCAACATAAGGTGTCCCTTGTTTTCGTCCACTCCCCCCAAACAACATAAATTTGGCATTCATCCGTGGACAAAGGTGCCTCTGTGAAAGTTGTGGGATCTAACACCATATACCAAAGGACCAGGAGTCTTGCTCATCTATGCATTGGGTAGTCACCTGACAGACCTCAGTATCTGCTGTGAAACCTGAAGTAGTCTGTGAACCAGATCCAGTCCCTCTTGGCAGTGGTCTGGAACACCTGGAGAGCACTGACTTGGGTAGTCTTTTCCAGAGAAACAAGAGAGCCTCTGTGGAAGTCCAAATTTCCAGAGAAGTTTCAGCAAAAAAAAAAAAAAAAAAATACAAGTTTGGAAAGATTATAGTGAGTAAGAAGAATAGCTTGACTTTGCCCAAATTACCCATCCTCTAAGATCATGCAGCTTAGCCCTAAATGAGACCTATTTGGCCAGAGATTTCTCCTGCAGGGGGAGAGGAGAGCTGGTGAACAAGTAACTAGCTATTCCAGCTCTGCAGGATGTTGCCAAAGGGACTCATTTCTCTCTCACAGCATCTAGAGTCCTAAATTGGGAGGTCTGTGGCTAGGGGGAGGAAAGAGATCAGGAAATTCTCAGAGATATAGTTCTTGCTGAATGCATAGTATACTCCATCAGGAAGCCCACCAGTGAGATGCTGGGGAAGCCTATGTGTGAATACCCCCAACTGGCCTTTGGGCACCACCAGTACCTGCATGCCTCACACACATCTCACCGCACTCTTTAACTGGTCTTCTTTGCTTGCTCTAGAGAGCAGGGAGAGTCAGTTTTATAGAAGGCTGGTCAGCATGCACAGAAAGAAGGCCAGGTCTATAGGCCATAGGGGAAACACAGACTTGAGCTGTATGGTTAATTTGGGAAAACAAAAGAGAGGTTATCAGCAGCCAGCCTGGTACATTGTAGGATTGAGAGAAGACAAAGAAACTTCAGATTTCTGCCACAAGGAAGGATAAGAAGTATGGATCAGGTATATTCATATAAGGTCTGAGAAAGCCTCAGTATTTCTAACAAGACTGACAGAAAGTATTTCTATCCTGAAGGCAGCTAGTAAGTTTAGAGGAGGTGACTGCTATGTCAAATGTGAAGACAGAAACACAAAACTCCAAGGAACATGAACAAATCAAGGAAATATGCGATCATGGCATTATATTCAATGATATGGAGAAGTACAAGTTATTCAATAAAGAATTCAAATAGTTGTTTTAAGGAAACTCAGTGAGCTACCAGAAAACACAGAAAGATAATTCAGTTATACCACGAAAACAATACATGAACACAATGAGAAATTTAACAAAGCAATAGAAATAATAATAAAAGAATCAAACAGAAGTTCTGTATTTGAAGAATTCAAAGAGTGAAATGAAATGGAAAAAAAAATCAGTAGAGAGCATCAGCTTCAGTGTAGATCAAAAAGAAAAAGAATATGTGAGTTAAAAAATAGGAACTTTGAAAATAGTCAACAGAGAGCAAAGGAAAAAGAATGAAAAAGAGTGAAGAAAGCCTATGTGATCTAAGGGACAGCATCAAAAAGAACTAATATGTGAATTATTAGAGTTCTAGAAGGGAAAGAGAGTGAGAAAGGGGTAGAAAGCTTATTGAAAGAAGTAATGACTGAGAACTCCCCAAACCTGTTGAGAGATTTAGACATACACATTCATGAAGCTAATAGACTCCTTCATTATTTTAATTCCAAATGATCTTCTCCAAGATATGTTTTAATAAAGCTGTCAAAAATAAGAGAGTATCTTAAAAGTATCAAGAGAAGATTATAACATACAAAGACTCCCATTAGACTATCAACAGAAACTGTATAGGTCAGAAAAGAGTGGGCTGATGTATTTGAGTGGCTGAAAGAGAAAAAAAATTGCCAACCAAGAATATCCAGCACACTTGTCTTTCAGAGATGTAGGTGAAATAAAAACTTTCCCAGACAACCAGAAGCTGGGGCAATTCATTGCTTGTAGATTGGCCTTATAAGAAATGCTGAAAGGAGTTCATTAAATGAAATGAAATTACAGTAATTAGTAACTTGAAAACATGAAAATACACAACACATGAGTAAAGGTAAATTTATAGTCAAGTTCAGATTATTGTAATATAGTGGTATGTTAAACATTTAAGTACAGTATAAAGATTGAATGACAAGAGTATTAATAGTTGTAGTTACTATAATTTGTTAATAGCAAAGTAAAAAGGTAAATTGTGATATTAAAAATATAAAAAAGGAATGTGAATGGGTAGAGTTATTGTATGTAATTGAAGTTATTTCCAGCATAAAACAGATTTTTGTACCTATATAGGATGTTTTATGCAAATTCCATGGCAATCACAAAGCAATAACCTATAATAGGTTGACAAAAGATAAAGAGAAGGGAATTAGTGCATATCACTTAATTCATTAATTCAAAAAAAATCATTAACCCCCAAATTAAAGCAACAATAGAAAAGGAGGGAACAAGGGAGCTACAAAAGAGTCAAAACAATAAGGTGGTATTAGTAATTCCTTACCCATCAACAGTAACTCTAAGTGGATTGAATTTTCCAATCAAAAAAGTCATAGAGTGGTTAGATGGATAAAAAACAAGACTCAAGTATGTGATACTTAATAATAAGACTCACTTTAGCTTCAAGGTCACACATAGGCTCAAAGTGAAGGGTTAGAAAATATATATTTCATGCAAGTGGAAAACGAGAGAGAGTAGGGTAGCTATCAGAAAAAAAATAGACCTTAAGCCAAAAATGTTAACAAAGGACTGTCATTGTATAATGGTAAAGGGGTCATTTTTTCAAGATGGTATAATAGTCATAAATATGTATGTACCCAACATCAGAGTACCTAGGTAAATTAAGCAAATACTCAGAGATCTGATGGGAGACACAGACAACAATACAACAATACAATAAAGGTAGAGAACTTCAGTACCTTAACTTTCAGAAATGGATAGATCATCCAAATAAAAAAACTAACATGGAAATGTTGCATGTGAACCATACTTTAGATCATACTTCAGACATACATAGAACATTCCATCCAACAACAGCAGTGTACACATTCTTCACAAGTGCACACGAAACATTTGCTGGGATAGATTATATGATGGGTCACAGAACAATTTTCAGCAAATTTAACAATTTTGAAATCATACCAAATATCTTTACCTTCATTTTTCAAAGATGTTATTTCTTTCTTTTAGAGAGAGAGTGTGCATGATCAGAGGGAGGGGCAGAAGGAGAGGGAGAGAGAGAATCTCAAGCAGACTCCAGGCTGAGCTTGAAGTCCTATGCAGGGTTCAATCTCACAACCCTGAGACCATGACCTGAGCCAAAACCAAGAATCAAATGCTTAACTGATGAAGCCACCAGGCACCTCCCTCCACCCCCAAATATCATTTCTTACTACAATGGTGTGAAAGAAGAAATGAGAAACAGAAGGAAAATTACCCTGATAACAAAGCCAGATAAGGATACTACATGAAAAGAAAGCTATAGAACAGTATCTCTGATGAATATACATGCAAAGATTCGCAAAAAATATTAACAAATCAAATTTAGCACCACATTAAGAGGATCATACACCATATTAAATGAGATTCATTTCTGGGATGTAAGAATGGCTTCGCATATGCAAACCAATAAATGTGATACACCACATTAATAGAATGAAAGATAACATGTAATCTCAAGAGATACAGAAAAATCTTTTGACAAATAATCTTTCATGATAAAATCTCAACAAATTAGGTTAGAAGGAACATACCTTAATGTAATAAAGCCCATATAAGACAAAGTTCACAGCTAACATCACAGTCAGTGGTTAAAATTTGAAAACTTTTCTTCTAAGGTCTGGGACAAGACAAAGGTGCCCACTCTCACCACTCTTACTCAACATAGTACTAGAAGTCCTAGCTAGAGCAATTAGGCAAGGTGAAGAAATAAAAATAAATAAAAAGCATCTAAATGAGAAATGAAGAAGTAGAATTGTCTTTATTTGCAGATGATACGGTTTTATATATAGAAAATTCTGGACTCATTCAAAAAGCATTGGAATTAATGAAGGAATTCAGTAAAGTTGTAGGACCTAAAACTAACATACAGAAATCAGAGGTGTTTTTATACCCTAACAACCTAACATCTCAAAAAGAAATGAAAAAAATCTATTCCATTCACAACAGCATCAAAAACACTAAAGTGCTTAGGAATAGATTTAATCAAGGAAGTGGAAGATCTGTACAATGAAAACTACAAGACTTTGATGAAAAAAATTGAAGAAGACAAAAACAGATAGAATAATATCCTATCTTGATGGTTTGGAAGAATTAATATTGTTAAATGTCCATACTGCCCAAAGCCACCTATAGATTTAGAGCAATCCCTATTAAAATTCCAATGGCGTTTTCCTTAGAAATAAAATAAAGTATCCTAAAATTTGTTTGGAATGAAAAAGACACCATCTAGTCAAAACAATGCTGAGAATGAAGAATGAAGCTGGAAATATTACAGTTTCTGATTTGAAACTATACTACGATGGTCTAATAATTAAAACAGTATAGTATTACCATACAAAAGACACATAGACCAATGGATTGGAGCAAAGGGTCTAGAAGCATAACCTCATATATTCAGTCAACTAATACCTGACAAAGGAGCCAAAAATTCTTAATGGGGAAAGGATTGTCTCTTTAACAAATGGTGTTGGGAAACTGGGTAACCATATAACAAAAATGGAATTGGATCCCTAACTTGCGCCATCACAAAAATTAACTTGAAATGGCTTAAAACTTAAACATAACACTTGAAACTACAAAACTCTTAGCAGAAAATGTAGGGAAAAATCTTCACATTGGTCTTGGAAACACTTTTTACACATGACACCCAAATCCAAGTAATTAAGGCAAAAGTTAAAAAGTGGTGCTATACAGCAATGGCCACAGTTGCCAAACTGTGGAAAGAACCAAGATGCCCTTCAATGGATGAATGGATAAAGATGTGTTCCATATATACTATCAAGTATTATGCCTCCATCAGAAAGGATGAATACCCAACTTTTGTAGCAACATGGACGGGACTGGAGGAGATTATGCTGAGTGAAATAAGTCAAGCAGAGAGAGTCAATTATCCTATGGTTTTACTTACTTGTGGAGCATAAAGAATAACAAGGAGGACATGGGGAGATGGAGAGGAGAAGGGAGTTGGGGGAAGCTGGAGGGAGAGACAAACCATGAGACACTGTGGACTCTGAGAAACAAACAGGGTTTTGGAGAGGAGGTGGGTGGGAGGTTGGGTGAGCCTGGTGGTGCGCATTAAGGAGGGCACGTATTGCATGGAGCACTGGGTGTGGTGCATAAACAATGAATTCTCGGGCACTGAAAATAGAAAGAAAAAAATTAAAAAAAATAAAAAAAAAAGTGGTGCTATATAAAACTAAAAAGCTTCTTCCAGGGACACCGGGGTGGCCAAAAGGTACATGAGAAGGTGCTCAGCATCAATGATTATCAGGGAAAGACACATCAAAACCATAACAAGATACCACCTTAAACCTCTTAGAATGGCTGTTATCAAAGACAAGAAATAACAAATGTTAACAGGAATGGGGAGCAAGGGAACCCTTACACGCTGTTGATGGGAATGTAAACGGATGTATTTGCCCTAGAAAAAAAATAATTATGTAAGTAGAGAAAGAAATAGAGAAAACTTTTGCCATGCCACCAAATATGTAGATAGAAGACAATCTTAGGATCACTTGAAGACTTACAAATAGTACAAAAATTTACACATTAAGAACTGAAATAATGGGGATTTTAGGCTCATTCCTGGGGGATTATACTGACAAAAACAGTCTCTTGTATGCATTGTTTTATGTAAAACTTTCACCAAATGATACCAAATTGGGTACAGATTTTCCTTAGACACAATAAAAGATAAGTTTTATTTTGATTTCTGTGTGACTATCACAGAATTAATGTTCACTTGAATATTTTAATATTTTACTGTTCGATTTAAATTGCAGTGGTTTTTATTTTGGTTATATGAAACTAATTTAAATTAATTCTACAACATATAATCTTTGGCTGTGACAAAAGTAAGAGAATGATTTTATTTTAACATGCATAAAATTTCTTGTTCTGGGCCAAATGTTTTCTATGCTTTTCTGAAAATTGTAAACTATTTAAATAAAATATTGAAGAGTTATTTTACCATTTTCAAAACTTTTCCTGAGATGAAAGTTAAATACAATAAATAAGTGATACAGTACAGTCAGAGGGAAAACATTCCATAATCTAGTGGATGCCGAAACGTGGACCTAAGATCTTAAATGTCATTCCCAGTTCTGTTTTTTATCATAGTATACCCTTGAGCAAATCTGTACTTTTTGTACTGTAATTTACACTCATACTGTGGAAATCCATCTTGCCTGACATGATACGATATTTTTCAAAAGAGAGAATGATAAAAATACCAGTTATGATTTAAACTAGAGACTATTTATCATTTTAAGCAAACTTCAGGGAATTCCCTAAGTCACTGTTGAAGCTGCTGAAATTCATCCAAATCGGGTAGGACACCAGGTAATTTGCTGACCGTGTCTTTTATTTATTAGACGGGGTAACCTTGAAAACCAATCCATTGATTCAACAAACATTTAATAAATGTCAGCTTCTTCAAAGCACTGTGCTATTTTGGGGGCAAAAATTAAAGTTATAGATGATGTATTTTCAGCCCTCAAGAAGTTTACAGTCCAATATAGAAATTAGATGAATACAAATATATTAAAATGAGACTTAAAGCCAGGACAGGAAATAATAGGTGTTGGAGAAAGGGAAATAGAAGTATAAATGAGCTTTTTAAGTAGATAAGGTAGCTTCGACTTCTAGTAGATGAACTGAAGTTGGCCAAGTCTTACCAACTGTTAACCCCAGATCTCTCCTTCATTATCACTTCAGGTTTTGAGACTTTTATGTAATATTTAAATGCCAGCTTAATAGTTAAAGACACACATCTTAGGCATTTAACATCTCTGGATCTAGTGCTCACTCATGGTACCTAGCAAGTGAGGAATCGTGGGGTAATGGGAGGAAGAATATACCCCGAGGAACACATTCTAAAAGCCGAAGTTGTATGCTGATACTCTTTTCAGTGTTCATTTCTCCAATTTGAGGTTCTACTTTATGTGGGAAAAGAACCCTGCTGATTCTTAAGGCTGGACTGAGGTGAGCCTTGTATATGAAAGGGGAGACTTGTCTATGTCTAGACATAGACAGCCCTGGAAACTTGATTCTTAAGGCTTGTTGTTTACCAAAACATATTAAGCTTTCCCATTAGAGATTTCTGCCTGTCTTTCTGCCCAGAACTTGGTGATAGTAAGACTCTAATTGATGATGACTTGCCCCTGGATGGGTGACTCTGCTGGACACCTACTACTTGTTCAGTGTTCCCAGAATTAGTTTTTGAATCCCTAACTTTTCCTTTACCTAAATATTTAAATCCAGTGAAAAATGAGCATAGGACCTCTTGAAGTAGATTCTCCAATATTCATTTATCATTTGGGTTCACCCATATCTCCCATAAAAACTGGGAGTCATCCTGGACCCTTTCCACAGCCCCACTCCCCATTTCTGATCACTTACCAACATCTGCCAATATTACCCCATAAATACCTCCAGGATGTGTTTTCTCCTATCCATCCGTGATACCATTTCCCCAGCTCCACTCTTCTGTACCACTGCTGTGGCCTCTTTTATTTGTTTTCTTAGGGCTGCCTTAACAAAGTACCATAAATCGGGTGACTTAAAGCAACAGAAATTTATTTTCTCACAGTTTTAAATGTTAGAAAGCTGAAATTAAAGTGTTGGCATTGTTAATTCCTTCCGAGGGTTTTTCTCTATTTGAGAGAGAAAAGGAGAGAGACCGAGAGAGAGTGCATGAGATGGAGGAAGGTCAGAGGGACCCACACCTCCTGAGCATGGGGCCTGATGTGGGGCTTGATCCCAGGACTCCGGGATCCGGGATCATGACTTGAAATGAAGGCTGATACTTAACTGACTGAGCCACCCAGTCACCTTCATTTTTTATGTGTGTTTTTGTTTTGTTTTGTTTTGTTTTAGGATTTTGTACCATGCAATTTCTGTGGGTCAGGAGTCTGGGTATAGTTTAGTTGGGTCCTCTGCTTGGGGTGCGCTTTGGTTTGGATGCTGTGTCTAGCAAAATTAGTATGGTGAAGTCCTAAAACCGAAGACGATGTTCTTAGGAGGTGGAGACTTTGGGAGGTGCTTAAGTCATGAGAGTGGAGACCTCATCAGTGGAATTGGTGCCTTATGAAAGAGACTCCAGAAATCATGGGTCCCTTTCTCCATGTAAGGACACAGAGGGAAGACATCGGCTATGAGCCAGGAACAGGACCTTTGCCCAGAGAACATAACCATGCTTGAGTTTCCAACAACCAGAACTATGAAAAATACATGTCTTTTATTTATAAGACACCCAGTCTATGGTATTTTGTTATAGCCGCCAAACAGACTAAAACAGAGTCTCACAAGGGTGCAATTAATTACTCAGAAAACTTCATCCGAGGTGAATAGCTCAGCAATTTTGATTAAGAAATTAAGAAAATGTAGTCGTTTGGAAAGTAGCTTGAAAGATTACTTTTTGGCATTGAAAGCAGAAAATTCATTATATAAAAAAGAACGGACGTTCAAAGTGAAAACTAATTCTCTATTGCCTTAGGACCCCAAATCTTTCCACTACCGAGTTAAAAGGAATATTTTATGCAAATTCTACTAATGCATATTAAATCAACATCATAAATCTCCAGAGACTAGTGACATAGTTTCTAATGTATACCTATTAAAGAACAAATTTAGGGCACTTGGGTGGCTCGGTTGGTTAAGCAACTGTCTTCAGCTCAGGTCATGATGCCAGGGTCCTGGGATTGAGTCCTATTTGGCTCCCTGCTCAGTGGGGAGCCTGCTTCTCCTTTTCTCTCTGCTGCTCTGCCTGCTTGTGCTCTCTTGCTCTGTCAAATAAATAAATAAAATCCTTTAAAAAAGAAATAAAGAAAAAATTTAAATTTAAAAATCTGTACATCACCTTCAATATCGCTTTGTCTTAGCTACTAAAAGGAAAGTGAAAATTCTAGTCTAATGGTTTTTAGTGAGTATAGATCTTTTACGTCTGCACCCATGCTGTATTTTCAAATTAAAAATTCAAATCAAATAAGGTATTTCCATTATTTAATTGCTGCTTTTAGCCTTCTTATTTCCATAAATAAGGTTATTCTACAATTCATATGCCATGTGCTCTGATTCTTATGAAAGCTAACTAACCCACACAAATAAGCTGACATACAGGCAGAATGGGTTAACTTAGTTCTTCTGTTGCTTCATGTCTTACATTGTTTTTAGTTCCCAGTCTCCCACTGCAGACATTCTAAGAGCCTATGTCTAGTTCTTGAATAACACATATATAAGGCTTTTGTTTTAAGATGTTAAAATTAATGAGGCAAAAGTATTTTGAACTTTTTCCATCTCTTTCTGAAGCAGAGTAGATGAGAGCAAGACACCAGCTCTGTGACCTCGGGGTAATTACTTAAATTTTCAAGTTATATTTTTCTCAAAGTTGGTATCTACGTCATCTATTATCATGAAGATAAAACAAGGTAATGCACGCGAGTGCTTCATCAGAGTACCGCGGTCATGCTGAGCACACTCAGGATTATTAGTACTTGTTCTTTGCTCTTTACATAAACTCCCTCAGTGCCATACCATGCTGGCTTGTCCTTAATCACTGAACACTTGCTAGGCAGAATTTTAAATTTTAACAGTAACCTTTGTTTCTGTAAAAAAATCCTACTTACGGGGCGCCTGGGTGGCTCAGTGGGTAAAGCCTCTGCCTTTGGCTCAGGTCATGATCCCAGGGTTCTGGGCTCAAACCCCGCATCGGGTTTTCTGCTCGGCGGGGAGCCTGCTTCCTCGTCTCTCTCTGCCTGCCTCTCTGCCTACTTGTGATCTCTGTCTGTCAAATAAATAAATAAAATCTTAAAAAAAAAAAAAATCCTACTTACATTGGAAGCAGTTTTCATGACCGATTAAGGTAGAAAGAGAGGAGGGTATTTTAAGAATTTATCCGTGATCTTTTCCTATTTGCTTCATCTTTCCTTACAATGTCTGTGTATCTGTGGGTATGGGAAGTGAAGAAGCAAAAGAAAGATGTAGGGCCTTTTTGGTCTTCTAAAATACCACTTTCATGACTTGTCACCGTTTACAAAAGTCTTTGATGACTTTCTGTTGGTCAAAGGACAGCGTGCGAAGTCAGAATCAGAAGGTGAAGGTCGAATTATTATCAGGCCCTTCTGCAGTTCTTTCACGGAATGATTACGGTTACTATCCCCTTTATCCACACAGCTTCCAAGACCTGGCCCAGGTCTTTTCATTTCCTGACCCCACATGCCCCGGTTCACTCTGCCCTTCCAGCCATGACTGTCTCCTTGCCTGGGATGACCCCTCTTTTTCAGAATTTGTTAGGTCTCTGTGGCTTCTCAAAATTGCTTTTGTTAGCAGTATATGTAAACTTGAATCAAACAAATGAGAATAAAACCTGTATGAAAAAGGTAGATCTCCCAGATCAGGGAGATTCCCTCCTGTTGTCCGGCACTTACATGCTGGGGGGGAATATTTGCTCTTGCATTCTTAATCACTGTATCTGGGAGTCACCAAATCTGTATTTCAAGTTGACTAGGAGATTTTCATATTCATATGCCCAACTGGCTATTGAATGGCTCTTCTTGAATTCATTCAAAATACATTTTTTTTGAGTAGCACCTTTGTAGCAGGTATTTTTCTAAGGGATAGGAACAGTGATCGAAGAGACCAATTTTTTCACAAATTTTTCATTCCATTTCATTTCATTTAATTCATGTCATAAAAACAATCAGTACATAACTGCATAATATAATTTCAGGTGGTAATAAGTATTATAAAGTAGAGGAAGGATAATCACACAGCTAGGAAGGGGCGGGGTGATAGTGTAGATAGGTTCTGGATAGGTTTACCGGCAAGGCCTCCCTTACAAAGTGACTCTGAACACAGAACAGGCTACACAGATGCCCTGCATCGAGTATTCCAGACAGAGGGAGGAGCGTGTAAGAAGCCCCCAGAATGGAACCCGTTTGGCTTGTCTGAGGAGTGGCAAGGAGCAGACAGAAGGGGGCACAACCAGAGATGCAGGAATGGGGGAGTGGAATGACCTTAGAGACCATGCCAAGGCCTTTGGATTTGATTCTGTCCGAGCTGGGAAGGTCATGGGAGGACTTTGAGCCAAGCAATGGCACAATCTGACTTAAATTTAAAAGGACCACTCTGTTGTATTGAAATTTAGGAGACTGTGCAGTAATCCCGAGACAGATGTGGTGGCTTGGACTAGGATCAGAGCAGAGGAAATGATGAGAAGTGGTCAGGGCAGATTCTGGATATATTTTGAAGTTAGAGCCAATAGGATTTGCTCACGGACTGAATGATAAGAGATAGAGATTCCTCCTGGATTTCAGCCTTGAATATCTTATGGAAGCTTCTAAGTCAATATATTCTAAACTAAACTCAATTCTCTCTAGGTCTCACTCTTCTTCTGGTACTTAAATTTCAGTGAATGGCATCAGCTTTGCGCAATGTCCCATCAAAGAGGGTAATACCTCTCCTTTCTTTCTACCATTTTTCTTCCTTCCTGGGTCTACCCAAACAATTCCTAAATCTTACCATTTTTACTACCTTATTGATCCCAACTATGTGCATCTCTCTTCACCCACTGTCTTATTCCAGGCCTGGGAACTGCCCTGTCTCGGTTACCCCCACAGGCTTCTTCTCTTGCCTTCAGAATATCTCTGTTGCTGTCTGCTCTCCACATGCAGCCAAAGCAGTCCTCGTAAAGCTCCATGAAACATTTCAGTGACTCCTAGACCCTCTGTGGTCGGGGGTGGGGAGGGCGGCTTGCCTTTCTTCTTCTCTCGCTGAGCTCTCAGGCTCCTGTCAGTCCCTTGCCCCTCTCTCTGACCCTGTGTTCTTATGTCTGGTCCTTTGCGTGCTCTTTCCTCTGCCTCAGAGAAAACAGCTCCAGTTCCTTGCTGGAAATAAATATGACTCAGGCCTCAGGCCTCAGTGTAGTCATAGAAACAGTTTGAGAAGCCTTCACTGGCTCCTTTTAGAATGTACTGCACCATATAAGATGAATTGTGTCCCTATTCTCTAAATATTAGCTAGCATAGTGTGGATTTTCAAAAAAAAAGAAAAGAAAAGAACAACCAAACAAACAAGCAAACAAAAAACCAAAAAAACTAAATGCTATTGTATGTATGTGTTGGCTTATTTGTATATTAAGAGCTAGGGGGACCACAGGCCTGATGGGGCTGCACCAAGCTCAGCTGCCCAGAGAGCACAAAGGACCTCCCACAAGGAGAAACTTTGCGAATAGCGAAGTACTATTCTTTCCCTTTTTCTTCTCATTACTTTAATGTCACTGGGCCAAGCCCCCTCAGCACTAGCAAACATCTTGATAATTTACTATTGTTGTGTCTGTTTCTCATCTGACAATGTCTAAATCTTCTGTATACTGTGACTTATTGAAGTCCTTGGAAGTATTGTCTCTGTTTGAAAAGCTTTTCACCTGCTCTACTGTAATCTGAGTTGAGCAATCTCGCAGGCTTGTCTGTGGAACAGGATTTACGAACTCATTAGAAATATTAAATCCAGAGGCAAGCACAGGTGCACAACTTCTGGCTTCGGTTTCATTTGCATAATAGGAGCTGGGTAATTGAAGCTGTTGCTGGTTACTGGGTTCAACACAAAAGATTAAAACACTCTATTTCAAGTATGGTTCCCTAAAACTGTCTATCTTTTACTCTTTACAAAGTTGAATGAATATTAACATTTATTAGTATGCACAGGTGTGGAATTCTAGGATTCCTATTTATAAATTCTTTTATTGGAATGTCCCAGTCTCTTCTTTAAACCTTATTTTTTACTCTTCTGGCTAGAAAGGAAGTTTTTGCCGCCAAATATGTTTTTTCTTCCTAGGGTGGATACCTTTTGCAATTTTAATTATAGAAGAGCATTAACTCTTGGCAAAACAAAGCTACTGGGTTTCCTGCCTCAGAGAAACCTTAAAAAAGGGTTGGAGAAGGTTCTAGGGACTAAATATGTAAGATCCAGTCACTTCTCACAGACTTTCTATATTTCAAACAAAATGATAATTTAGAAAACCTTCTAGCAATAATTTAGCAATACGTATTAGTGTGTTTTAATGCAAATGAATTCCATATCACATGCACATCTGCTCTGAGGATACTCCTCATAAAATTATTTACAACATAAAATACTTCAAGCGCTCCCTACAGTACAATGTAGAATTGAATATTAAGCTGTCTTTTGAAGTGGTGTTATAAAAAACTGTTTCATGGCCCGGGGTATGTCTTTGACTTCTTAAGTAGGAAATAAAATAACCCAAAACAAATATACTGCATAGTACTACATACAAACAATGGAACTATAATAAATATTGATTGGATTGAGAATTGTACATAGGCAAATACTGTGATCACTGGGTTATAAGATCATGATTAATTATTGGTATCTGTCATGGGCAAAGGAAAGGCTATTAACATCCTGAATGCTGTGTATTTAAAATTATTGCTCAAAGCAGTAAGAGTGAACATTTCTTGGAGGTGAGGTGAAAGGGGATTTCTTTTTTCTTTTTTTGTTTATATCTGTTTTTTTTTATAGCTTGAGAAAATGAATTTGTTATTTTTCTAATATTAAAAATAACCCAATAGATTTTAAGAGATTTTCCTTAAAAACATGAATTATCTACAAATTAAACAGACAACTGATTTTATAAAGAAATCAACTAAAATTTTCCCACTGTACTTTCTTTCATTAAGGTTTAGAAAGTTGAGAGTACTTTTTTTTAAAGAAGATTTTATTTATTTATTTGATAGATAGAGAGCATAAGTAGGCAGAGAGGCAGGCAGAGGGCGAGGAAGAAGCAGGCTCCCCGCTGAGCAGGGAGCCTGATGTGGGGTGAATCCCAGGACCCTGAGATCATGACCTGAGCCCAAGGCAGACGCTTTAACCCACTGAGCCACCCAGGAGCCCTGGGTTACTTTTATAACATTTCTGTATAAGGCGATTCCATCTCATCTAGCTTTTGGTAGTTTATGCTGGCTGGATCTTAAACTGTTAAGTAGTACAATGCATTATTAATCTTGGAAATTAGAAATGGAAAATTATTTAAGATTTTGATGATTTTTTAAACCTCAACAAATTTACTTCTGTTATTTTTAATCTATATAAATAAGCTGATTTAATGTAGTGTTAAAATTTCCCACAACCTACTGATCTCATTGGCTTTTGTTTAGTGATTCATGAATCAGAAAGGATCTAATCTAATAAACAAAAAGAGGGCCTGTGTTGTGAAGAGCACTGGGTGTTATATGCAACTAACGAATCAGTGAACACTATGTCAAAAACCAATGATGTACTATATGTTGGCTAACTAAAAATAATAAAAAAATATAAAAATTATGAAATTAAAAAAAAATAATAAGGAGTTTCAAAGAGTTGTATAAGGTGAGAGGGTTTTATAGTTAAAAGTGAGCAGGAACAAAGAAGTTACACTGGACGTCTGCTGATTGGTTAGGGGAGGGTTGCTTCCTGTATGTGGATTGAAGGGAAGTCTGAGAGCCAGGTCAGGTGATGTGCTGAATGGTTGACTAAGGTTTCCTTTTCTGTGAGAACCAAGCAAAGAAACTTAGTTAAGTTTTGGTTTGCTGACAGGAGGCATAACATGAACAATTCTATCTTGGATAGAATTAGATATTTTAACAGTAGCAATCAGTTGAATATGAAAAAATAATGAAAATTTTGTATTTTTATGTCTGGAATAAAAAGACATTTTCTTCTTATTTCAGAAAGTTAACCATGGGTTCATGTGAAAGAAATGTCACTAAAATAAAGACATTTTCTTCTACTAACACAGTTATGGGACAAAGATATTTTAAGAAACTTAATGAGTGGTATCCTCTAATTTACAGACAATAAATGAATTTCTTGATCAGCATTTTAATTGACTATGGATTCCCCTCTTTTTAATGTAAGAATGATTAAAACCATTGGACAATGGGAGTAATGAGAGATAAATTTATAAGAAAATCAAGAAGTCTTTTTAAAATTCTAGATTCAAGTATTTTCACTTGATTTCTGATTAATAAAAATGGTAAGGATTGAAAGGGAACTTCATCCCACTTCTAGGTCAGTCCTGGAGCAGGTGGTGTGATGTACCCATATGACAGGAGAGAGAGACTCCTAGTTTAACCACTTTGTGGGTGTGCCTTTCCCATTAAGAAGACCCATCTTCAACCTGGTAGAGCAAAGTACACATCACAAAAATGTTAAAAGTTAAGAATGAGACCTATTTTCTAGTTCTCATTTCTCAGCCCCATAGCTCCCAGGAGGCTGAGCAGAGTGGTTATTCTGTTGCAGAGTCATCTCCAGGAAGGGGACACCTGCAACAGCACCCCATCCCAGTTTTCCAAATGCGAAGAAGAGTTCAAGTTCAGAAAGTCTAGACTGAGTAGCGTCAGGTCAATCCCTAGCCGTGTTTTGGAATATAAACCACTGACGGGTGAACAAGTGAAGGAGAGACATTAACACTGGAAGAGAAACTTGATTCACAGGAACGAGAATCTTAACAAATGTTTTTCCTGTTTTAATAAATTTGCTAGTTTGGTTGTCATTCATTTAGCCTTGTTCCTAAATAGGAGGTGACTGAAACTTGCAAATACCTTGGGCAATTAGTTAGAAGTGACTTTGTTAAGCTCCGTGTGTGTCAACAGCATGATGTTAGTGCCTGCAAGTGTAGATCACAAACGGTCTCCCCCTGTACCCTCAACTGACCACCTGCAGGGTATAATTCTGAATGGTAAGAATTTAATTTTGTAGGAAATATTTATAAATTAGAGGCCATTCAGAGGAGGGTTATCAAGCTAATGAGAGCTCTAGAACCATTGTGTGTCTTAACGGTGTCAAGGAACTGTTGATATTTAGCATAAAGAACTAAGGTCTAAGGTGATCATGTAAAAGCTGTTTTTGAATAGTTGAAGATATTCCTGATGGACAGACATCATTATGGGGTTTAGGAAAACAAAACTGGAAAGAGTGGGTGGTAGTAAAAGGGAGGGAAATTTAAACTCAGTGTTAGGGTTCATTTCTGATCATTAGACCTGTTCAACAATGGGCTAAATTGCCTTAAAAAAATTCTCTACCATTGAAAATATTGCAGCAGAACCTGAACTGATGCCTTTCAAAGATGTCACTAAGTGGATTCCTACACCGGGTAGGAATCAGATTCTCCGATTTTATGATTCTGTAGTTTTCTTCTGCATAAAAAATTCTGTATAACTATCCCATAACTAATAGCACAATATATATTGTATCATGTAAAATCTTTTAATTGTATTCCTCTAAGGTTCATCAGATGGATAGTATTTTATTAACAAAGATTAAGAGAAGAATGTTATATTCTCCCACAGCTCTTAGATTAAGGTTCTTTAAAACCTGTGGCATATGCAATAGAGCTCACATTTCTCCACTGTGAATTTTTTAGTAGGTTTTCATTCAGCTTCACAGCTTTGTGGCTATCTTCAAATCAAGGACAACTGTAAAGGACATATTGGTGGTTTTCCAAGGCTTTCCTGAATTGAAATTTGTCTACGGTTTCTCTTTCTAAATTTAATTAACTGAAAACTTTACACTAATAAAATGATCTCATTTACAAATGAGATATCTGGATACAACATCTTTGTATGTTGCATGTATGTATATGTACGTACATATGCATGTATACTTTGTAAGTATGTATGTATACTTTGTAGGTAAAGATACAACCTCTTTGGAACACCTGTCCTGTATTTGAACTTCTGTTCTAAAATTTGCACCCTGGAATTTATTTTAATTAGGTATGATAAAGTAACAGACACAGAGATAACTGCCTTTGAAAGAATAATTTTTTTACTTAAATTGTCTAAGGGACAGGAGCATGACGTACAGTACAGGGCCACATGGAGAAGCACCAGGTTTTGTCAGCAAGCAGAAGCAAGAGTGAAGGAGAGAGAACAGACCAGAGCCTTTATTGTGTTTTCCATGGGAAAGACAAGGCAGGGCAAGGGAAATGCTTAGGACTGACTAGGTTGAATAACATCCGCAGGCTCTGGGCAATATGGGTGGTCTCTGGTTGTTCAGTATGTGGCTTTGGATGATTTAGGGCAGGAGAAATATTGGCTCACTGTGTAAGAGTTAGATAAAGGAGTCAGTTGGGAGCATAGAGTCCCAGTTGGTTGGAGGGTTTGTAATATAATCTTTATATGCCTATGTAAGCTGGATCATAGAAGAGATATAAATAACTTTGGCTATTAATTTAGCTCTGTGGTTAATGGGTGACAGTAGACAAACCCAGAATTTAAGACACAGAACCCTTCTCTACAGTAGAGGCTGGAGATCATATTCCTAACCTCTTGCTGTTAGGGCATAAATATGTGACTTTAGCTTGACCAATCAGAGACTGGATTTGGAGGTGAAGGAAGCAAGAACATTGGGAATACTTCTTTGGGTGAGTAAAGAATCTGGTTCTTGGGCAGCAGTAGAGAATCTTCTAGAATTTAGTCCAAGTAGTTTTGATATAAGCTATAGAGCCTATAAAAGTGGCAATGCCTTGGCCAAGTGCAGAGGCCATTCTGTTTTTGCCCAAGCAGTCAGTTCATTGTGACTGAGCATTTTCCAGTGGTTTCTTGAGTCTGGATTTCTGACCTTCCTTGAAGTTTTTATGCTCTTTAAGATCCTTTGATAAATTCCATTTATGCTTAACCTAGCCAGAATGGGTTCTGTTGTATAAAACTAAGAATATTGAGGTATACGGTGAATTTATAGTAGTCTGCACTTTCCTGAATTTTCTAATAAATAGAAAACACAAACTTATACAGTTGAAGATATATTCATTTATGTTCCTTAGGAATCAATGTCAATAAAAGAATTCTGCTTTGAATATAAACAGCTACTGAGGAAATGGAGAAGCAGGTTAATAATATAAGACTATGTAATTCTGATATCCCAAACAAGGACAGAAGAAAATGTAGGTAATTTAATTCATAAACCACAATTATAACTGTAGACTTTTATGACTGTTTGATGACACAAAAATATTCGAGGAAAATGACTTGAAAATGAGCAACTTCAGCTAGAAACCAAAACAGAGTCTGTGTGTACTAGGGGGAGGAAAGACAGAGCTGGTGACCATACACTGGGGTACCCAGAGCCGGTGACCGTACACTGGGGTACCATACCCAGAGCCGGTGACCATACACTGGGGTACCCAGAGCCGGTGACCATACACTGGGGTGTCCAGAGCCGGTGACCGTACACTGGGGTGTCCAGAACCGGTGACCATACACTGGGGTACCCAGAGCCGGTGACCGTACACTGGGGTACCCAGCACCACCCAACACATGGATCCAAACTAAAAAGCTCTGGTTCACATAAGAGAGTTAGAGTGTCTATTTTCTCCTTATGTAGATTTTATTTCCATGATGTAAAGTAAATATTGTATACATGTAACTTAGAAATAATGAAGAGTTCTTAATACGCCACAAATGGCCCCAAGTAATTTTTTTTCAGTGTTGTGAATTAGTGGGTAGCTATCTAAGAAACTCTTTCAACTTTTGCAAAGCTCTCTTAGGTTCCTTTGATGGGGATTTTTATACTTGATAATTATCAGAGCTGCTAACCACAGAGAAGGATCAGAGAAGCAGATGATTCAGTTCTTGCTCTGATCTTGATGTCCTCGTCAAATCAAAACCTTGTTGCAAAAGAGGAGTTTGCTTCCCCTAAAACATTTAGTAACATATTTTCCCTTTTCCAAAATACATGATGGAGAAATTATTTTATGTGCTCTAGACATAATAGGAACAGAACATAAATATTTCACATGACAGAAAAGATAATTGTGAGAAATATTATACATGAAATTTTTTCCTAACTTTCCTTACATTGTGAAAATATAATTTCTCTCTTTATGGGCATTCTATATAAACATGGTTAAGTTTATGTTAACTCTTCGTTTCCATGTTGCTTCATTGTGGTTGGTAGTTCTGGTCATTATGAGGATTAAGCATTTCTTCAAAGAAACAGATGGGTTAGTTCTATCAAATTTGTAAATTGTGAAAGATATATGAGTATTTTCCTTCTTGGAAGGACCTTAGAATATTTTTGATGTAGTATTATGTGCCATTTCTGCAGGTTTATTTGGTGTACTCACTGTACCTCATAGATTTTATCAAACTCCCTTTCTGTCTGTTTAATGTGCTGTCTTCCCCCATCGCATTTATAACTTTTTAAGGGAAGGGATTATATATTATTACATTTTTCTTGTCGTTCTGACCCAAGTAACTGATGCAGTAAGTAATTCATGTAAGAGCTCATTCACAGACATTTGTTGAAGCACTCTGCTACTCTCTGGGTGGAAAGAGTGAAGGAGAATAGATAAGGTTCTTGAGCTCATTAGATGGAGCCCAGTGAGGGTTATAGACATTTAACAATCAAACACAAAAATAAATGTTGTAAGTGTTATAAATAAAAAGAAAGGAATTTTGTGTGAATTTATGGGAACTCTAAAACAATGTGGTAGGCATTCCAAGTCGTTTAGGTAGTACCATCCGACGAGGCCAGTACGCGTTTAGATAGTACCATCCGACGAGGCCACTACGGAGCCACTGGCCAAGGATGAAAGGGAAATCAAGGACAGAAGACATATTCATAAGAAAAATGAGAAGATCCATTTACAACATGGCAGCTGGGTACCGAAAGTATCCATCTGTGTAATTATGGAAGCTCTAAGATGCAAGAGGCTCAGGTTGTATGATTACAATGTATTTTTGTCTTACCTCTGTGAGGAGAAACCTACCATCTGCTCTCTGTGAGTTTGTGTGATTAGGATTTCGACAACAATGTGATGATTTGCTTAATTTATCCTCCCTCTTATATTGCTATCTGGAGAAATAACGTTTTAATCTGCTGTATTTCCAGATGCTGTCATTATCATATATTGAAATTGTGTAATGTGTGCGACTGTTTGATGTGTATGTGACCCAGATTAGAATGGAGGTCAGGAAGGACTCTCCGAGCATGTGATGTTGAAGTTGGGTTAAAGGTCGTGATCCGAGGGTCCTGGGATCCAGCCCCACAGCGGGCTCTCTGCTCAGCAGGGAGCCTGCTTCCCTGCCTGCCTCTCTGTCTCCTTGTAATCTCTGTGTGTCAAATAAATAAAATCTTACAAGAAAGAAAGAACTCTATGTGGATGGTGTGGTCAGACAGTAGAGAGAGGAAGGGAGTGGCAAGACACACCTTACAAGACCTTTCACGACAATTTATTATTTTCATGTTTTATTCTAAATTCTATAGGAAACTGCTGATTAAAGGGTTTTAGTCATGCAAGTAACACCTAGACTATTTTTAGGGTTCTGTGGCTTCAATGAGGAAAATGAATTGGACAGTATTATCTGAGACATCAGCTAAGAGGCTACAGTAACAGATAACATCAGTGATGATGACGGGTTGGATTTAGAGTAGTGGCAAATAATTCAGAGGAAATTGAATGGATCTAAGATATATTACAGAATGTGACTTGGCAAGCCTTGGTGAAGAGAGAAAAACCATATGAGTTAAACTATAAAATGTTTACAACAGAATTTCCAAAAACATTTGTTTATGTGTATACTTGTTGCCCATATATTAATGAATGTTCTAGAAAGTGACAAAACGTCCTATGAAACAGAAATGTCTGTTTCTGAAACAGAAATGACTCTGTGGCTAAATAAACTTTGGAAACACTGAGTTTAGGTAGAGTTAAAGAGATTTCTTCATTATAAGACTTTTTAATGTCTTTAAAAACATGGTGATGTGCATTGAGGAATTTCAGCAGGGTGACAGTGGAAACTCCTCATGGAATTCTTGTAGGCTTAGTCTCTTACTGAACATATTTTGTGATAGTAGCAAATGAGTATCATAGAAATGTATTTAATCATTCATATTAAATCTGCATTTTAATGAATTCTTTTAGTGGATTGAAAGTATATATGTGTTTTAGGAATTATGAGGAAAAGGGATTTTAGGAAAAAAATTGAAAGCACAATATAATTTTTAATAACTTTATCAAGCAAAATTAGTATATTATAAAATTCACTTTCAACTTGCTGCAAAGTAGAAAAAAAGAAATAAAAATTTATCTGCACAAATATTTCTTTGTGAAATTTTTTCTCTGTTCATTCAAACTCCTTACACATTACCAGTTCATTAAATAACAGTTATATTATGTAGAATTTAACAGTCTACTAAATGCCATTATAATTTTAATATTTTATAATGACTGTATATGATGGTAGGATAAAACAAATGCAGCTACTTAAAGTTTCACACACTCTAGGCCTAATCTGTCCATCACATTAAATTTTTATTTACTTAGACGTGCCTGGGTGGTTCATTTGGTTAAACATCTGCCCTCAGATCATGATTCCAGGTCAGCTCATGTCATGATTCCAGAGTCCTGGGATTGAGCCCCACGTCAGGCTACCTGCTCAGTGAGAAGTCTGCTTCTCCCACTATCCCTCCCCAACTTGTTCTCTCAATCTCTCTCTCTTTTTCTTGCTCTCAGATTAAAATATATTTTTTTAAGACAACAAAGGCAGTCCTGAGAGGAAAATATATAGCGGTACAAGCCTTTCTCAAGAAACAAGAAAGGTCTCAGGTACACAACCTAACCCTACACCTAAAGGAGCTGGAGAAAGAACAAGAAAGAAACCCTAAGCCCAGCAGGAGAAGAGAAATCATAAAGATCAGAGCAGAAATCAATGAAATAGAAACCAAAAAAACAATAGAACAAATCAACGAAACTAGGAGCTGGTTCTTTGAAAGAATTAATAAAATTGATAAACCCCTGGCCCGACTTATCAAAAAGAAAAGAGAAAGGACCCAAATAAATAAAATCATGAATGAAAGAGGAGAGATCACAACTAACACCAAAGAAATACAAACTATTATAAGAACATACTATGAGCAACTCTACGGCAATAAATTTGACAATCTGGAAGAAATGGATGCATTCCTAGAAACATATAAACTACCACAACTGAGCCAGGAAGAAATAGAAAGCCTGAACAGACCCATAACCAGTAAGGAGATTGAAACAGTCATTAAAAATCTCCAAACAAACAAAAGCCCAGGGCCAGACGGCTTCCCGGGGGAATTCTACCAAACATTTAAAGAAGAACTAATTCCTATTCTCCTGAAACTGTTCCAAAAAATAGAAATGGAAGGAAAACTTCCAAACTCATTTTATGAGGCCAGCATCACCTTGATCCCAAAACCAGACAAGGATCCCACCAAAAAAGAGAGCTATAGACCGATATCCTTGATGAACACAGATGCGAAAATACTCAACAAAATACTAGCCAATAGGATTCAACAGTACATTAAAAAGATTATCCACCACGACCAAGTGGGATTTATTCCAGGGCTGCAAGGTTGGTTCAACATCCGCAAATCAGTCAATGTGATACAACACATCAATAAAAGAAAGAACAAGAACCATATGATACTCTCAATAGATGCTGAAAAAGCATTTGACAAAGTACAACATCCCTTCCTGATCAAAACACTTCAAAGTGTAGGGATAGAAGGCACATACCTCAATATCATCAAAGCCATCTATGAAAAACCCACCGCAAATATCATTCTCAATGGAGAAAAACTGAAAGCTTTTCCGCTAAGGTCAGGAACACGGCAGGGATGTCCATTATCACCACTGCTATTCAACATCGTACTAGAGGTCCTAGCCTCAGCAATCAGACAACAAAAGGAAATTAAAGGCATCCAAATCGGCAAAGAAGAAGTCAAATTATCACTCTTCGCAGATGATACGATACTATATGTGGAAAACCCAAAAGACTCCACTCCAAAACTGCTAGAACTTATACAGGAATTCAGTAAAGTGTCAGGATATAAAATCAATGCACAGAAATCAGTTGCATTTCTATACACCAACAGCAAGACAGAAGAAAGAGATATTAAGGAGTCAATCCCTTTTACAATTGCATCCAAAACCATAAGATACCTAGGAATAAACCTAACCAAAGAGACACAGAATCTATACTCAGAAAACTATAAAGTACTCATGAAAGAAATTGAGGAAGACACAAAGAAATGGAAAAATGTTCCATGCTCCTGGATTGGAAGAATAAATATTGTGAAAATGTCTATGCTACCTAAAGCAATCTACACATTTAATGCAATTCCTATCAAAGTACCATCCATCTTTTTCAAAGAAATGGAACAAATAATTCTAAAATTTATATGGAACCAGAAAAGACCTCGAATAGCCAAAGGGATATTGAAAAAGAAAGCCAACGTTGGTGGCATCACAATTCCGGACTTCAAGCTCTATTACAAAGCTGTCATCATCAAGACAGCATGGTACTGGCACAAAAACAGACACATAGATCAATGGAACAGAATAGAGAGCCCAGAAATAGACCCTCAAATCTATGGTCAACTAATCTTCGACAAAGCAGGAAAGAATGTCCAATGGAAAAAAGACAGCCTTTTCAATAAATGGTGCTGGGAAAATTGGACAGCCACATGCAGAAAAATGAAATTGGACCATTTCCTTACACCACACACAAAAATAGACTCAAAATGGATGAAGGATCTCAATGTACGAAAGGAATCCATCAAAATCCTAGAGGAGAACACGGGCAGCAACCTCTTCGACCTCTGCCGCAGCAACATCTTCCTAGGAACAACGCAAAAGGCAAGGGAAGCAAGGGAAAAAATGAACTACTGGGATTTCATCAAGATCAAAAGCTTTTGCACAGCAAAGGAAACAGTTAACAAAATCAAAAGACAACTGACAGAATGGGAGAAGATATTTGCAAACGACATATCAGATAAAGGACTAGTGTCCAGAATCTATAAAGAACTTAGCAAACTCAACACCCAAAGAACAAATAATCCAATCAAGAAATGGGCAGAGGACATGAACAGACATTTCTGCAAAGAAGACATCCAGATGGCCAACAGACACATGAAAAAGTGCTCCATATCACTCGGCATCAGGGAAATACAAATCAAAACCACAATGAGATATCACCTCACACCAGTCAGAATGGCTAAAATCAACAAGTCAGGAAATGACAGATGCTGGCGAGGATGCGGAGAAAGGGGAACCCTCCTACACTGTTGGTGGGAATGCAAGCTGGTGCAGCCACTCTGGAAAACAGCATGGAGGTTCCTCAAAATGTTGAAAATAGAACTGCCCTATGACCCAGCAATTGCACTATTGGGTATTTACCCTAAAGATACAAATGTAGTGATCCAAAGGGACACATGCACCCGAATGTTTATAGCAGCAATGTCCACAATAGCCAAACTATGGAAAGAACCTAGATGTCCATCAACAGATGAATGGATCAAGAAGATGTGGTATATATACACAATGGAATACTATGCAGCCATCAAAAGAAATGAAATCTTGCCATTTGCAACAACATGGATGGAACTAGAGCGTATCATGCTTAGTGAAATAAGTCAAGCAGAGAGAGACAACTATCATATGATCTCCCTGATATGAGGAAGTGGTGATGCAACATGGAGGCTTAAGTGGGTAGAAGAAGAATAAATGAAACAAGATGGGATTGGGAGGGAGACAAACCATAAGTGACTCTTAATCTTACGAAACAAACTGAGGGTTGCCGGGGGGAGGAGGTTTGGGAGAAGGGGATGGGATTATGGACATTGGGGAGGGTATGTGATTTGGTGAGTGCTGTCAAGTGTGTAAACCTGGTGATTCACAGACCTGTACCCCTGGGGATAAAAATATATGTTTATAAAAAATAAAAAATTAAAAAAAAAAAAAAAGATTAGTTAAAAAAAAAAAAAAAAGAATTAGTATGTTTATTCATATTTTACGCAAAACTATTAGAAAGTATTTACAATTTCAGAGCTAACTCAGTATGAACCATGATAAATTATATAAAAATTATCTTTAGATATGTGGATACATGAAATACCACTATAAATTGTAAGCTATTTAATAGTCACAAATTGAATAAAATTTTCATTTAAATAGACATGAAAAGAGTCTTCTTCAAGGTCTTTTATCGCTGTTGATTTTCCTCCTCTGAATGAATGGCATTTAAGAAGCTATAATATCTTAATCTCACAAAACAAACTGAGGGTTGCTGGGGGGAGGGGGTTTGGGAGAAGGGGGTGGGGTTATGGACATTGGGGAGGGTATGTGCTTTGGTGAGTGCTGTGAAGTGTGTAAACCTGGTGATTCACAGACCTGTACCCCTGGGGATAAAAATATATGTTTATTAAAAAATAATAATAATACTAATAAAAAAAAAAAGCATAAGCTTTCCAGGAGGAAAATCTGTTTTCAAATCAGATTAAAATATTTTTTAAAAAAGTTTTAATTAAACAATCGAGCTTAAACCTGTACTAGCCATGTATGGCATATGAAATTATGAAAAAGACATGATAATTATGTTATATTTACTAAACATTTAGCCAACATTAATATTTACTGATTGATCATAAGTGCATATTATCCCCTTATGCTTTAACTGAATCAGCTTTAACTGAACCAGCTGAATCCTGAGTCAGCATATATAGTTCTTTCTTACATTTACAAACACATTTATCTACATGTGTTTGACTGATTTGATATAGGGAGATTATACTTTTATAGCCAAATCTCAATTGAATATTCAAATATCTTTTGATTTCTGGTTGGATAACATTTTCTTATTTAAGTTTAAAAATAGATCCTGTTTTATTATTTACTCTTATTAGTCATATCAAAAATGTTGGAGTTTGGCCCCATCTCTCTTCTTTTAATCCCTACCACTCGAATCCTAATATTAACACTGTCCCTAACTTAACTTCCCATATAATTCAGATTGTAGCGATGTGTATAATTTAGATTTCCTAAATATTTAAAAGTATCACATGCACATTTCTAAAATTATGAAACATGAAGGACAGAAATCACCTCTTCAAATATAGTGAGCTATGCTAGAACCACACTGGGGAGGATTCTCAGTTAAAATGTTTTCCCCCTTGGAAGTGGTGGGTTTTATAAACTTAGCAGAAAGTTGATAAAGAAACTAGAAAAAAATGCATATATATATATATATACACACACACACACACACACACACACACACACATACACACACACTTAATGCTGGGTAAGTGACATGGACCATGCTTCTGGTAGCTTTGTTAACTGTTTGAAATATTTGTGCCAATATTTGGTCAGGTGTGCATTTCCAGAGTAAGCCAAAATTCTGATAACCGTGGAAACTATTCAACTGAACTTTGTGAGCAATAATAATATATTTTTAAAATCATTTACTCTGTGGAGTTTCAAATATCTTATAGTAACTGTAGTTTTTACAATTACTTTTCCATTTTATTAAACAATAAAATATGCAGTATTAAGGTCTTTACAAAGGTATTTCCTGTCCAATAGATTATGTAAGTAGCAATCAAGTTTTTATAGTAGATTTTTCAGTTGACAACGTGCCAGCAATGTCAAGACGACTAACAGCCTAAGCTTTAAAATATGACTTCTAATCCAATTATTTCTTGTAAAGGATAGTACATTTTAAAAATCTTTAATTTAGAACTAAATACTAGATAGAAAACCTGGTGATTCACAGACCTGGGGATAAAAATATATGTATATAAAAAATATATGTTTATAAAAAATAAAAAATAAAAAAAAAAATACTAGATAGAAAGATAAAATATACATAAATAAAATATATTTATTCTGATAACATATACTTAGTTTTTTCTAATTCATGTGTATTCTAAGTCAAGATACCAAAGAACTATATGCTAAATAATATCATATGTCAAATTTCTTTCATACAATGAGTTTTAGTTTTATAAATGGAAGTTCAGGTGTATAATTCCTCTAATATTAAGCCTAATATTTCTTCACATGACTAACACTAGAATTTTTTGTATCAAAGTTTTTCATTTAAGTAATATATCTGTTAACGTTTTTAAAGTAGCTGAATTCATTAACTAAGATTAAAAACATAATTACATCCTGTGCCTTTCGAGGAGAACGTTTTTAGATACAAAGAGCCACTCAAATAATAGAATCTAATTGTTTTTCTTTATCAGGGCAATATAACATTGCTGTCTGGGGCATCAATTAATAAAGGATATTAAAATATTACCTCTTTTAATTAGAAATATAGTGCTAGTTAACTCAAGTTACCACATTTGATTGCTTTTGTAATTGGGAAAATATAAATGGATTCTGCTCTTACTGAAGTAGAGAGTGTCCTCGAGTGGAAATGTAAAAGTAAAATACACTTTCCCTGGCTCTGAGGCTCTGACCTGTTAAATGTTTTCATAGCATATATATATTTATTTATATATAATTGTGCCACCAACTCTGCTCCAACCAGGTGAAATTCTCAGTCAGAATATCATGGGTCATAATGCTTTTTGATGGAAATGAGTGGTTTATTTTATTATCTAGACTTTAAAGTTTTCTACTCTTAAGTATTTTTACAGCCCATAATATTAAAAGAAGTCTGTAGAGAGGAAAAGAGTTATAGAAAAAGGGAAATACTTCGCCAACATGAAAGCTGATTTTAAAGATTTAAATATATTTTAACAAGAGTTCATTACTATAGCCAGTAGTTAATGAGTAGCTGGTTATGAAATGATAGATAAATTTGTGAAATGAAAGATAAATTAAAATTTGGCTTTCTAGGTTTGTATGTGAAAATCATTTTATTTTGAGCATAAAAATAAAGGTTTATAATTTTTTCCACCGGAAATAAATTTCATTATACACTTTTTTTTTTTTTTTAAAGTGAGAGAGAGAGAGAGAAAGAGCACCAGTGGGGTGTCGGGCAGAGGGAGAGATAGAATGAGAATCCCAAGCAGGCTTCATGCTCAGGTGGAGCCTACCATACATAGTGCCTTACCTCACAACCCTGAGATCATGAGTCTAAGTCAGGAGTTGCAGGTTTAACTGACTGAGACATCCAGGAACCCCTCATTCTACCCATTTTAAATAAATATTTGTTCTGGTTATCTACTTCTGTAAAACACACCATAGCTTAAAAATCCACTTTGTTTGCTCGCATCTCTTGGGTTAGGACTTCAGGCAGGGGTTGGCTAGACAGCTGGTCTGTGCTTATTTGGTGACATCTAATGGGGCTGGAGCTAGAAGATTCACTTCCAAGATAGCTTCTTCACTTACATGTTTGGGGCCACAGTGATCTCCACAAGTCTCTCTCTCTCTTTCTCTCTCTTTCTTCTCCAACTGGCAGCTCATTCTCCAGGGCCTCTTCAGCTTGGGCATTTCACAGCATGGTGGTCTCAGTGTACTTGATTTTCTTAGGTGGCATTTGGCTTCTAAGACAGTGCATTCCAAGAGAGGGAGAGAAGATGCCAGTTCAGTTACAAGCTAGATTCAGAACTGGCACAGTGTTTTTTCCCTGTATTCTGTTGTTCAAAGTAGTCAGACTCAAGGAGGTGGAGGAGAAAAGTCTAGTCCTCTTGCTAGGAGAGATGACATGGGAAGTACCTGTAGAATGGGAGATAATACTGCTTCCATTTTGGAAAATACAATCCAGCATAATGTCTAGTAAATATTTAAAGAGCATTGGTCTACATGGACGTTTTATGATTTATATACTTGGGATGCTTACGTATTTGATCTGATCTGCACATAGGGAGAGACAAGTGAAGACAAAAGAGACGCAGAATTTAAATGTTAAGGTACATGTCCCCAAATTTACTACCCCAGCTATCTCTGTTTTGATCCATGCAGTGATGGTAATGGTAATGATAACGATAACGAAAGTAGATCTATTAACTGAGCACCTTCTGTGCACCATGCAGTATGCAAAGAACTTTTCATGAATTGTTTCAGAGCCCACAGCAATCCTGTTACATTATGTACTGTTATCAGTGCTCTCTCTCCCCCTTTCCCTCTCTCTCTCTTTTTTTTAAATTCTGGGATCATTCTGGGTTGCCATAATGCTACACTGGCAGCAATCAGACGTTTTTATCAGTGTTGAATTTGTCTAGTGTTTTTTACTTCTTTTTTAACCTGCATTTTGACATCAGTCAGAGCGAGATCATCTTATAAATAGTTCTGTACACGGTATTTTGCTTTTTTTAAAAAAATATATTTTATTTATTTATTTTTCAGAGAAAGAGAAAGCGCACAGGCAAGGGGAGCAGTAGACAGAGGGAGAAGCAGGCAAGGAGGGGCAAGGAGCCCCATACGGGACTTAATCCCAAGACCCTGGGTCATGACCTGAGCCGAAGACAGATATTTAACCCACTGAGCCACCCAGGTGCCCCTAGACAGTGTTAATAAGTTTAAAAAAAACGTTGGAGTCCTGTTATTATAAAAATAAGTGTGCTAACAGAACATAGGAAAGGTTAGAAAGAAAAAAAAAAAGAAAACATTTGTTAAGTAAAGAATAAACTAAAAAGAGCATAGGTGCAAATAAGTTCCATGCACAGTGGTTTAGGAGAGATAAAAGACATAAAGAAGAAAATTGAAAATCACACAGAATGAAGAGTTTTAAAAAAAACTTGGATGAATTAATAGAGGATAGATCAAGACTAGATAAAAGGATGATGAACATGGGAAAAAAGATATGCAATTGGTGTCCCTGGAGAAGGAGAAACAAAGCAAAAGCATAGAATTAAAACTAAGCATTGTACTTTAAGGAAACTCTCTGAAATAAAAGATTTGAAATGATGTATTGAGAGAGCACATTAAATTTCTGGGAAAAAATACAAAATAGCCAACAATACATGGTCTAGAAAAATGGAATTTAAGGAAAAAGGGAAAAAAGCCCTGGGAAAAAAGGCAAAAAGGCCAAGATATATTGGGAAAGACACTCAGTTTGTCATCAAAATTTTCAGTGTTTTGTGCCCGCAAATAGTTTAGTAACATTTAAGAGACTCCAGAAAAGAAAATATGAACCAAGGATTCTATACCCAGCCACACTAAGCTTCCTGTCTAAGGCCTGCAAGCATGCTATCAGGCAAGAACTCAGGCACTATTGCTCCTGTGAGACCTCTGTGGAAACTAATTAGAGAATGTGTTTCAGGCCCCCAAAGTGACCAGGAAGACACCTACCAAAGGAGTTGTTGTAAACATTAAATATATATTTATCTGTAAAACTAAGATTAAATGGGATATAAGGGAGTCAGCATAGTATAAAAATGATATGTGCATTGATAATACAGATATAGTAACTATCAAAAATAAGGGGAAGTAAGCAAAAAACAGAATAAGTTCACTAACTTCTGTATAGGTATTAGCTGAGAGTAAAAGGCGTATTATTTCAAATTAGATGTTTAGGGATAGGAAAGAATAGAAGAGAAAGTACTGGTAGTGAAATTTTATTTTTTCTTAGTAGGAAAAATGAACATTGGTTCAAAAAAAGGGGAAATGAGTTTCATCTAAAGTAATCATTTGAGCGAACTATAAACCTGTTAGTGCCAGGAAATATATAGAGGACAATGTAACAACATGGACTTCTTTATGAAAAATTTTCTGTGTGTGCATTTATGATGATACGACTCCGTACCCGTCTGTGTATGTATAGAGCACACCTAAAGCAACATGGAAAAACTAAGGCCTCTCTTACCAGTCATCACTATGTCTAAATGAACTTAATTGAATCATAAGGAAAAGTTTATATTTTATACAAAGATACATCTAAATTAAAGAGCTACAGAAATGTATAAATAAATAGAAACACAGGTATTTTAGACAAACAGAAGTAAAGCATAAGAGTTACAATTTTGATATCTAACAAATTAGCATTCAGTTTGAAAAGCCACTAACAGACAATGAAGGATAAATTATAATGTCTCAAGCTATATAGTTCACAATTGTAGAAACAAGAGTTTTAGTAATTACTCAGTTAATTGCCCAATAACACAGATTTATAAAGTAGAAACCACTGTAGAGAAAATGATAAATAGCAGAAATGCTAATAAGAGATTTTAACACATTCTCTCAATCTAAAACAGAGTAAATGGGCAAATATTCACTAAAAAGATAAAAGACAATATAATTAATTAGGTATTTTTATAAATACATACTCAGTTCTAAACTCTGATAGGAAGACTTTCTCTTCTGAAGTCTACAAGTAACATTCTCCAAGCTGGACTATATCTTGCCCACATATGGATACCACAAAAAAAAAAAAAAAAAAAAAAAAAAAATCCCCCTAATTACTCCGCCTCCCATAACTACAAAGAGACCACAGTTCAGTAATACAACATTAATAACAACAGCAATGAAAAGTCTTTTAAAGTGGAGCATTAAAAAGCATCTAATTAAAAACTCTTTGATCAAAGGGGAAGCAAAGAAAGAAATACTAGAAGTTCTTAAAAATAAGAATCCTGAAGGGCGCCTGGGTGGCTCAGTCGGTTAAACATCTGCTTTTGGCTCAGGTCATGATCCTGGGCTCCTGGGATCCAGCCCTGCAGGGAGCTCTCAGTTCAGCAGGCAGCCTGCTGCTTTTTCCTCTGCCTGCAGCTCCCCCTGCTTGTGCTCTCTCTCTCCCCCTCTGTCAAATAAACAAAATATTAACAAAAAAAAAAAAAAAAAAAAAAAAAAGGTAGTGAATATACAACTATCAGACTCTATGGGAAATAGTTAAAGCAGTTTTCAGAGAAAAATATAATAGCCCTAAATATCTATATCACGAAAATGAAAAAATAAAAATGAATTAAGCACCCAATTAAAAGAATAGAAATAAGATTACATGGTACCCCCAAAAAAGAAAAAAAAGAAGATATTAATTTAAAAATTTGAAATAAATGAGTAAGAAAAAAGTGTGGAGTAAATCCAAATGTTAATTCTTTGGGAAAAAACGTAAAATAGTCAAACTACTGGCTAACCCAATTAAGATAAAAGGGAAAAGCTAGAAATACATAGGGTAAGAAATGATTAGGAGGGGTATAACTATGAAAAGAGAAGACTTTAAAAAGTCAAGAGACTAGTTTATGCAACAATATAAAAGAAATTTGTAAACACAAGATGACATTGATAAATTTTGTAGATAAACACAACTCTCCAAAACAGGCCAGAGTAGAGATTACTAACTGTCCGAATAAATCAGTTATTATAGATAAAAATAGAGTAAGTGGTACACAGAATGATAGTTTTTGAGTTCAATTGGATGATCAGACTCATCAAACACATGGTTTTAATCTAATACTACATTTAATTAATTTAATATTAAACTTAGGACTGGAGGTATGGCAGGTAGAGTGAGTATCTTCCCGTCTTTGGAAGTGTAGCAGGAATTCATGTTCACAATGTCTGCAGGAGCTGGTGCGCACTTGGGCTACCATGATGCAGAGAACCAGCAGACCCAGTTCCATGCTGGTCATTTGTACCATGCCAGTCAAGACAGCCGTCTTTAAAATCACAAGCTCTGACATTTAGAAACTGAAGGTAATCCTGGTATGTGGTCATCAGTGTTTGAGTGTTTTTATTTTTTTAATGGTCAGACAATTCTATTAATAAAATCCATTTGAAGAAAAGTAAATAACAAAAAACATCCACCAAAAAAAAAAAAAAAATCATACCACCTATAAAAAAGAACCAGCAATGAGAGGGGCTAGTTTTACCAGATATTAAAACACAATTTCTGTTTTCAAAATAATGTGATACAATCAGACAAAGCACTGAAACAAAATAGGAAACACAGAAACAGGCCCAAGTGTATACGGAAAGACATCATCTCAAATCAATGGAAAAAAGAAAGACGGGTTTTTAAATAATTGGTGTTGGGATAACTGAATATCCAAATGGAAAAAGTTGAAATAGGATCAATTCATCCCACAGTACATCAGGGTTAATGTCAAGGAATTAGAGAGATAAATGTTAAAACAAATGAATAAAAAAGAAAACTTTCAAGTTCTAGAAGAAAGTATAGATGGATTCCTCTATAATTGTTGATTCAGAATCCATAGTAAGGGAATGATTTGTAACACTTACAAATTATTTTAATGACATACAAATGAAACATTTTCTTGGTAAAATGCACCATAAGCAAAGTAGAATGACAACTGAAAAGAGCTGGGGAAAATATTTGCGACTTACATCACAGAGAAGAGCTAAAAGTCTTCATGTTTAAAGAAGAAAATAGAGAAGAAAGAGGCCAGTGATACTATATAAAAATGAGGTATCAACATACAGTTTAAAGAAAAAGAAGTGCAAATGATTTCTATATATGAAAATATGTTCACTTCTCTTTATAAGATAATATACAATTATACTGAGTTTCTCTTATACTAGACCAGCACAAATCTAAAAGATTTACAATATACTTTGTTAATGAGGCTTTGCAGAAACTGAACTTTACTATTATAAATTGTAGGGAGGACTGCACAATGTCCCAGCCCCACTGAAGGGAAATTTGGTAATATTTAACTAAATAAAATATTCATGTACTCTTTGAACAGCAATCCTACTTCTAGGAATTTATCCCTAAAATATAGTGGCAGTAACATGAAATGACCTATACACAAAGCTAAATGCTAAAGCAGTATTTATCATAGCAAATAACAGGAAGCAAACCAATGACCATCAGTGGCTAAGTGACTGAAAGGTGGTATATTCCTACAGTGGAATACTATGCAACTATAAAAAGTAGTGGCGATGTCTCTTACTACATGGTATAATTCCCTGAACATAACATTAAGTGAAAAACCAAGTTTGAGGAAAATATGTAGAGGAGGCTACCATCGACAAAAGTAAATACCTAGCTAGCTAGCTAGGTGACAGATAGATAGGCTTGTATTAAAAATAGATACAGTTAATGGGGCATCTGGGGGGGCTCAGTGGGTTAAACCTCTGCCTTTGGCTGAAGTCATGGTCTCAGGGTCCTGGAATTGAGCCCTGCGTCGGGCTCTCTGCTGCACAGGGAGCCTGCTTCCTTCTGTCTCTGCCTGCCTCTCTGCCTACTTGTGATCTCTCTGTCAAGTAAATAAATAACAATCTTTAAAAAAATAGTAACAGTTACAAAATCAATTTAAGGATACTTAAAATAATGATGCTCTATGAAGGGAAAGAAATGAGAGAGAGACAAATCAAGAAACAGACTCTTATCTGTAGAGAACAAACTGATGGTCACCAGAGGGTAGGTGAAGGGGATGGGTGAAACAGATGATGGGGTTTAAGGAGTAGGTTTGTGATGAGCACTGGCTCATGTATGGAGGTGTTAAATCGATACATTACACACCTTAAACTAATATAATACCATCTGTTAACTCACTGGAATTAAAAATAAAATGTTCTGTACAGAAGGGAGAGAATAGAATAGGGTACATAAAACTGGGGGAGATGAAAACGACATTTTTCTCAATTTCTAAATTATAAATTTAATTTTAGAATTCTGAGCATGTTATTTATGTAACTATAAGCAAAATTTGAAATCTTTTTCAAATTGAAATAATATCAACAGTGAACCTAACTGTGTATCTAGTTGGTATCATAGCATACAGAAAGAACCTTTATCAGTGAGCTGTCTAAAAGCATGGTAATCTGGCCATTCATCCCTAGAGGTGTATACACTAAGAAGAAGAAGATCTGCAGAAAGTCTTAAAGTGTTTTCAGTAAACATATTGGTGATGATAATATTGGCAATTTTGAGACTATATTTGTGAAAAAACAAATGAGTTATTATGCTGGCATTTTTGAACCTCAAGGTTTTTGGTTTGGGTGAAAGACTGTGGTGACGAGAATACATTTTACACTTGAGAGTGTCCTTATCTGAGCGTCCCGTCACATGGGGCTCTTGTGCATTCGTTCACGTCCACACGTGCCGTGGGCTGCTGCTCTCCCTCAGTGACTGAACGTGACAGGGATGTCAGCGTAGACCCGTGAATCTTTATTGGCAGAGTTTGGTTCAAGGACATGGCTTTGCTGAACCTTCCTTAGATGGCACCGCAGGCTGGGTTGCTTCCAACCACCTTCTCACTCCCTTATCTCTGTCTCTGTCCCTGTCCCTCATTTTTTCATTTTTTTTTAATTTCTTTTCAGCGTAACAGAATTCATTGTTTCTGCACCACACCCAGTGCTCCATGTAGTATGTGCCCTTTCCAATACCCACCACCTGGTTCCCCAACCTCCCACCCCACCTTCAAAACCCTCAGATTGTTTTTCAGAGTCCATAGTCTCTCATGGTTTCCCCCCCCTTCCAATTTCCCTCTGTCCCTCATTTTTAAGTTGCCTCATCTTTTCTAAACTCTCCTTGTCACTAGAGGTCAGACTTAACCTCTTAATACTGCCGACTTTATTAAAGGAGGAACTCAGGGGTTCATACAGAAGGGTCGTGCAGCAAGCCTTCCTAACAGTCTTCCTCAGGTATCTTTCTCCCCAGAGTCTCACCCCACACATCCCTTCTGCCCCACAGCCCTCCCTCATCCCTATGCTCTTCTGCTCCGAGCCCCCACTCTCCTGTGTGACAGTCCCTGCCATCTCGTGTGGCTGTTGGCACCGGCAGTATGGGCTCCTGTTCTGACTGCTTTTCCCTGGTGAGAAGTCACCCCTTGCAACCCCATTACATCACATTCTTCGGCTCCTTAGATGGAATCTTTCAAATATATGAACTAGAGACACACGCACGTAGAGATTAGGCATGTACGACCTGACGATGTGAAGCCTGAAGGCCCTCACCTTTCTAAAACCCGTTTTTGCTCAGTGTTTTCTGGGGCGATGAGGCTGATTGCCACAGGGAGAGACTGGATGCAGATATTCCAAACAAAAGCTTACTTTCTTTGTTTTCTACTTTCTCATTGGCTTTCACTGTACAACCAGAAGATCAGTAAGTCTATTTCAGATCAGGTAAGAGATTTAGATGCCTCCCAGAAGAGAGTGTAGAACTAAAGTTATATTTGAATGTATTTTCAGAATAAAACCACATTTAGAGACTAAGAATATTTATTTCCTTTCTAAGCATTATTATTATTATTATTATTATTATTATTGTTATTATTATTTGGTCCCCCAGTGTGAGAACATCTTTTTTTTTTTAATTTAATTTTATTTTTTCAGTGTTCTAAAATTCATTGTTTATGCACCACACCCAGCGCTCCATGCTATACGTGCCTTCCTTAATACCCACCACCAGGCGCACCCAACCCTCTCCCTTTCTCCCCTCCAAAACCCTCAGTTTCTTTCTCAGAGTCCACAGTCTCTCATGATTCATCTCCCCCTCCAATTTCCCCCAACTTCCTTCTCCTCTCCATCTCCCCGTGTCCTTCGTGTTATTCCTTAAGCTCCACAAGTGAGTGAAACCATATGATAATTGACTCTTTCTGCTTGACTTATTTCACTCAGTATAATCTCTTCCAGTCCTGTCCATGTTGCTACAAAAGTTGGGTATTCGTCCTTTCTGATGGAGGCATCATACTCCATAGTGTATATGGACCACATCTTCCTGATCCATTCGTCCGTTGAAGGGCATCTTGGTTCTTTCCACAGTTTGCTGACTGTGGCCATTGCTGCTATGAACATTGGGGTACAGATGGCCCTTCTTTTCACTACATCTGTATCTTTGGGGTAAATACCCAGGAGTGCAATTGAAAGGTCATAGGGAAGCTCTATTTTTAATTTCTTGAGGAATCCCCACACTGTTCTCCAAAGAGGCCGCACCATCTTGCATTCCCACCAACAGTGGAAGAGGGTTCCCCTTTCTCCACATCCTCTCCAACACATGTTGTTTCCTGTCTTGCTAATTTTGGCCATTCTAACTGGTGTAAGGTGATATCTCAATGTGGTTTTGATTTCAATCTGAAGTGTGAGAACATCTTAACCTACCGTGTTTAGGAATTAACTAGAAATTTTCCAGATGTACCAAAAAAGAAGAGTTCAGGGACACTTTCTCAGACAGGGCAGGCCATTTTGTCCCTTCAAAGAAAAGCACAGCTTTTCATACAGGGGGGAGTAGAGTCTGACTGATGGAAGATACCACAGATTTTAGGACTCTCCCCCTTGGGTTTTCTTCAGAATAGAGGACGAAAAGGAACAGCCGTCTTGTGTGCATCCTAGCACTTCTCGTCTTTCTTCTGTGTGCTTCCAACAGTTGAAACTTCTTCCCAAAGATGCTGGTAGCTTTACTGTGCATTTGGTAATTTATAAACTCTTTGACATGCAGAAGGGGCCGGCATGGGGGGAGTGACGCCATTTATCTTAATGAAAATTTGATTCTCATTCCTCCTTACCAATAAATGAATCTCATTTCTCCAGAAGTCTTTTTCTTTTCTGAAAGTGATTAGAATATAAATTGATGACCTTGTGGAAATTTCATGGAAATCGCAGTATATAGTGTAAAAGTTCCTAAACCATAAGTCTTTCTAAATATAATTCTGATCGACCTAACCTCTAAGGAAAATTGTTTCAATTAAATTAGAAAGAAGGGGAGGAAGGAAGGAAGAAAAAAAAAAAAGCCACCAGGAATAGTTTACAAGAAAATACAGGAGAGTAAAAAACCACACATTGGATTTAGCTCCACTGTTTTTCCCTCTTAGATCTTTTAAAAAAATAATCCCTTAGATATTAAAGATAGATTCTCCTGTTGAAATAATGCTCAAAGGAAAGGACTTGCAATGGTTCATTGGTTACTTTTATTCCTTCTATACAATATTTGGTATACATGTAGATTTTGGAGGACATAGAATTTAGAAAAATATATGTATAACAAAACAAAAGAAATCAGAAAAATGAATATTAAGAACACAGTGAGATACTTAGTACAAATACAGTGAGTTGGTTAAGAGAAGAGAGTGGTTACTAGAAGCAAACTGTGCTGGTACCCTGTCCTTGGACTTCCAGCCTCCAGATACGTGAGAAAATAAATTTCTATTGTTTAAGACACCCAATCTATGGCATTTTGTTATAGCAACCCAGATTGATAATACAGAACAATCTACAATAATACACTGAAAGGAATGTGAAAATGTTTACCAATGTTAAAGAAATTTATAAAATACTATTTGAAAAAAAGCAGGATTTTTTTTTCCTCCTAATTTATGTAACAAACAAAACAAAAAAGATATTATATTGTCCTGGAGAAAATATACAAGACCAAGCAACAGGTGCCCTACATCAAAGTACAGTAGAAATATGTCTCCCATATTTAATACTCAAATAAGTTGTCTAAAAATCCATACATTATGATAAATAAAATCATATTTTTATCAAGTTTGAAAATAATATTCCATTTTGCCCTAAAAAATAAAATTTATATTATTTGAGACCACAAAAATACAGGCATATAGTTTTGTCAGTAAACTTATCCATGGAAAATAAAACTATTTCTGAAAACTGCTTTTTCATAGATGTGTGCTTATTTCCTAACAAGATAATATTGTAAAAGTTTTATAATAAACTTACTCATCCATTACATTTTACTATACTCTCCACTAAATTTTTCCGAATTGAGTGTACAAAATCATCATTTCAAAGTAATTGAGGCACAGAGAAGTTGAATTACATATTCAAACAAGTGCAGATGAATTGAATATAAATTCTAGAATTATTAAATATAGGCTATGCC